>NW_005841901.1:2839921-2850365 GCF_000455745.1 Alligator sinensis | reverse complement strand
CCCGCCCCCGCAAGTACTCCTGTCAACAAGGGTTTGCCATCTTGGCACCAGAAAAATACCAAATTATATTCTAAATATCAAACATTTACTACAACATTCATTCATTTGATTTAAAAAAATATTTTGTCCTGATTTATTTGTGTTTTTGTAGTGTACATAGAGGTGATCATAAAATAGCTTAACATGAAGTCTTATTCTTGTATATTGTGGGGGGTGGGTATAGGTTTGTGGGTAGGTGTGGGTGTGTGGGGGGAGCGTGGCTGGGGAGGGTTGTGGCATGTGTGGAGGGAGAAAGTTTGTCCACAGCCTCCCTGCAGCAGGCAGAGCCCCCTGCAGCACTCCTCCAAGCCTGGGCTCCACTGTCCTGCTGCTCCTGGCTGGCCTGTGCTCCTGCTGCAGCCCCTCCCTGCATCTGCCACCACTGCCCTTCTGTCTCTTCCCCATCCCTCCCCTGCTTGCTGCTCCGGCACCACATCCCAGCTGCACGACGAAGACTGCAGGATGCAGCGAGAACTGGACCAGCTTGGCTAGCACTGCGTGGAGTCAGCTGAGAATCGCGGGGCTGGGCCAGCTCCTGCTGCTTTCTGCGGCCCAGCACTGGAGCCAGGAACCACGTGGTGCCAACTGGCAGGGGGGTGGAGGGGAGTGGTGGCAGTGGCAGGCAAATGGCTGTGGCAGGTGGGGCAAGTGGGAGTGAGCGGGTGCATGGAGTGCAGTGATAGTTGGGTGGGAGTGCAGGGCTGCGCTGCTTCCCTGCCTGTGGCTGCCATTATTCCTCTCCACCCCACCACCAGCTGCTCCCGCACCATGTGGTTCTTGGCTGCAGAGCTGGGAACGCAGCTGGTGGCTTCCCCTGGATCCTACTGCCCCCGTCTCCTGTCATCTTTGACAGGCAGCCAGGGCTGCATAAATTATTATTTTCTAAATTTTTTAGGGGTCCTGCCGGCTGGATAGAATGGTCTGGCAGGCCAGATGTGTCCCGTGGGCCATATTTTGACTGCCTCTGGTCTACGTAGTTATTGCTGATTTGTAGATGCTTAAAAAACACTTCTCTGAATAAAGATCCAAAGGGGAACATGATTCAGTTTGCTTTCTTTTACCCGTGTTTCATGTTAGCACTGAAAAAACAGCAGGTGTGAAAAGATGTTACTAAATGCCTTGTCATTAAATGTAGCTACTGTGACTAAATACAGACTAAAAGTAGATCTGAGTCACTTTGGAGTAGAACTGCTCTTTAATGCATTCCCTATAGGAACAATTTGTGCTAGGTAGACCATCTCACTCTGCATTAGCTACTATTTACAGGAGATTGGCATGTATTTGCAGATAGAGCTGAGGGAAGTAATTCAGCTATCAGATGAAAATAGCTTGTATTATTGTTGTAAGGTCTGTCTACATCTGAATGACACTGTGACCAATTTCTGGGAAACCACTGCTGTCTAAATGGTCAGGGATCCAGGTACTTCTTATCTTTCCTGCTCCTGGCATCTGTAAGAAAAAGGGAAGTTACATATTTTCTCCCCCTCCACTAAATTCCCAGCAGCTTCTTTTGGAGATGGACAGAGAAAGTGTGAATTAATCTCCCTGTGCCTGTTTCTTCTGGCATTGCTTTTTCAGACAGGAGCAGGTAAGTGATTCTTGTTTCATGTTCCCATAATTTTCAGGTAATTTGGTCAAATACCTTGCAGTCCCTACCACCTATGAATAGTGGTTTCTTTAAAGGTGACTACTGCTTTTGGTTTAGCTCAAAGGCCCAGAAGACTGTCAGCCAGAGAGAGCAGCTTTCTCTGCCTGGCAGCATGCTCTCAGGCTATGTGAAACAAGGAAAACTTTTCACAGGGCCCAATACATTTTTCAGCCAAAATACAGAATGCAGCACCTTGCTCACCCTTCAACCACTTTATTTTTAGTATTTTTAGCTTCACTCTTTTTCATTGTTTTTTTTAAGAGTAATTTTTAATGATGTTCTTTGCTTTGTTCTAGACTACAGATGTTGGATCACTTCGCTGAATGTGTCAAACAGGCTAAAGGTGTTCGACAGCAAGCTGTGCAGCTGAATATCTTCACTGCTGTTCTCAGTGCATTGAAGGTAAAACTTTTAAAATATGTAACTGAGCCATAATGATATTTGAAATGGGATTTATATTATGTTCAAAATCTGTTAAAAGACCATTATTAAAAATGAAGCATTCAAAAGTGAAGACATGCCCTCCTGTGTGTATGCATTATGATACATTATCTAAGTCTGCTTTTTCCCCCAACTCTGTTCTGCACTGAATGGAATCCCTTTTTCCATTCAGTGCAGAGAATGGGGGTTGCTTATTTAATGTTACAGTTGCTCAGTGTTTTGTTTTCTTTTTCTTTGGTGTGTTCCCATGCTTCAAACCCAGCTTTGCAGGTGGAATTATTAATTTTTTCCTGAGTTGTTTTTTTTAACTGCAACTGAGTGTTTCATCAATGAAAAAGCATCTAGATTTACAACACTGCTGTGAGATAAGGATATGTTATCACCACTGTTTTACAAATGGAAAACTGAGATACAGAGAAATTATGATTACAAGTATTGTATTTGTTCAAATCTATGATGAGCCTCCTCACCCCCCCCCCCATTTAACATGAGGGTGAAGGCCTTTATCTTGGATTTGACTATTAGTGCCTGGGACAGGCAGCTACTCAGGTTTGGCATCAGAGTTGTAGCTTGCGCACACTCCCCCCACTGAACATGGCTCATCAAAAACAATTTGCAAAGAGCCTTGCAACACTGTTCTTGATTTTGGAGGAAGCTAATAGTTTTACTTCTTAAAGTGGAAGTAGAGTTTTGTTTTGATTTTACTTGAGTGTTTACATAGTCCCCATTCTATTTATTTGTTTATATTATGCCATATATTAATATTATCTTATGTTTAAAATAAAAAGATAACTCTCCTCCCCTTGAAAATACTAGCATGGTTGCTACCATTGAAAGAATTACAGGAAAAGTGGATATTAAATTATTTTCTTTACAGTGGGAAATGTAAGATGCATCCTGCTGTGCCTTAAACCTTCATGTAGAAAATCATTAGCCCTTTTTATTAGTGATTATTTTGTAAGATTATTAGCTTAATATAGTTTAACTTTCAGCAAGAGACAAAAAACTTTTACTCTTTGTGCTCAAATATTGCTTCCTGTTTTTCATACAGGGTTTAGCTGAGAATAAAAGCACGTTAGGACCAGAAGAAGTTCGCAAATCTGCTCTGACTTTGGTTATGGGAGCCCTTGACAATCCTAACCCTATTTTGAGATGTGCAGCAGGAGAGGCTCTTGGTAGAATGGCTCAGGTGGTTGGAGAAGCAACTTTCATTGCCAGAATGGCTCAGTACAGCTTTGACAAGTAAGTTGTTGTCACTTTGCTTCAAGAAAGGAAATAAAAGTTCAAAGTTGTTTGGAATTTTCTTTGCTTAATAGGGCACATATTTTAAGTATATTTTCTTTTTGCTATGTAATTTAGGCTTTGCAAACCTGACTAGGTTTGTAGATCCTGAGCTTTTCTAGACGTGGTTACCAAAAGTAAGCATTGACTGATTTTTAAATACCTGGAACCTAGATGGATGATATATTTCAAGATGGACCCACTTTATCAATACTACTCAAAGCATCCATGATTTAGCTTGTTTACTGTCCCATGGTTGCTTCCTTCCTTCCACATCATTGGCATTTGGCCTGCTGAGATCTGGTATGTGCCACAGATTCCAGAAAATGAGACATCTCTGTTTCTTTCAGATGGATAAGTAAACTGTACAAAAGTGTGTTGTTTTTGTTTTTTTTTAAACTGGCAAAAGGTAGGATAGGATGGCACATTAGAAACTAACTGGTTCAGGTGTTACCAAATCTGCCCATTACTTTGGAGTGTGCTCATTTATTAGGGATAGTTTCTAGGGTCTTGGTGATTCTGTCAATGTGCTGCTTGTGTTACTATACGGAGCTGTATTTCTCCCTTCTGCAAGCCCTGACCCCCAGTGGAGCTATCTTGCAGGACTCAGTCTCAATGGGACTGGGTTCCTCCAGTCACCAAATCAGTCATACACACAAACACACACAAATTAACGTGACACGCCTGACCTGGCTGGGCTGATCAGCATGGACAGGCTGACACCCTCATATGCCAAGAATCAGTTCATAAGAGCAACAATAAAATGCAGTCAGACACAAGCACACGGGTAAAACAGAATCCCTCTGAATCCGGCTGGGTGTCCAGCTGACACCCTCATGGGCCAGCATTCAGTTCATAAGGGCACGTCTGAGTCAAACTGGGTCAATCAGCCTATACAAGCTGATCCCCTTATGTGTTTCAAACTCAGCACGTCCCAATCTTTGGCCTCTTACTGAGCAGACCCCACAATATTTTTGGGCTTCACAGGGATCTTTAGCATAGGTAAAAGAAGCGTTGCTGCAGAGCACGGGAGGAAAGAGAAGCAGAGAAGGAAAAATATACCCAATTACTACCAGTTTGACTATAAAAGTTATTTATTGCTAAGCATATGAAATATATAATAGTACTAGTAGTAATAGACATGCAAAAGAAAAACAAACACCAACAATGACAATACTACCCTGGTTTCACTAAGTATTTGGGGAAACTTAGCTCAAGCTTAACTGATACAGTTCAGGTTCAGAAGTTTATGCCTAGAAAGAAGACAGAGAACGCTGGGATCTCACCTAGTCCACGGTACTCAGGCTGCAAAGCTGACAGGCACAGTCTGTAGCACAGTCCTTGAAGGGAGAGATGATCTGTTCTTCCAGCGTCCCAAGAACGACAGGGGATGGTGTCAGCACAGGGGTTTTCTTCTTCTCCTTCTTTCCTCCTGCTTCTACTTCTTTTCCTTCCTTTTCCTCTTCTAGCAGCACACACACTTACAGATTTTTATACCCTCAGTTCAGCTGCTTCGAAGCACCCTCAGTAGTGTAAATCATTGTCTTTTCTATTGACAAGGGGTTATCTGGTTTGGACCATCTCAGGAAACTGATTGATAATCAGGAAACACTTAAGATTAGGGAGTAACCCAAATACTTGGGAGCCAGCTTGAAATTCCTATGGGTGGCAGATATACTGATGGGATATCTCATGGTTTCTTCAGGAACAATAGATAGCTTGCAGCATCAGGATTTTGGATTTTTACTTGTTGTGCACAAGCCTCAGCTTAGCATGACTTTTCCAGATCTTACTATAGTCTTTTAACAGACTTAAAACAATTATTGGGGTGCTCATAACCTTTTGTGGAGAGGACTCCCACCAGTCGTCTCGGGAAAGATATGACAACACCTGGGATTAGGGCTCCAGCAGGCTGGATGCTGTGATGAACCCTTAACCATTGTTCAAATGTTGCCCATACCCCCTCTGACTCGGTCTCTTGCCTCAGCATTCCCTAACCCGGCAACCGAGTTTTAGTCAATCAAGTTTAAATAGGCCTCCCATAGTGGGACCGGGGAATGTACGGCCCGAGATGCCTATTAAACTTAGAGCTGTGTGTGTGTGTCTGGGGGGGAAAAGTCCTTAGTAAATCCAGATTAGAACTGGTCTGATAAATGCTGAGCTGGGTGTGTGTGAACATGGGTTGATTAACATTGGAAGCACAGATTCCCCATCATGCAGCGCTCTCCTGCTTCTCTGGTCCCAGAATTCACTGCAGTCTGGGGGGGGGGGGAGTCCTTTGTGAGTCAGACAGACTGCATCCTGTACCAGGGTTCCCCAAGAATACAGAGCTGAGACGTAACACAGGAAGGCACAAGCTTTTGCAGGAAATGACCTACTTTATCAGATTAGCATAGCACCCAGCAGAGTAATTTGTTGCTTGGAAAGCTCATCTCTCTGAACCAGTTAGTTTCTAAACTGCCTTCTGCCTGACTTCAGATTAACATGCCTGACTTTAAAACTGAAAATGATCTTTTAATGATCCATTTTCAAAGTCAGCTTCCATTTAGTTAATGCTTTTGTTATCTGGTCCTAAAAAAATTCAGTTGAGTCCCATATTCCTCTTTCTGTTCTTTTTGCAGAAGTGCAAAAAAAAATGCAACATTTTGTTTATAAAGCGAGAATAATCCTAACTTTCATAGATTAAAATATTTGGGGATTTTGTATTTCTTTAGGCACTTTTCTGTTCTAAGTAAGGGGAAAGATACCTAGAGTTGCACCCCTTGATTTGTTCAACTTGGACAAACCGGTATTCAAATCTATAGGAGAAGTTTCAGATTTTTCCCACATCGTTTTCTGTGTTCAGCAATATTCCTACATACTGTCATTCCAAGTTTACAAGATAAAAAGTCTTAATAAAAGGAGTAAAAATTATTAACAGAAATTTATTAACAAAATCCTCTATCAGTGACTTTTAACTAGGGTGCTGAGATCCTTTTCAGGGTGCCATGGTGTTTCATGCAGTATCAGCACTGGAAAGCATTAAAGTAAGGTATACCCAGAACTTTCAAATATGACTCCATAGTGTGAAAAACATTCTGAACTGTGATCTGTTACAAGGAACTTAGAAACTTGAATGGCTCCATTACTTTTTCATAGTGAAGAAACAACTGAAAACTAAGAGTCGGTATTTTCAGAGAGGTGCCTGGAGGTTGGGAAGGTTGGGAACTACTGCTTTAGATTAGCCTAAGTGTTCTGAGGAACTTCAGCAGGATGCTTATTTTCATGCATTCAAATTTTTTTTCAAGATTTTCAGCAGTGCTCATAATTTGAACCTTGTTTCCTATAATACTCAAGTTTTGTAAGATTTCCAGTTTTAATTTCTTGAGTTTCCATGATTCTTCAAGTGCTGTTATCTCCATTATTTGTCCTCCATGATCCATTTAATTTAATTCCTTCATCTGTACGTATTGTTTAATTATTTTTGTGTTATCTGTTGAAGCCGCGTAATTTATTAGTTTGTATACTGTCAACAGAATGCTAACTTCTTGCATATTGAATGTAAAGAAATTATACTTCACTTGCTTCTTTGAGGAAGGTTCATTCTTTCTGTCTTCTAGCAGACAGTAGTGGTCCCTAGCCTTATTACTGATGGGTGTCACATCTGTTGTTGCAATGTGGGAGCTAAAAGAAAAGTGATTACATGTCATTGCTTATGTAATCTAGTGCCTTTTAAAAACTTTCTCTTGTTGTTTTCCTCTTTTCAAACAAAAGATTTGTTTTTTAAAAAGTCATAAAATGCACCAACAGGAAAGGAAACATTCGGATGAGGATATTTTAATAACTAACCTGGCAGTATCAGATAGTTCAGCTCTATTCCTCTGTAGTCCTGTGTGTTCTCTTCATATTCTACCTCAGGAACAGTTGTAAACTTTGCAACAGTTTTCACAGTGAGTTTGTATGACAAATCATGGCGATATTGCAGTGTCAAGCAAAGAGTAAGCATTTTAAGAATATCATGTATCTAAAAATATTCTTTATCTAAAATATCAAATTCTGTCCAGGAAGCAAGAAGGAAATTCTTGAGGAGTCCATATGATTTTTACAAAAAACTGGATTTATGAAGTTAATAATCAGAAAGTTTTAAACAATTTCCTTTAGCTATGGCTTCCCTAAAAGTCTTAATGTTTTTCTAATTAACAAATGTAGTCCTGGTGGGAGCTCAGTTTCATTCATTCTTATGACCACTTGGACAATACTTGCCTCACCTACAAACTTAGCAGATTTCATCATTTTTATGGTTTAATTTTGATAGGTTAAAATCCGCACGAGATGTTGTATCAAGAACTGGTCATTCATTGGCTCTTGGCTGTCTCCATCGTTACGTTGGTGGAATAGGCTCTGGACAGCATCTGAAAACCAGTGTCAGTATTCTGTTGGCCTTGGCTCAAGATGGCACTTCACCTGAAGTCCAGGTAAAAAAAAATGTATTTTGAATGTTTTTGATATGGTGCCAGATTGCAATGCATTGCATGTCTGATCATCATATTAAATCATTAGTTTGGTGGGAGAAAGTTATAGGAGCTCAAAAAAGGAACAGATCATGCTGCAAAAAGTTTGTTTTAATTGAGAGAGGACCTTTTTGTCCTAACATGCCCTTAATTTATGGTGGAATGTTTTGAGTATCTTCTCCAAGAAGAAGCTAATCTGACTTGCAACAATTATTTTAGGGAAGTCCTTATTATACTGTGTTATCTTAAGGGGCTTTACAGTACTAGTAAATAAAGATATTCAAACCTACAGAACAATCATTTTAATAAAAATATATATTTTTTTAAATTGGAAGAGTAAATGTAAATTGGCTCTTAAAGGGAAAGTAAATATATTCTAAAAATCAGTTCAAGACTTAAAAGAACCTCTGGAGGAATAATAAAATAGCTTTTGAATAGAAAAAATGTCTTGCCTGAAATTATTGTTTTCAAGAGATTGCAGTGCAGCTGCACCACATCAGGAGACTTTTCTTCATTCTTTCTCCCCGTTAATCTGAAGAAACTCTTAGTTGAAGTTGTTCCTAGCTATAATGTCCCAGCAGGAGGAAGCTGTACCATTCAGAGATGATTTGATCATTCAGAATTTAGTGTATGGAGCTCACAGTAACTACAGAGAGACAAACACCCTCATCTGTTTTTTAAGTATTAAGTTTAGAGAACAGGAATGAAGGTAATCTTTAAGTTGGCACTGTAATTATGATAATGTTTCTCTAAATGTATCTTGCTACCCCATGGTAATACAAAAGACTTGCTTTATTTGGTGATGTTTGTTTGTTTGTTTGTTTTATATATTAAAACTAGAAACCCTTTTAAATTTCCGTAAGTACTCAGAAGCTAGGTAAAGTTCTGTTTTTAAAGATATGGCATATGCAGATTTATTTCTGTTCCTTTGTATACTTTATGATAGTGCTGTTTAAAAAAAATCACAAACTTATTTTGCAGCAAGGAATAGTAGATGCATTTTTCAAGGCATTAAGATATTCCTCAATACAAAGGACATGTTTAACAGTACTGATATGGCTCTGTCCAGTTTAAATAAGGCCACTAAATGAAGCAAAATATTCTTTTTTTTTTTTTTTTCTCTCTCCCTCTCTTCTCCTTGTCTTTCCCCCCCTCTCTCCACCCCCACTCCACAGACGTGGTCCCTACATTCACTTGCCTTGATTGTAGACTCTAGTGGGCCAATGTACCGTGGATATGTGGAACCTACTCTATCTCTAGTTCTTACCTTGCTCTTGACAGTTCCACCATCTCACACAGAAGTACATCAGTGTTTGGGCCGATGTCTTGGAGCTATCATAACTACAGTTGGCCCTGAGCTGCAAGGTGAGTGTTCATCTGCAAGAAAAACAACGTGAGTGTTAATCTGCAAGAAAAGTTATTTTAGTTAAAATAAAGTTAACATATAACATACCATTTTTGGAATGTTTAGAAGTTTTAGGACCCAGCTAATGATTAGCTGGCTGATCATGTCTTAAGTGTAACAAGTGCTGTTATTTCCATAATTTCCACCCCATGATCTATTTGTTGCAGCCACAGCAACACATGGGGCACTGCTGCAGCTGCGAGTCCTGTCAACTGTGGGACTTGCAGCCATGCGAGCTTGCTACTTGCTGATGCAGGGGGAGCTGCACCAACAAGAAAGTGTGACTGGACCTGATGCTGGATCCCATGATCACACCTGCCATGCATGTGTGGCATGGCAGGGATTGTGTGGATCACATATCAGATCTTATCATGCCGTTGCATGAACACTGAGAGGCCCTAAAAGTAATTACGTTAATAATTTTAAGTTTCCACAAAGAACCTAACTGTACCAATTCTAACTGTACCAATATCCAGTTTCCTTATGGTATACTGTCTGTCTAAGTTAGATAAAGATGTTACAGATTTTTGACCTGTTCCAATCTATGGCTGTTTTGCTTGGTAGAAATACTAGTTTGGGACCGTATCAGAGGTAAATGATATTTTCCTTAAGAACAGCTAGGTAGTTAGCGTTGCATAGCATCTATTCTGAAAATTTTTGTGGCTGGGTTTGTAGATCTGGAACTGTGGTTATGGATTTTGATGTTCTTATAAAATGGAGTCAAAGTTATTTAATTCCAGTACTGATATACTATACAAAATCTTAGGTCTGCTTACTTCTTACTATATTTACACTGTATTTATTTGAAGGTATGTGATCCAATTTAGAAAGAAATCCAAGTATAATGGTTTATTTTAATGTGCAGTAGGGATGTGGAGCCATAGATATGGGATCATCTTTGACGCAGTGTCTTAGTTGAAACCTTACTGATTACACTTCTTAACTTCCAAATCTATTTTTAATAATGACAATGGAAATCTTCCCTACAAGAATATCTTTGAAATAATGTGGTTGGTAACCTGAGCTGAGAATTCAGAAAATAAAAATTGTATGTTAATTGTGCACAGATTCTGCTCCTTCGAAGTTTTGGAATTGGATTGACATCTTGCTCTATTCTGTTGGTAGGTAATGGTGTCACCA
>NW_005841901.1:2819764-2839890 GCF_000455745.1 Alligator sinensis | reverse complement strand
CTCTTCCTGCTTGGTGGGGTGTGCCATCACACAAGATCACTCCGACTCTCTTGTTCAGGCAGCTGCCATATCCTGTCTTCAGCAGCTTCACATGTTTGCACCACGGCATGTTAACCTGTCCAGTCTGGTTCCCAGTCTTTGTGTAAGTGTAAAATGGGCCCCTCTTTTCGTTTGTTTTAAAAAGGGCAGCAGAACTGGTTAGCAGTGTATGGGGGATATGCATATGACTCGAGAAGAAAAGCTTTCAGAAGCACTTGGGAACTAAATGGGAGCTCACATCCCATTGAAAGCCAATAAAAGGATGTTGGACTGTAGTCAGTTTGGTGCTTTTAAAAATGTTATTCAAAGAAATGAGGGCCCTTGTTTTCATTTAATATAACATGTTCCAAGTATATAAAATAATACATGAGAGAGAGAGAGAATGACCTTGAATCATCCTGCCTCGTGTGGCTGGATAAGAAGGAAGTTTTGTGTTTGTGTACATGTAAATGTAGGGCTTTTCCATCTACTGTAGTCAAGTGTAGTCTCCCTTGTTCTTCTCCCCATCCTGCTTCTCTGTTGACATTTACCCTTATACCTCTAAACATGACATTAGCAGCTCCTGTCTCATGTCAACTAGTCTGGGAAGTCTGTAACCTTAAAGGTTTAAGAATACTTTGGAGTTGTATATACCTATATAATTTTTATACCTATGCTACAAAATTCAGAAAACTGAGATAGAGGGTGAAACCCTCCCTTACAAATCATCCCTTGCCTTGCGAGTCACACTCTTCACAGAGTTCACGGAAGGATTCATAATGGTATCAGTCCAAAGGACCTACTTCTGTAGGATTTGGGACTTTGTCGCAGATTCTGCATAATCTGCCCAGTCTTTTCTTAGAGCAGGGGTCAGCAACCCCCAGCATGTGTGCCAAGCATGGCATGCAAGGCCATTTTGCTCTGCACACCACTGCCAGCCTGGGCTCTAAGCAGCTGCTGCCAGCCACGGAGCCCAGGCTACTCCCAGCAGGCGGCTGGGAGACTGCAAGCCCTGCTGCAAGCAGACTGGGCTCTGTGTGCCAGCTGCAAACATCTGCTCCAGGCTCGAGCATGTCAGCACACTGACACCTTCCAAGGTAGACATTGTGGGGTTTTTTGGCACTCCAGCCAAAAACATTGCCTACCCCTGCCCTAGAGTATCCCCCTTTCAATTTAGTTTTTCACTTTTGGAATCCAGTACTTTGTTAAACTGTGTCCCCACCCTCTGTTGCATGTCAAAGGGCTCAAAATTCACTGTGAAGGAGTCATCATCCAAAACAGAGCTAGGTGGGCCCTTCTGCAAAGTAATAATATGCACAGCGTTTTGTAACAAAACAATGAGAAACTTTTATTTTCTTATGAAACCATCTTAAACCAATTTATTGCATAAAACTTTTTAGATTTCTGCTTGCCTTTTTGTTTCATCATCATAATCATCTTTTGAAACTAAAGGCAGGGGGTAATATTTCCAATAATAAAACTCCAAAGTTTTTTTTGTTGTTTCCTTTGTGACAACATAAGGACGATCCATGTTAAAGTCTGTTTTTCTGTACTGAAATCTTTAGATATTCATGGATGAAATAAAGGCCTACTGTTAAAATACTTCATATAATATATGAACTTTCATTCAGGAAAGTAATTTCCATCCTCATAGCACGCTAATGCAGGGAAAGCAAATGTGTAGTCAACTTATTAAAAACTAAGTTCCAGGGGAAGGCAAGAATTCTTTTCTAAAAGAGAGCTCTTTATCTTCTCCCCTGTGGAAAAACATACAGTTCCTTCTACAGCTACTTCCTCTAAAGAAAAGTTAGGAACTTTCAGAATCCTTTTGGAAGAAAAATATTTACTTGTACTTGAGTTTTTTCAAAAAGGATTAGAGGCAAATTTTACTTAGCACAGACATTTGAAAGCTCTCATGCTGAGAAGCACTTCTGGGCATGCATGGTATACGCTGTGGTTTGTGTCTGAAAGTGGACATTTTTAATGGTAGTTGTCATGTGCGGGTCAGCTGCTGCTGGTGGCATCCATCTGTTGAAAAGTGTAGTTTTTTTCAGTAATAGGATATAAGAACATAGTATTCAGAGTTTATAACTGGTAGTAAAGTGTGATATAAACTGGTGTCGTCAGTTAAACACTGCCCCTGTAATTTCAGTCTCATAAATGTTAGTACTATTTAGCTGGATGGCCACTGTTAACTCTGGAAACCCCATTGTGAAAAGTACTTATTTGTGAACTTCTTAAATCAGATTTTCTAAGGTCCTCAGCAGCCATCAGCTCACAGTTGGATCCTCTAGGAGGCTAGATTTTTTCAAAGAGCTCCCCTTCTGTGCACATCCCTAAATAAAGCATTCAGACTTTTAGAGTTGCTTGCCACCCAGCTACTCCCATCTAAGAGCAATGGGAACTGCTGAATGGGTGGGCCTTTTACAAGTCTGTTTATTTTATTTGGGTGCTGAAAGGGGCAAGGAAATCTTAGGAATAGCTGGCCCCAGTTGGGGTTTCCAAGCACTGATGAAAACTGTGCTCTTTCAGAATGGTCTTCTAAGCAAAATGAGTGTGAATACCTTTTACTCTGGTTCAAGTTAGATCTTTCATTGTCTTTTACTCTGGTTTGTCACATCTTTCACTGTCTTTCATGGGGAGCTAGTTCCTCAGAGATGATTTTGAAGTTTCTTCTGTGGCTCTAGTGGCACACTGCTTGCCTTAACTTTTAGTCTCAAGCTGGAGTTCAACACCCTTTTTTAAACTTTAATGTTATATATTGTAAATAAGATCTTTCCATTTTCCATTTTAAGTTCTCTCTTTGTGCTTTTTTCTGGAAGATGGAGTGATGTGTTGGGAGCTTATAACTTGTGCTCAGATTTTTCCCCTTAGTTAACTTGTTGGGTTTTTGAATGATGCAAGGGAAAGTGCTTACCTAACAGGAAATAGAGAAATAGAATGGAACTACATCTGTGTTAATCCCATGAAGAAATTACAGATGGCTTTTTTTTCGAAGGGAGAGGGAATGATCCATAGTCCATGGAAATATAGTAAGAAGCTACAGGTGGTGCTCTGTGTGTGTATGAGGGGCAGAAGTTCCTGCCCAAAGAATGTAATCATGTTAGGGGTTTAACTGCAGTGATTCAATAAGTTAAAGAACTTGTCCATTTTAATTGACATCATCAGCCAAGTGTGTGTTTGGGTTTTTGTTTTTTTATTTTATTTTAGTATCTTATGCAAGTTATTCACTTTTTTGTAACTGTTTACAAGTTGTACTTTATTTCACTGAACATGCCTGCCATTAATCAGTAACAGTTCAGGTACACTACAGTTTACCAGTTTATAATGGCTCTGATTGCAGGTTCATTTGTGCAGTTCCCACTTGCTACTTCGCCGGGCTGCAGTTGCATGTTTGCGACAGCTTGCACAGAGGGAAGCTGCGGAAGTGTGCGAATATGCCATGAGCTTAGCTAAAAATGCTGGAGACAGAGAGAACTGTGGCATGAGTAAGTGTTTCTTGTGTCCCTTTTTATTTTTGTGTCAGTAAACCACCACCATCTGATGGAGTTTCTTGTTGTTTCTGTACTGCCAGCTAGAAGTAAGGAACTTAATGCAGTCTGGATCATTAGAAATGATTGGGTAGATTAATTTTTCCTCCTTATATATTTTAAATTATTCCTTAGCCTTCCCATTTTGTTCCCCATAATGTTGCTGGTTTTGAAGGTGGATTTGATAATACTGTGTGATTAGGCAATACCCAATTTTGACTTGGTCTGTTTGCAACATGCCTGATCTACCAGTTTTCCTAGTTGGCCCAATCCTTATGTGCAATTTATTGTATACATTTTTATCTGGAGGAGGTGGGGATGCTCACAACAATTGATTTCTACTGTGATATTCGAATTGTCAAGAAAATGTCTAGAAATCTACTGTAATTTTTTGGTGGTTGTTGTTTATATTCAGTCTGGTGCTATTATTGCTGTCCTTCATCTGACATTAAGTGAACAATTATTTGCTCTCACCAAATTTCATGTTTTAGTATTGTGGGGCACATTTAAAACTTAATTCAGAAGACTCTTGCTCGGGTCTAATGATACCATGTTGAATATTTCCTGCATGGCACTAGCTGTGCTTATCTTCCATTATCTTAATTGTATTTAATATTTCACAGAAGATGTTCAGTACCTGGCAGAATCTAATTACTAAAAAATGAATGTGTTTAGGAATTTGTTTCACTTCTTGAACTATGTATAACTAAGAGTGACTATAGAATATCTGTTTCTGGTGGTACTTATTAGTTTAAGGCCCAGTAGTTTCAGTTATTTTTGAAAACGTTCTCTTTTGATCATTCTGCAGATATTAATCCTTTTGTACCAGGAATTGGTTCCCGGCGGGACATTCATTCCCAGCATCAAGGAGTTAATATAACAGAAACTGGCCTCGAGGGAGTTCTTTTTGGAATGTTAGATCGGGAGACGGACCGAAAGTTGTGTTCTGATATTCATGATACTTTGGGACATATGCTTTCATCCCTGGCAGTGGAAAATCTCTCCCATTGGCTGATGTTATGTAAGGATGTCCTTGCAGCCTCTAGTGGTAAGCATTTTACTTGACTACTGTTGTATCCTTAGGGTTAATATCTTTTTAGGACCTTCGTCCTTACTAATATTCCTTTCTTTTGTTCTTCTTCATTTCTGTGTACCATTGCTTCTGTAGGAATAACAATTTAAGTCTGAATTTAATGAATGATTTGAGAACTCCTCACTGTAAATTATGTCTGAAAAAACATAACTACTAACAATGGAATTGCTAAATCTTATGACTGCCTTGTAGACATGAGCACTACAGCCCCTTTGGGAGGAGGAAAGGATGAGGAATCAGAGAAAAAAGATGAAATGGATGATGATACAATGTTTACCACACTGGGTGAAGAAGATAAATCAAAACTTTCTGTGGCTCCTCGCTGGGCCACTCGTGTGTTTGCTGCTGATTGCCTGTGTCGCATTATTATGCTGTGTGAGAATGCAAATAAGGCTCACTTTGATCTGGCCTTGGCCCGTTCAGCCAAACTCAAAAACCCCAAAAGTAAGCATGAGTATTTGCAATTCTTTTGTGTTTTACTTTAAATTTAACTGTAAAGAGTTATTGCATACTCGCAAAGAAAAAAAAAAAGAGTTGTTAAGAGTTGTTAGAAACCGTATTGTATGTGACAGGGGTATCTTTCCACACAAACCATGAAAAACGAAATACCTTATTAAAGGTATCCATTTTTATCAGCACCTCTCCATTCAGCAGTTTCATTGGCCAATTTTATAGCTGCAAGTCCCCATTTCTCTATAGTGTATGTGAAAATACAAAATATATGCACCATTCTAGTGCCGTGCAGGACCATAACTCCAGCTTCAGTAGTATCATGCCTCTGTGCATCAGTTTCTGGTGAGCCATTATTTTTCTATGAGGAAATATGTAGTTCAGGAATCAGGAACATTTTTGGGCAGAATGCCAAAAACACCCCAACTTGTAAGACGTTGGCATGCCAGGGGGGGATGGCAGGGCAGCCACAAGGGGCCTGATCCTTGTAGCAGCACAGCCCCTTCCCCACAGTCCACCCAGAGGTGCATGTGTACCAGCCACCAACAATAAGCCAGGCTGGAGCTCTGCAGACCTTCGAGCAGCAGATTGCAGCTTCCCCACTGCCTGCTGCCAGCAGCCCAGGCTCCATAGTGGGTGGCAGGGGCCTGCCCAGAATTTGATACTGTTCCTACAAAGCCAGTTACCAAATAAGTCATTTTAAAATCTTGAATCTTGGAAAATAATGTCTGCAGGTATTACTCTTTCTCTCTTAATTTGTATTAGTTGTTTTAATGACCTAGGGGAATCTTTTTAAATTGTAGGATGTGTGGTATTAGAATCCAAGAGTAAGGTGTTAAATAAAATGTAGCTAGATTCTCCCCTGCACCTTTCTTGGCAGCTTTGCACAGATTTCTGTATAGAAGTCCAGAAATTTTTTTGGATCCAACTTTTTTTTTGAGAGGTGGGAGACATTATGATACCCTTTTAATCTCAGAATACTGTTACCTGCAATAATTAGTAATTTTGTATAGTAGCTAAATTTTTTAAGTTGATCAGACAATCTTGAACCAGTAGATGTCACTGCAGGCTTAAGACTGCAAAAGTTAGAGTTTCTGTGGACATAAGGTACAAGTCCTTCAAACTACATTTGCAAAATGTTTATATAATATAACATGCCTCAAAGCACACAGCCATATTTTCATATTTTCTTTTACTTTGCTTAAAATTTATAACTGGAGTTTTTCACAAATGGCGTTAAAATTCCAAAATTATCGTTTTTATTAGTAATCAGAAGAAGAGGGTGTTTGCTGAAATTTTTTTCCCAAGCCATATAAATTCTTAAGATTGTGTGAAGTTTGCATCTTACACAAATTTCTTACAAGGAAGTAGTTGCATAGTTACAGTATCTCTATATGTCACCTCAGTTTAGTAAGTGGCTTTATCGTCTTTATTTTCAGATGACTTTTTAGTGCTCCATCTCTCTGACCTTATTCGTATGGCATTCATGGCTGCAACTGATCACAGCAACCAGCTGAGAATGGCTGGTCTCCAAGCACTTGAAGACATTATCAAGAAATTTGCATCGGTTCCTGAGCCAGAGTTTCCAGGTCATGTGATACTGGAGCAGTACCAGGCTAATGTGAGACCTTCTTTATATGTTTAGGAAATTGGGTATTTTTGCCAGTGTGCTAGTGTCAGTTCTGAGAACATTTTGTAACTTTAAATGACTTGTGAAGGAACTTTGTGTCTGAGAGAATGTCCTGAAGAAACCATTTTATTTACCTCTTTAAAATTATTTCTGTATCTGTTCCAGCTATTAATTACAATTTAGTAACTGGTAGAAGTTCCAAAAAAAAAAAATCAAGAGCCATGATTCTTGAAAGCTAAATATTATGTGGTACATTTAAATGTTGGCAACAGTAATGGCCATTTCATTGGTAGAATTTAGAATTTGAAAAGAACATTTTGATTCCATTCCAGAATGAATCTAATACACCTATTCTTTTCTTGGGGATTAATGGATATGGTTCTGTTCTATAAATCAGACCAGGAATCTATGAGAACACAATATGAAAATCTGAAAAAGTTCTAAGTTTTTTTTTATTCCTGTGTATGGCTAATTTATTGTGTGAGGTTGCTGAAATCTCTCGGTCCTCCTCCCCTGATAGCTTAGTTTCTTCATTCTTAAAATTTGAATGACGGAAGTTTTGTATTACAGGGAAATTTGTATTACAGGGAAGTTATGAGAGATAAAAGGATGCAGGCAATTTAACATTTTTCATCTGCCTGACTTGGTTACTTGTGACCAATAAGTAATAGCTAAGATTAGTATTACTGGAAAAAAATGTTGTCTGGTTACTTCGTGTGTGTATGTGTATAATAGCATTTTGTATATACAGTCAATTTTACTGTTCTGTATTTAGGTCCTAAACCTGCAAACATTTTACACATGTGACTTGTCCTATTGACTTCATGTATTCAAATTAAATACTATACGTATTTGCAGGATCAAGGTCTTGGTTCATTTCCCCCAGTTTCAGTGGAGATTTTTCTTACAACAGAAGTGAGAGAGACATTTATAAAACAGTAAAGTGTAGTAGTAAAACAAAAGTTTCAGATTTTAAAATAGATTGAGACTCATGAGTCTCCATGTTGTCATTTAATAGTGTAACAAAGTAATTGGACATATTTGTAGGGGCTACATGTAGATGCAAAGAATGCAATTATGCTTTCTGTCTTTTTTTAAAATGAGTATACCTCAGTATATTATCATTTTGAACACAATTGATTTCATTTTCATTTGGAGACCTATGGTAAGCTGTTGTGTTCTTGACTTTGTGAATTAATTAACATTAATATTACTGTTTTTTATTTATCAAATTGGGTCTTATATGAGCTTACTAATCTAGAGTTCTTTTAAACATGAAAGGAAATGGCATTTTCGTTGATATGCAAAATCTGTATATAAAATCTTCTATTATAATTAAGCTTAAATATAACTTTATAAAATTATGAGCAGTTCAGAGTAATTCACTGGTCCAGATCATATGCTTTTGTAGAAGAACTTATGGGAAAGGAAGTAGAAGTGACATAAGGTAATTTGCAATGTCTGTAGAATTGTCCTTTTGAGTGGGAGGGCAGTGTAGTACGAGAAGGAGGGTGGCAGTATATCTTCCCTGTTCTCTAGTTCTTGGGGAAACTGTTGAAGTGAAGGCCAAGAGCTGTTGTGATCAGTGCCTGTGCTCGCCTTCCACCTAATGACATAGCTTCAGCAGTTTTGTTGAAAGTCCCATGATTACACTGACTTCATCGACTATAAATTTGTATTCTTGGGTCTGCTCTCCCTAAGTAACTCTTACACCTCCTGCACCCAGCAGCTCTTCTCCACCTACGTTCTCTTCCAAATGCATATTCTGTAAATTCATTTGTTTTCCCTCTGGTTTATCCTGGTCAAGTTCTTGTCAAATATTTCTAAGGGCAGGATTGCCATTATCTAGCAAGGGGCTAGATAGCAGGGGCTTACCAGCCATTCTCTTTGGCTCTAACCTTCTGCATTCCAGTTTTGCATTCTTTCTATAAGTATGGCTCTGGTTCCTTGGACCCAGCCCATCCGGCTTGACTTCAGACTCTCTTTTGTGTGTACATTCTCGCTCTCGCTCTCGCTCTCGCTCTCTATTTCACTTAACCTCTCACTGTTTTCTGGTTCATTTTCTACATCCTTTCTAAAGAACACTGTTCCTGCATTTGTCTTCACACAGACCCTTTCACTTCCCGTCCTCTGTTTACCTGCAGGCTCCTTGGTAGCGTTCTCTTTTTACTGATTTTCATTTTTGTCCTGCATTTCTGTCATTTGCTGTCTTCACTTTAGTGAAACTACCATAGCAAAGGCCACCAGCAGCCTCCTGCTTCCCAAATGTAAAGAATTGTTCTCCTCAGATATTCATCTCAGACTACTAGTAGGATAGTCATTCTAGCTGGGGCATTTCAAATCATGCCTGTTGAATGCTAGGTTGTCAACAGAGCTTGTTTTCTATTCCCTTAGAAAATTCAGGCCGTTTTTCAGCTGTGGAACAGAGGCTCTCGTTATGCTTCATGGCTTAGCTCTTTCCTTGTAACTTTTTTCAGTGTTTCACAGTAGGAATCCATTGCTTTACTACTTTTTTTTTTTAAGAAGTACAAACAGGTTGTGATATACTTTTCTGGCAGGAACAAGTAATGGTTCTCTCAGGCCTTGGTATCCCTTTCCCTCAGCTCTCGATTGGAATACCTTTGTTCCCTGTGACCCTGTCTTTTGGGACACTGCTGTGTTGGCAGTACTTCCAGAGCTTGAGTCCACTAGTTCTTTTGCATTCCCTCTTGGACTATAGCCTTCTTATATATTGATATGATATTACTGAGTTTCACACCAGTGTCATCAGCTATATATAACTCCTTGATGGATCTCACTCTGAAAAAGTTTTTGCTGTGTTTTTGTTTCGGCTTCCTTCCTTTTGTTCTCAGAATAGAAGAGTGATCTAGCAACTAAAATGTTTGGAATGCAATCTAATGACATCCCTGACAGCACAATTCATGCTGTGCCCGTGAAAGGAATTTGATTGTTTTTAACTGTGAAATTTCCTCCTTGCTGCTGTTGCGAATAATCCAGTTCTGGACAGAGTGCCTAAAACTTACTGATTTCTGTAAATCCTATGCATATCCGGCTATGAAAATCTCAAAGTTTTGAGACCTGTCTTGAAGAAACTAAAGACAGCATAGTGGGCAATTAGACCTCTTACCTAAGACTAAGATTATGGCCCAGCGTTGGTCTCGCCACAAGTCCTGCATTTTTGTACTCATTTCTCATCACTGATCCATGCCGAACCTTAGGTAATTCAGTGATATATTTGGATAAATTTTGGTGTCATACTTGGTTAAGCAATGCACCACCTTGTGTGATCCCATTACCTGGACTAGCTTTTGTGACTCCTTTGTCCCTCTGGCTTTATTACTTGTTTGCCTCTCTCAACATTACCCCTCTCCCTCCTCCTCCTCTAACCCGTCCCTTCATTTCTTCCCTGTCTTTTGTATTCTTATCACTCCTTGTTTGACAGCCTCTGTGTGCACAGTCCTTCATAGCATCTGATGAAGTGAGCTCATGCTCACAAAAGTGTACATATCTCTGACACCCATGAGTTAACTGAATCAAAGATGTGGCCTGTGAAGCGCATCCAGCCCCCAGAGCCCTATCATTCAGCTCATGGTGCTGCCCATGGGTCTTCAATTGGACCTGCGCACCATATTCAGAGTGCCCTGGCTCCAGCCCTAGTTCTGCTGGGGCCAGTCTGGGGTATATGTTGCATCTGGAGCATGGGGCCTGTCACTGCATCTGATTTGGCACACAGATCAGCCCTATGCCCCTCTTCTGGCCTGCAGGGTCTGATGAGTTTGATACCTCTGAGTTAGCCTGTAAAATTCATCTCTTCCTTGCCTTCCATGGACAGTCGAGTTCAGTCTGATATATGCCAAAGTATCTCCCAATTTCAAACTAATTCTGCTGCCAGTTGCTTGAGACAGCAGCCTAAGACCTCTTGTTTCACCAGTCTTTTACATATACAAAGCAGGTAACCCTTGGGTCTCTGGACCATGGTGTACACATAAGAGGTCTAGTCAGGCTCCTGCTGCGTCCTGCAACCATCGCACCAAGACCTTCAACATATATGCCTAGACAAGAGTGTGGAGGAGAGGAGGCTGCCCAAGACCTACCATCCCCTCCTCCCACCTTTAGACCATTGAGACAGAATCTAAAGGCTTGACCAAGTCCAGACATTCACATAAACCTGACATAAATAGGTACTGAAAAGCTTATAGTAAGGTGCCCTGATCAAACGTCACCATAAGCTTTCCAGTACAACAACCTGTTTTATTTGTATAAAGCATTTTGCATGTGGTTATATTTTAAAATGTGTTCTATTTTGAATGATATATTCCTGCTTGGATAAATGAATGTTCTTAAAATGGGGTGTACAAGCAGTGCCGGTTACCTCTCAAGGTTGTTGATGTTTTAAGTTTCATGACAGTATTGCAATAAAATATTACCTTTGATACCAAATGAAAGAGGGAGAATATATTAATAATCTGGAAGCTGTAAGAGTGAAAGAAATAATTACTGTAGTATGAAAAGCTGCACATATAGTAACAGTTTCATGATTCAGCGTTTTGTTGCAAAGGATTTACAGTAACAAAAATGACAAAGGTATGTAACAGGTAAATTTGGTTTAAAAGGTGGTTTTACTTGTAAAGAAGCTTAAGTGTTATTTTTTTTCAGAAGAATACTATTACAGATTTCTGTTGGTTAGATGATAGCGAGGACCAATCTGGATACAGTTATGAAAACCTAGGCTGCTTTCATCTTTTTTACATAAATGCATTTGTTGATTGAGGGTGTTTAATAGATTCTTTTTTCATTTTTCGTAGGTTGGAGCAGCACTAAGACCAGCTTTTTCCCAAGATACCCCTTCTGATATAACAGCAAAAGCCTGCCAGGTACATAGAAAAATATGAAGGCTTTATAGTCGATGCTTGACACATTTCATGTTTTTAAAAAATATATCTATGTGATTTTTAGGAAAAAGATGAGAAAATAAAAGTTAGCAAACACCCCCCTGCTGGAAAATGTGCAATCCTATGCAAAAGTTATAAGTTTATTAGGAATATCTTAAGAGGCTCTAGGTAACACATTTTGTTCAATAATGCAGAAGTCATTTATAAGCATTACTGTAAGATATCTGTTTATTTAGTCCTTCTGAAACTAATTATGGTTACGTGTAAATTCTAGTTTTAAAATAAAAAAATCAACTTGCATATAAAATGAGACACTTGAGTCAACATATCTATTAAAAAGCAAGTACTGGATTTACCTGAATTTAGGATGAACCCCCCCCCCCCCCCCCCAATTAAATTATAGACCTGGCAAATTGATTAATTTGCTATACTTTTCCATGTATAGAATCTAATTTTGGATAGTTTCCTTAAATTTATGTTGTGTTCTCCGCCCCCCCTCATTGCAGCTGTGGGGCAAGCACAGGGGGGTAGGTGGTGGTGGAGAAGCTATCCCCATTCCCTCTTCCATCACTTGCCCCCTGGCAACCTCCCCTCCTTAGTGCCTGCAAGTCCCCCACTTGCTGCCCCTACCCATCCTGCTTTCATCTCCCCTGGCCCCTGCCATTCCCCATGGTGCCTGTATCATCGGGCACTTCTCTCTCACCACTTGCTTGTCCCTCCAACCTTTTTTTTGCACCCCCCTGTTGCCTGTCCCCTGCATCCTCCCAACCACCTCTTACCTTCTCTTTGCAACTCTGTCTCCTGCTTGGGCACTCCTGGTCCAGGGCTGGGAACCTGGAGCTCATGCTGCCTCCAGCCATAGCTTAGCCATGTAGCAGCTGTTGCAGTGGTAGTAGCATCAGGCCTGGGCCTTAGAGTTGGGGCTAGATCTACTGCCATTGCTCTTTATACCCTTCACCTTGTCAAAGTTTACTTGTACGTTGAATGCAGGGATGAGGAGCTTGAAGCGGCACCTTGAGAATTAATTTTTAAAACTCTTTTTCTATTATCACAAGCTTGTCTCTTCTGTGCAACCCCATTTGATCTTATATGCTTGTGAATTTCAGTTCAGATGGGCCTATATGGGCTACTGTAAATGACATTCCTGTTTTATTTTGGTGGTGCTATAATGTGGGTCTTTTGCAGCACCTTAGAATATCCTGCACACTTTTAAAAATAAGTTTTATCCACTTGTGCTTGTATTTGTCTAGGCTGACTTTGTATTTACTTTAAGGGAAATCGTCTTTCCAAAGTTGCGAGAACCTTAAGGTCTGTAAGAGCTTTTCTTGTCTCCCCCTTGTCTGAGAAAAGCTTCCATGGACCTAGATCTCTAAATGCAGAAGGGGTTCTGCTAGGAGAACCCTATTGCTACCCCAAATCTTAACCATTCCCATCACAGCAAACAGTCTTGATCAAAACTACTTCAAAGCAGGAAAAAAATTGGCAATCTGTGCAGAAAATTATTCTCTTTTTGGGTCCAATTATGCTACAAATCAAAGAAAGAGGCGTTGATTTAACTTGAACCCTGTGTTTCTTGTTTCATATGCCTCTCTAAAACCTCCACTGGAATTAAAGAAGTGCCCTTATTCCAAGGGAGATGCTGTCACTTGCCCTTCTCATGGCAAAGCATTGCATTAAAAGCACTGAATTAAAAGCATTGCATTGCGTTTGTTTCCACTGCCTGCGTTCTGTGTTTATGCTGCATAGTACTTACAGTGGAATGGGTGATGGCTCTGTTGTGGCTCCCTCCCATGATAACATGGGGATAAACATTCTGCTGCCATCTCTTCTAGAAGTTAGAGAGGTATAAAATCACTCTGTAATATGACCCTGGTACAAGAACAGAAATTTCACTACTTGGGAAGAAGCCCACCGTATACTGTTCCCTTCCACCTACCTGAAGAACCTGTTGAAATAAAGATGTGGAAGAGAAACTTAGGCATCTTTGAATCACAGGTGAGGGGAAACTGCTCTCCCATCTTTTGAGTGCCATTAAATGTTGTGGGGAGAACCGATACAGTCTAGGGTTATCTTAACTATATGCAAGAGTATATATACAAAGCAATATCCCCACCTCACTCTTCAGGAAATATTTCAGGGAAGGTAAACTGTTTCAGTTTAGTTTAGATACAGCTAATAAGTATCTCAAAGTTTAGAATCATTGCGCTGTAAGAGACCTCAAGGGATCACATAATCCTGGTCCCTGTACAGAGGCAAGCTTTACTTTACCTAAGCCATCCCTGGCCTGTCTTGTCTTAGACCAGTAAAGAAACTAGGAACAGTTTCTAGTACCTAACTGCTCTGACATCTAGGAATTTTGTCCTGAAGGTTGACTTCCTAAATAGGATTGGAAGGGACCTCAAGATGCTATTTCGTCCAACCCCCTGTTCAAGGCAGAATCATCCCTGTCTAAAATGAAATCTTCCTTTCTGTAGTATAAGCACACTTTGCTGTTTCTGTCACCATCAGCAGTTGTGGAAACCATCGCTATCATTTTATGACACTTTAATATATTTCAAAACTGTTTTCACATCACCCTTCTTTTCTCAGGGTAACCTTTCCATTTTCTTCCACCTTTTACTAATGTAGCTTATTTTCTAACCCCCAAAACATTGATCACTCTTAGATCTTTGCCTACCTCCTTCCACAAATGACCAAAAACAGGCCAAATAGAGCAGTACTATTACTTAATGCTTGGATACTATACTATTTATTAGTGTAATCCATGATAGCATTTTTCTTTTTTGCGACAGCATCATATTGTTCACTCATGTTTGTTTTGCAATCCTCTGTAACTCTCGGATCACTCTTGGCAGTGCTGGTGCCCAGCCAACTCTCTCCCATGTTGTACTTGTACAAAGATTTATCTTTCTTGTTCTTGGCTGAGCTGCCATTTTTTCAAGACAGTGAATAGAATTAAAATCCAAAACTACATTTTTTATCCCTCCAAGATCCAGTGCCACATGCAAATTTGATGTGTACATTCTCTGCTCTTTCATCCAGATCATTAATAAAAAATGTTGAACAGCCCAGGTCTCTCCTTTTGATATTTCCAATTGATGCTGATCCATTAATGAATGTTCATTGCCTACAGTCTTTCAGTCATCTCTATCCAACGTAGTTCCCTGCTACTCCTCATTTCTCCAGCTAATAATATGGGTATGTCACGTGGCACTGTTTTAAAATCTGGACCTTAATAAGGTTTTCATGTCATTCGCATTTTCATTTTCCAACAATCCAGTTGTCCTACCAAAGGAGACCAGGTTAGTTTAGCGTGATTTGTTCCCAGCAAATAGTTGCTGCCTGCTAGTGATCACCTTTTTGTCTTCCAGGTGCTAACAAATTGACTGCTTTTCAGATTTGTTTGGCCAAGATGGGTGCTATGTTTGCATGCTATCTAAAAATGAAGTGGGTGAAAATTGTACCATGGCTGCCTCACTTGTCACAGATACCATCACCACTGGAAATCTATGTTGTACTATTGAGGCTTTGATTTATTTTAAGATGCCCGTTACAGGAGCATGGTGCTACACAAGAATAGGTGATCTGCAGGATGCCTGAAACTTGAGGACCTGTTGCAAATTAAAAAACCCACAAAATTCATGTCTTCCCCCTTCCCTCACACTTCTTTGGTGGTACCTTTTACAGGACATGGTAGTGGAATAAAATCCTGTACAGACACAGTAAAATGGATGGATAAATAAACACTTAAAATACTGTAACAGTGTTAAATTGCAAGTCATTAATATGCTTAATTCTTCCTTTTTGATGATTTTGATGGCATTCGGTACATAATTTCACATCGGATAGATTAAAAACAATCTGTAAATAACTGTGCTTTTTAAAGTACTACTGTTTAAGTACATAATTGAAAGTAAGTGCAATGACAAACTTGTATTTGCATGATTTGGTAAACACGCCCAAGATGGAATAAAATCTTTTGTTTCTTCTATTTACTGAGAGTCATGGATAAACATATATTTTACATTTTTTACACAGATCTGCATAAATTGCAGATACCCTGAATTTGTTTGAGCTTTTATCAGTTTGATTAGTTTAAATTTATTTTTGCCCAGGTATGTAGTACATGGATAGGGAGTGGAGTTGTAAGTGACCTGAATGATCTTCGTAGAGTTCACCATCTCCTCGTCTCCTCCCTGAGAGTACAAGCAGGAAAGGGGTCTTCAAGCCAGCTTTACCGAGAGAGTGCCACCACTATGGAAAAACTAGCAGTCCTGAAAGCCTGGGCTGAGGTAAACATTTGTTGCTGTTTCCTTCATATTTTTAGTTTACCTTCATTAGCATAGCTGCAGCTCATCCCATTGTTTTAGCTAGCCAGTCAGCCCAAAGGTTGCCATCTTCTCCAGAGACTGTCTTCTTCTTTCTTCAGGTCTTTAATTCTACTTGTCCATCCATTCGTTTCACTACAGGGGTTCAGTTCCTTTCCTTTGAATTCATCTGTGATTCTTATGCTACTTCTGTTGTATCATTCACTGCTGCTCCTCTTCTCATAGCCTCTGCTATCCACAGTTAGTCTCTGTCAGATGCTTACTGTTTTCTCCCCATGTCCATACCCATGGCTTAAAAAAATAATGTGTTGATTAAGTGCAGTGGTTTTCAACCTTCTTTCATTTGTGGACCCCTAAAAAATTTCAAATGAAGGTGTGGATCCCTTTGAAAATTTTGAATGGAGGTGCAGACTCCTGTGAATTGCAAGTGTGAATATTCACATAATTTTTATTGATCACAGTCCTCTTTCACGGACCTCTTATGCATAGTCTGCGGACCCCTCTGAGTCCATGGACCACAGATTGAAAACCACTGAAATAGTATGTTGGACTAATAAGAAATTCTCCTGGTAATGCATAGTCAGCTATCGGTCTGCTTAGATGTTGTTTGGGGATGATAGATACTAGGGATCTTTAGTATCCTAAAAATTGGATTTTATATGCAACATTCTGTATTGTAAATAATTTATTACAATGTCCACATGGGTTAGATTGAGAGAGACTTTTTAGAAGATACTATATGAATGTGTCACTGAGCAGTGTTGCCTTATTAGGATGTATAATCTCATACAGTTGTCTGAAAATGAGACCATTTTTCTACCTGCTAGCTCCAAACGCTACTGCTAAGGTTAGTAGAAGTGGTAGAAGCCTAGTATCTCTGAAAATCAAACCAAAAATATATACAAAGTGCTATTAGATAGTAAGCATAAGACATTGTTGCACAGAAAATATATAGTCATTTCAAGTGCTCTGAATGATTAAATTTATATTAAAGTTGCTGTAAAATAGTTTAGGCTGACTTCAATGTCTTGTGTTTAATTGTGATAGTGCACTTAGCTTTTGCCTCAGAGTGTTGTTTTATGCATAACCTTTTAAATGTTGTTGTATTTTTGAGCATGTATAATGGGATGACTGTAACATAGATCCCAGAAGGTGCTGTGCCAAATGGAACAGTCAGTGATCCAAGACTTACTAAAGCATTTCTGAAACAGCTTGCCCTATGCAAAATGTTCTTGTAATGGAAGAACAGAGGTACCTGATTTAAGAGTCTGTGTTGTGTGAGCTGAGTTATAAGTGCCATTTTGAATTACTTTCTAAAATGTTACCCCTGTGATATAGAGTGCCACAAGTGTTTTGAAAAGAATGAGCAAGAAATGGAACACAGGTTGGGTTTTTGTTTGTCTTTGTCATATTAGCATATGGTAGGTTTTTATACATTTACTCTTTTTTGGAGGTTATTTTTGAGAGAGAAAAAGTTTTAACACTTCATCCCATTGTGTTAATCAAGCTATTTACAGCTTTTATTTTTTGAAGGAAAGCATCTGTTGTGTGGGGACACTTATTTCTGTTATATTTCTTCTCTGAAAGCACATTTTATTTCTACTGCATATCTGCATATTTACTCTTATTAATAAACAACAGCAAACAGTCAAAAATAAAGAATAGCTTTTCTTATGAAGCCTGATCTACACCTAGAAATACTCCAAATTAAGCTACATTTGATTTTAGTCACTCTTAAACTAATTTCAGAGTATTTCTGAGAGGTTATATTAATTAACTACATTTATTCAGAAATCAGAACAACCATAAATTATACTTTTCAGGTAAAAGTCTAGGTAGCCAGATTGGCTTTGTACCATGTCCAGAACATTGGCAAATTTTACCTTGAAATAAGGTCAGATAAAGGTTAGTAGCTTTGCTGCTTTTCTTGCAGATTGTATTCTGGTAAATTTTGTAGTAATTTTTAAGGACTTCAAGTGCACAAAAAAAATCTAATTTTTTTTTTGATAAACCCAAGGGGTCACCTAGTGTGGAATCTCTTGTTTCCCTTAGAAAAGACTTCTCCTTTTCTTTTAATGGTTTTATAATCTAAACTTTTGTATGCATTTTGTTTATAGGTATATGTTGTAGCTATGAAGATAAAAAAAGAAGCGGAAACTAAACCAAATCGAGCCATAAAGAATACAAATGAAGATGAAGATGATTTTGGTGCTGTGGATGAGCTCCCACCAGACAGTTTGATAACGCTTGTACAACCTGAACTACCCACACTTAGTCGCCTCTGGTTAGCTGTGCTCAAAGACTATGCTCTTTTAACGTTACCAGCTGAATTTGCTAGTCAGCTTCCACCAGATGGTAAGCATAACTTCTTCTTTTTTTAAATTTTAGTGAAAGGACAGAACAGATATCTCAGTAAGGAGTTTTGAACTCTTTTAATAATTACCGCTTTTCAATTTTGTACCTGCAGAAACTTGACAAAATAACATGGCATACTAGATTGCATACCTATGTTAAAAAAAGGTAGAAATGTTAAGGCTTGCCTGTATGTTGTGTGCGTTTCTTCAACAATTTGGAATGAAATATTCCATATCAGAGTTGAGATCTGAGGTGACATTAATATCATGCCTTGCAGAAAGCCAGTACTTAATCCATGGGGCCAGGCTGTGTGGCAAGGCGCAACCCATAGTGTTTTGGGGGAACCTGCAGCTTGTGGTGTGTGCACTGTAGTGGGGAGTCCACAGCCCAGGGTGCCCATGCAGGTGCGGTACAGTGGGGGACCTGAGAGTGAGGCTGGAATGCCTGCATCTGGGATGCAGTGAATGGGCTGCCCACATGCACAGTGCAGCATGGGGGTACCCAGGGAACCCAAGGTTTGTGCTAGTATGGCCCTTGCTGGTGAAGCCTGGGTGTCATGCAGCCCTTATCCACTAAGAAGTTGAATGGTCCTGTTGTATGGTGAATCAGGACCATGCCTATAGAGCAGGGGTGGGCAAAATACAGCCCACGGGCCAGATCTGGCCCACAAGGCCATTCTATCTGGGTAATGGGGCCTCTAAAAAATTTACATAATGAATTATTATCTATCCCTGGCTGCCTGTCAAAGATGACAAGGCACCAGTGGCAGTAGGACCCAGGGGGAACCGGCAGCAGGACCCAGTAGCCACAGGAAGGACTGCCCGGCCCTGCCCCACCCCGATCCCCCAACCTAGCAGAGGCTTCTGGCCTGGCAACCATGGGGCTGTTCCCTGCCTCCTTCCAGCAAACTCAGCTAAAAAAGGGCAGAGGGAGGCAGGGGAGGACTACAGGTGTTTGCCCAATCCTCAGGGCCGGTTCCTGCCGAGTCCTGTGGTCTGACAGTGCAGCCAGAAACCACGTGGTTTCAGACCAGTTGGTGGGGTGTGGCGATAAGTGGTGGCGGTGGGCAGGAAAGTGGGGAAACAGTGGCTACAGGCCAGGGGGGAGTGGCAGTGAGTAGGCAGGTGTGAGCGCGGTGACAGCTGAGCGGGAGTACAGGGCCCGCACCAAAGCCCTGGGGCCAGGGCCAGCAGGGGTCCAGAGCAGGGTGGCAGGAGCACAGGGCCCAGGCTCTGTCTCTCTTTGAGTGAGACTTCATTTTAAGCTATTGTGCAATCGCCTCTATGTACATTACACAAACGAATGTAAATCAGGGCAAAAATATTTTTTTGAAATCAAATTAATGGATGTTGTAGTAGATGCTTCATTTTTTAAATTTTTTTTTAGAATATAATTTGGTATTTTTCTGGTTCCGAGATGTCAAACCCCCTTGCTGAAAGGAGTACTTCCGGGGGCAAGGGTAGGAACTCCTGGTGGCAAAGGTCAGGGGTTAGGGGGCGGGACTTCTAGTCCCAAAATGGCAACCAAGGGCTGGGGCACCTGTCAAGGGGTAGTGCCAGAGACGACCTGAGCAGGGTACAGGGCCCGAGGCAAATCAGCCTGTGCTGGGCCCTGCCCCTAGACACCAGGAAGCTGGTGATGGATTCGGCGGCATGGGGATGGGGTGCCGAATGGCCGGATGTGAATCTGGCAGCAGTGCAGAGTCATCGTGGCCACTCTGCCTGGCTCCGTGGGGCCCCCCAAAGCATGGTGCCCAGGGCGGTTGCCCCAATGTGGGCCCTTCCCCCCCCCCCCCCCCCCCCACGCGCCGTGGGGGGGCGGACTCGGTCG
>NW_005841901.1:2796234-2819719 GCF_000455745.1 Alligator sinensis | reverse complement strand
TTCCTGCTATAGAGGGTCAAGTGGATGTGTAGGTACTTCCTGTTACTCCTATGATCTGTCATTGCCACTATACCACAAGATGTTAGACTTTAATGGCTGTTTCTTTTTCTGTGAGTTAACATTTAGTTTGATAATTTAACAGGTGGAGCATTTTACACTCCAGAGACAATTGATACAGCTAGATTGCACTACCGGAACTCATGGGCTCCAATACTGCATGCAGTGGCACTCTGGCTAAATAGTACAGGATTTAATACTTCCGAGTCAACAGAAGAAGCAGCTGCAGCAATGCCTAATTCTCAGAAACGTGCTACATCCATTATGTTAAACCAGGCACCTGGAACACCGCCTACCACTAAATCTTTGCCAGAAATAAACAAAGATAGAATGCATTTGATTTTAGGTAAGAGCCATGGATTACATTTCAAAGTTAAACACAGCTGCTTTGTGGTATTAAGTGGATATCATTATCTTAACGTTTTAATGATATTTGATGATATTGAAAATGGCCCATCTATCCATAGATTTCATAGATTTTTAGGGTTGGAAGGGACCTCAGTAGATCATTGAGTCTGACCCCCTGCCCTGGGCAGGAGAGAGTGCTGGGGTCAGATGACCCCAGCCAGGTGCTTGTCTAGTCTCCTCTTAAAGACCTTCAGGGCAGGTGAGAGCACCACCTCCCTTGGAAGCCCGTTCCAGATTTTAGTAACCCTTACTGTGAAGAAGTTCTTCCTGATGTCCAGTCTAAATCTGCTCTCTGTCAGTTTGTGGCCATTGTTACTAGTTACCCCAAGGGGTGCCCTGGTAAGTAGAGTATCTTCTATTCCTTGCTGCTGTGGCCGCGCCCCCCCCCCCCAATGAATTTGTAGGCGGCCACAAGATCACCTCTCAGCCTTCTCTTGAGGAGGCTGAGGAGGGCTGGGTCCCTCAATCTCTCCTCACAGGGCCTTACTTGCAGGCCCCTAACCATAGAGTAGCCTTCCTCTGAACCCTCTCAAGGTTATCCACATCTTTCTTGAAGTGTGGCGCCCAAAACTGGATGCGGTATTTCAGCTGCGGCCTTTCCAATGCCACATAGAGGGGAAGTATCACCTTAGACCTGTTTGTGATGCACCTGCTAATGCATGGTAGAGTGCAGTTAGCTTTACTTATCTCTTCATCACATGGACAACTATGTTCATCTTGGAGTCTACTATGTCTCCGAGATCCCTTTTTGCTGCTGTGCTACTTAGAAGGTCATCGTCTCCCAATCTATATGTGTGTTGGTGATTCTTTCTCCCTAGGTGCAGCGCTTTGCACTTAGCTGTATTAAACTGCATCCTATTCTGTTCTGCCCACTTTTCCAACCTGTCCAAATCCACCTGAATCCATTTCCTGCCTACCCTTGTGTTTACTTTGCCCCATAATTTGATGTCATCCGCAAACTTGGACAGAGTGCTCTCCACGCCCTCTTCCAAGTCACTGATGAAGATATTGAACCGCACTGGTCCAAGGACCAAACCCTGGGGACCCCACTGCCCACATCTTTCCAGGTCAATACCGACCCATCCTCCACCACTCCCTGGGTGCATCTCTTAAGCCATTTCACCACCCACCTGACCATGTAATCATCTACGTCACAATCGCTTAGTTTATTTATAAGAATGGGATGAGACACTCTATTGAAGGCCTTTTTAAAATCCAAGTAAATGACATCTACCTCAACTCCTGCATCTAGTGTAAATGACATCTATCTTGATTCCTGCATCCATTCTAGTGCAAAGCCTGGAAACCCCCCTCTTCAGAAAAAAGAATTGTAGCTCTGAAAAAGACCTGGCCCATGCATTTCTAATGGAATCAGAACAGATTAGATTTGTATCAGACTTTGTTTCTGTTGTTCAAAGATAAAAACGTGTTGGGTATCTGTATATACCTCAGATGACAAAATACAAGTCTACATACTACCATCTGTTAATAGTTTTAAAATTGTGATCTAGAGAACATTATTCAGTAAGAAGTAGATTTGGACAAGTCCTTGGTTTTACCTGCACTGCAGTCAGTGTCTCTCTCATCTGTAGATTTGAAGGTAGTAGTTATCTACTTTTACAGTGCCACTGTAACATCTATTAGTAATGAAGCATTTGGTGATTTCAGTGATGAAGGCTATGAGAGTGTCCACATGTACAGTTTTCTTAGGATTTAGAATATCTGCTTCTTTAATATGCTTTATTACTTTTGTTGATTTTTCTGAATTCATAAGGATCTCTATAATTTCAATCTGATGTAAAAAGCAACCCCTATCTTTGGATACAAAACTTAAAGTTTATTTCTTTTCAGGTGTTAGTATACAATTCCTCTGCTCCCCTAGGCCTGAGGAGCCTGTTGAACATGTCACATCTTGCTTACAAGCCCTGCACACTTTATTGGATTCCCCTTGTGCTAGAATCCATATTGCAGAGGATCAGGTATAGTACACAAGTCTAATGGTATATTTTTAGACAGCTGTATTGTACATATGTACATCATGTGCATGTGATATGATGTATATATAATATATAAATACCATTTATAGAAGTGTATGTGTGCATGTATACACGTGTATACATACAATATAGATATTCAGTGATTAATCTATGCAATATTTCTGTGTCTGTGATCATTAGAGCTGATAAAAAAACTTAGGCAGAACTAGCTACCAAAACTTAGAAAAAACCAAAAATATTCTTTTGGTTTCTTGTAATGATCTGATTTAAAAAAAAATAAATCATTTTCCATTCTGTGAAATTATTTTTAAAAAGTGTTTGTGAAATTTAATTTTTAAAAATGATTTAAAAAAATGCCTGGGGTTGAGTAGGAAAAAATATCCCTTAAAATAATTTAAAAATGAACAGCAACAAACAGACTATGTTTTCCATTTAAAATTTCAATCTAAAAAGAAAAAAACTTGAATTGTTTCCAAGGTTCCATTTTTGAATAAAAGCCAGCTTTTAGCCAAAAATACGGGGTAGCTATACTGGAAATACTCTTTCGTCATTATATTCAGTATCTAACATGTTACCTTCTTTTAGGTACAGACATGTATACGTTGTATACCCAACAAAGAAAAATTCTGTCTTTATCATTAGAGAGAGATTACTATTTCCTGGAGGCTATGGGATTAAGTCAGGTTCCCAGGATGATTTTTGTGCCGAATAGGGGAAATTCAGGGAAGCATAAAACTTTTCCATTTGCACCAGCGGATTATCTTTAATTTTTAATAGCACTGCAGTCAGTGTCAAGATCATTACTTACTCTATCCTCTTTAATGCCTAATAAATCCTAGCAAATGAATAGATTTTTATGTTTTTCCTTTATTTATTTTGTATACTGTTGTAGAGTAGAAAACACTGTTGGGAAATGAACATGGAAATCTGTAGAAAGACTAGTAGTACAGAGCAAAAATAGTAAACCCCAAACCTTTTAATTTTGTAGCTCTGGAGAGTTGAGGATGAGTGATTCTGTTTTCCCTTACTCTGCTGTAATGCATTACCATATTCAGAAGATATTTCTGATCATATGAGCTCAGTGGGTTTAGTGAAATACCGTTCGTTGCTTACATATCACAGCCATGTCCAAGATGTGTTTTAACAGTTAGGCCCTTGCCCCACGTATGCATGGCAGGAGATGTGATTTGATATCAGGGAGCAACCACGCCATCATTACTTGTCAGTTCAGAGAGAGCCTGGGATCATAATCTTGGCCTCTCACTGCACCGGCAAGTTGAAAGCTAGGTGCTGCAGCCCCACATGCAAGGAAGGCCAATAGTCAGCTGATGGTTGGCTTCACCCTGGACAGCCCTGAGTCTATTTCAAGACTCAGGGCTGTTTGGGGACCAACCCTGGACAGCCTTGGGTCCAGTTAACCTGTGGCTGTCCAGCAGACAGTCAGTTGGTTGTTGGCCCTGGCCAGACATCCTCAAGTCTTAAACCTGGGTTGTTCAGCCCGGGGCTGCCAATTACCTAATAGTGAAAACATGTTGATTGCAGCATAATTGTAATGCGTAGATGGGGGCCCTAGTTTTCTTAGGTCGTCGTCTTTTAGCAACTTATGGTGTTTATGAGGGATTTAATTTTTCAATATGCTGTGTTTAGAAAATACTCAACCTGCTGGATAAGTTTTTGGGGAAGCTATATCATGACCGCCTTTATTTTTCTATGAGTACAGTCCTTAAAAATGGTTTCTTTGGCCATGAGAAGATTTCCGATCAGTATGCAGCATTCCATATTCTCCAGAAGTCTGTAAACTTAGTTTTCAAACTAGCTGGGGTGAATAAAACAAAAGAAGAGACCACAGAGTTCAGTCAGATACATTTATTTAAGTATTGTCAGGCAGGAGGGTCTGCAAATATTTTGCACTTTTACATTTTACTTCAAAATTTAATCATTAGAGTGAAAACAAAAAAAAAAAAAGGAGAGGAGCATTTTGGAGCAGCAGTCTCTCATGTTTCTCAAGTACAAATCACAGTGAGCTGTCTTTTGCTTTTGGAATTAGATTTAACCAGTTTTCACTTCTGAAAATACAGGATTGCGATGAGTGAAAAGCATTTGTTTTAGAGTAAGGAAATGATTTAGCAAGTTAAAGGGCAGAGCAGGCTGTATTCAAAAGATATTTTTTTCAAAATTAAATTGTAAAATAAATAGGGTCAGAGTCTGTTCCATCTATTAGATGTCCAAGTAATCTTGAGCACCTAAGTGCAGTCCTATTCCACTCCATTCACATCCTTGAAAACCTGTTAAAGCAACTGCTTGTGTAACACACTGTAATCTTAGCTTTAGCAGTGATATCTACCTTTTATATCAATAGTTTTTCAAGACTTTAACAGGATGGGATAGTTTTACACTTAGCTGTCTAATAGCTGAAATAGGGTCTGGCTCTTGGTGTGTGCCAAATAACTGCCTTTTTAAAACTGAAAATATATTTTATGTCTAAGAACAATAGTACATTGGTCAGAACCATTTTTTCTGTTTCTCTTATGAACCATTCACTTCTAATTTATTTTTCTTTAAATGCTTTTTGTCTTTTAAATTTATCCCAGCTCCTTGGTGTTGAACTTCTAAGTGTACTGCATCGACTTTTATTGACATGGGACCCTCCCTCAGTCCAGCTGCTCATTACTGGAGTTGTCCAGCAGATAGTGAGAGCAGCTCAAGATTATCTGCAGGAAAAAAGAAACACTCTGAGTAAGACTTTAAATGTAACAAATGTAAAACCGTTTGCCTTAACAGAGGAAAATAGTGAATTGGGTGATGAACTGAAATTTATGAAAGTGTGGTTGTAGGTAAAAATTATTATACAGATCCTTTCAGTATGTTTGTAGCTATAGATGCCCTTTTTTTAAATGAATATTGTACCAGCAGGGTTCTTCCTGTATCAGGGACAAGATCCCTGCTAGTATAGGTAGGCTTTATCTCATTTCTCTCATAGTTGGAATCTTCTGATTTTCAGCTTGCATTTTATTAATGGCCTTTTCATGTATCCATTTGTTTCTGTGCTTCCTTTTCTTTTATTGTGTCTATAGAGGCCAGTTGTATCCTCTCTCATCCTTTGTTTTGCTAGACTATTTAGTCTCCTCTTGTATGAAACTACTCACCTTTCCCCAGATTGTATTGGTCAGTGGTGCTCAGCCTTTTGGTCCCACAGGTCAGATGAGTGGTGCAGCATCAAACCATGGACTGGATCCCTGGGATTGCTCTTAGATCAGGCCCCATGCTGCCTGGTCCTGCTTCATACTACCTGCATCCTGTCTTATGCCTCCCTGCCCCACATGCCTGGATTGGACCCTATGCTGCCCTGGTCCATTTCACCTGAGCTAGCACACAGGGCCATGCTGTCTGGCCTGCAGGGTTCCCCATGGGTCTGGAAATTTGGCAGCAGGGAAGTGCTGCCAAATTTTCAGACCTGTGTGGAGCCCTGCAGGCTAGAAAATATGGCTTTCTGGCCCATAGACCAGTGGTTGTGCACCCTGGTCTCAGTAATTCCTCCCTTGTAAATGCACCAGTTTAAATTCTTTTCTGATTGTGAATAACCAGAGTTGCACACAGGCATTTCAGATGTACATTGTCATCAATACTTTTCTATCTCTACTGGAAGTAATCATTAATATATTCTAGGATCACAGTGGCTTTTTTCAAAGTCGTATCACACTGGTAGTTCATTGTCATCTTGTGATCAGGTAAAGCTCCCTTTATTCTCTTTGAGCAGCATTCTGCTCCTTTTTGTCATCAATAGAATTTTTTATTAAAAGACTCTAAGGCTATAAACAGACATTTGTCCTTGGAGCAGGATGAGCTGTGCCAGGATGTGTCCCAGCAGAGTTGATCGGCTTCATTGGCAACATTGCCCCATAGGATTGGGCCCCTCCTGGTCCTGGGGTTTCAGGGGCCTGATCCTGCACGTCACCTGTAAATGGGGAACTGACTTGGGGTGTTCCCCTGTAAATGGGAACTCCAGCGTTTCCTCATTTTCAGAGGTGCACCCCACGTCTGGGTGCAGCAACACAGTGTGCATGCTTGGGGAATTTCCTGCTGGGGGATTCTCAGGCTATGCTTCTGGAAGTGGATAATCCAGGCCACTGAAGCCCTGGGAGCACCTGTCTGGGGCAGCAGGAGTGTATGGGTAGCTCCAGGTTGCCTGCACATTCCTATCATAAAACAACAGACATCTGTCACAAAAATGCAGTACAAGTAATACCAGCTAGTGTCATGACCACAATTTTGAGTGTCTGTGGTGCAACAAGGGCATGGATCTCTCTTTACTTAGGCTTTGTGCTGCCACAATAATTCTTATGGTGGTACAAAGGCAAAGTTTGTTTATATCTTTCCAGTCTCAGGTGCTGTGGTACCAGTTGTTCCCTGAAGCCATTTTAAATTCAGTCGGGCTATATAGACCTACTTTAACCTACCAAACCTTTATTACTGAGGTGCAGGAGAAGAAAAAGACGTAGCTTGTAAATGTGCCAATTGGGGAAGACAATCTTCTAAACTGAATACATTTGATACTGGAATAATTGAGAGAGACAATCGCATGATGCCATTTTTGGAGAGTCATACTGCACTTCAATATTTTGTTCTACCAAAGGGTTATGTGCTTATTACTAATAAAAAGAAAGAAAATCTATGTCAGTGTACTTCACATGACACTTTCTTGTAACATACAGAAGTTGGCATCTTACAGCTATAATTTTACATGGGACTTAAAAAAAAAAAAAAAAAAAAGTTGGAAACTTCAAATGCTATGTTGTAACTATTAAGTATTAAATTCTGGAGTCTATGTAATTTTTAAGTCAGTTGTAATCACAACACCTTTAAGGCAATTTTAAAATCCTTAACTATGTTTTAATTTGAAAAGTAGTATTTTATTTAGCAGCTCCATTATCATAAATTACTGTGAACTGCTAGCATTTTCTCAAAATGCTACTCACTCTTACAATGATTTTATGTAATATTTGTTATGGTTTTCTTATTGTACCCCAAGTATCTTTCATTGCAGATGAAGAGGATGTAAAGGAAAAAGAAACTTGTCTTGTGTTAGGAGAAGGTGGTGAGAGTGGTGGTCTTGTGCCTGGAAAATCTCTCGTCTTTGCAGCTATGGAATTATTAATGTTTATCTTAGTACGGCACATGCCACAGCTAAGTACAAAAATGTCAGACTCTCCAAGTCATGTCTCTACTAAGCTCCAGCTGTCTGAAGAAAGTTCTCGTCTTGTGGCTGCAACAGTTACTATCCTATCTGACCTGCCTTCTTTGTGTTCTCCTGCTGGTACTGTATTATACCTAAATATGTAAAAATGAATGTGTTTATGAGAAATATTACATGCACAGTTGTGTTTGTCTTAATAATACCCAATTGTTGCTGTAATTATATATTTTCTCTGTTGCAGACCACTGTAAAATGAAGCTGATTTATTGATGTCAAGGCTTAAGTTATAGAATAATGTTCAGAGCAGAGGATATCAGGGGAGTGCACTTTTGAAACTTGCACTGCATGCCCTGTTTATGCACTCCTTCAAGTTTGCAAGACATTTTACAGATACTGCAAATTTTCAGCACCTCTTGATGTGGGGACCAATAAATAACAGTTCTAGGCAAAGCACTTAAAATAACTGAGCTCTTGTCCAAGTCAGTGATGAATACCATGCATAACTTCTGTTTAAAATAAAGTCTCTGAGTTGGCCCATAGCCCTTGGCTCCTGTGCAGGCGGCTGAGGTTTGATATCTGTCCCGGGTTTTTGTCTTGCTTTTTGGGGGATGTGAGGTAGTTAGCCCTGCCAGTCTGAAGTCAGACAGAAGGCAGAGATAGAGTTCCACCAATAGGGTGCTGCAGCAACCTGAGGTGCCTTGAGATCTTTTCAGGGATGCTGCGGAGTGTCACACAATGTTAGAACTGTTAGGTGTGCAAACATGATTCATAAGATATCCAGAGATTTTAAATAGGAAATCATAGTGTTAAAACCGTTCAGACCTGTTGTGCTCTTTCCAAGTTCTTTTCAAGAAAAGAATTTGCTATATTAGTTTTCTATAAATGAGTGAAAACTAAGAGCTTACATTTTCGAAGGCATGCCTTGAGTCTAAAAAGGCAGACCTATAAAGAAACAACTTTACCCTGCCTTCTTTCTGGGAGATGTCTGAGACGAGGCGTGCTTGAGCAGTGCCTTCACCCCTGTGTGAAATGGAGAACTTCTAACATTCAGCAGGGACCTTTCAGGACAGCTAAGGAATTATTGATAACCTGTGAAAGGAATTTTTGGTTGGGCTTTCTCAGCCAGAAAGATGCGTTTGTTTTGAGGCTGCAAAAAAGAGGATGTATACACCTATGGTGTATACACCTATAGTATATTAGGAGATCTCTGGTGCCCCTTGGGATGAAAGGGAAGGGAGAGTAATAACCTAAAATATTTATATGCCCCAGACATCCTACATAAAATTGTGCTATCAACACCCTGAGAGGTAATGAAGCATTGCTATACTTATATTACAGATGTGGAAACTGAAGACTAGAAAAGGTTTCGAGCTAGATCACAAAGGGCCTTGGCTAAAATTTGGCCCCTAGGTCTAAAAGTATGATCCGCATAACTTCTTCATAACTTGTTAAAGTGCCTGAACCTACTGACACAAACTTTCCCTGGTTGCTCATATTTTGGCTCCTGTATATGCACAGAAGCATGTAATTTAGGCCACTGACAAATATTAAAAAGAAGGTGAAATGGGATTGGATGAACGATCTCAACAATTGCACTTCCTGCCATGCCACGCTGATTGAGCATCAGATCCCATCGTGCCATGTTACATTGGCAGTTTTCGTTTCTGTGCCTGGGAGCCCCATCAGTTGATCACTGCTCCCAGCCCCAGGGGCACACCATGATCACTGATGGGATTCCCAGCCACAGAGGTTCATGGTGGCCCCCTGCAGCTGGGAGCCCTGTCAGTAATTGGAGCTCTTAGCTGCAGTGGGGTGGGGGAGAAGCATCTTGCATTCCCATGGCTGGGAGCTCCATCAGCTGGGTTAGGCTCTCAGCCAAGGGGAGCTCGTGCTCCCTCACCTGGGAGTGCTGATCAGCTGATCAGTGCTGCCAGCCTCTCAAGTGTGCCATGGAGGCTAGGAGCAATGGCCACAAATTCAGTTAAAGGTATGATAGGAGCTAGCCATGAAGTCGTTAATTCATATTTTGTGTAATATCTTTGCCACTTATTCCTGGTTTTATCACTTTTAATTGAATGAACGTGTGGCCAAAGCACTACTTAAGATGTGATTAACCAATTAATTGTGTCTTAAGTGTAACCTTTGTCAGGGACCTTAGTAGTGCTAGGGTTTGAGCAACTTGGTTCCTGTCTTGCATCTTAGCTCCTTTGGAGCCACAAGCTGGGTGAATACCCTTGCCTATGTCCCTTGAAGGGCCCAATGCAATGGATTTGCTCAGAGCTTGCCTAATGTACAGAACTGGACTCTGTGCAAAACACACAGGTGCTCCTGCTTTGCCAGGAGAAGATGGTAGTGGTATCTCCTTTATACAAAAGCCTGATGGATAGAGCAGTCACCAAGAATGTGGGAGAACCAAGTTCAGTTTCATCTTCTGCCTGAGGGGATAAAACCCGTATCTGCTGCCTTTCTAGAGAGTACCCTGACTGAAGTTATTGGCAGCTCTAGGGTAGGGCAATGTCAGTGCTTTCTTTTGAAGTTGTTCCACTTGGCAGAAACGAATGCGAGATTCGTTGGGTTAGGAGCAAGCACTGGGGCAAGAGTGAGCATGACACAAGCCAAGTATTTACAGCACTCACTCGGGAGGGTAGAAGTCATAGGTTTTGGTTCTTATTACAAGCACCCTTTCTCTAGTTTACAGTCCTTGGAACAAGGACTGGAGTCCAAGTCTTTCCCCCATGTAGGTGAGAGCTGTGCTGCCTCCTGTCCTTTCTGTCTGACCAAATGAATCTTGATTTTTTTTTTCCTGCAAAATGGAATAAGCTAATCATACTGTACATTCAGAATAGAACAATAAATTCCTTTGTTAATTGTTAAAATATGGGATTACATGCATCACTAGATGAATTATAGTAGATTTTGGCATATTTGTTGATAACAATAGATGCCCCTCTGGGGAAAGATTAAGAGACTGTATACCATACCATTTGTTAAAGTTAACAGCAAGAAATGTACCATGTTTTTTATTTCAGGATGCATGACGATATTACCCACAATCCTGTTTTTGATTACAAAAGTGTTGAAAGAAACAGCAATAAAATCAGTGGATAATCAGGTTCCACCCCCTGTCAGCGCAGCTCTCCAAGGGATAAAAACTATTGTAACTCTTCCAGTCATCAAGACTGATGAAACTCAAAAGCAGTGGACCAATCTAATCCGAAGCACTCTGGCATCTATCTTGGAATACTCTCAACCAGGTAAGCGATTTACCATCACTGAAGCAGCTTTTAATAGAGGCAAATTTATGCATTTTGCATACAATTTTAATAGGATATATTAAGAAAGGAAAGAGGGATGACCCTGCTAACTGTAGACCAGTCTGACTTTGGTCCTGGGAAAAATCTTTGAAAAAATTTGTCAAGGGAGGCAATCAACCACAAGTTCCAAACTGGTGGGATGCTGAAAAACAACCAGTATGTTTTTGTCGAGGGGAGGTCATGCCTAACAAACCTGGCATCCTTTTATGATCAGGTAACTAACCAGCTGGACATGGGACAAGAGATGGACATCATCTACCTAGATTTCAGCAATGCCTTTGATACTGTTTCCCATGAAATCCTCTCAGTTAAGTTGGAGAGTTGTGGCCTAGATCAGGCTACAGTAAGTTGGGTTGGCAACTGGCTCAGCAGCCAATCCCAGTGAGTGGTAATTGATGGAGTGGCCTCATTCTGGAGGGCCATCTCCAGTGGTGTCTCCCAGGGATCAGTGCTTAGGCCCATGCTCTTTAATGTCTTTATCAATGAGCTGGATGAGGGAGTGAAAAGCCCAGTGATTAAGCTTGCGGATGATACCAAGCTGTGGGGACAAGTGGGTATGTCCTAGGACAGGACAGAGATCCAGAATGACCTTGACCGGCTGGTCCTGTGGGCAGAACGCAGTCAGATGAGGTTCAACAGGGACAAGTGCCAGGTCCTTCATCTGGGTAGGAAGAACCCTCACCATATCTATAAGATTGGTGGTGGTCCACTGACTGGCACTGCATCCAAAAGGGACCTGGGGGTGACAATTGACCAGAGGATGAATATGAGCCACCAGTGTGATGAAATCACCAAAATAGCAAATAGGACTCAGGCATGCTTCAGCAGATGTAGTCAGTAAATCCAAAGAGGTGTTCTTCCCCCTCTATTTGGTGTTGGTGAGGCCACAGCTGGAGTTACTGTGTCCAGTTCTGGGCACCACACTTCAAGAAGGATGTGGACAAGCTCAAAAGGTTGCAGAGAAGGGCCACCTGCTTGTTCAAGGGCCTGGGGGATAGGCCTTATGAGGAGAGACTTCAGGATCTGGGTTTGTTTAGTCTGAGTAAAAGAAGACTGAGGGGTGACTTGATAGCCACCTACAAATATGTTAAGGGAGAACACCGGGATCTGGGAGAGCAACTTTTTCAGAAAAGCACCCCCTGGGAGGACAAGGATGAATGGGCACAAGCTAGTCAGGGAAAAGTTTAGGCTAGACATAAGGAAAAACTTTTTTTCCATACAGGTAACTAGAATCTGGAACATGCTTCCAGCAGAAGTGTTGCAGTTGCCATTCCTGGTGATGTTCAAGAGGAGGCTGGACAAGTACCTTGTTGAGTTCGTTTGAGCCCAATTACTTCCTGCCCATGGCAGGGGACCGGACTTGATGATCTTACAGGTCCCTTCCAGTCCTCCTTTCTATGATTCTATGATATACTTAAGAATTTGGGGCTAAGAGGTGGGATTAGTACAGTATGATCAAAAAACAAGGCAAAACTAAGAGGTGGCATTTTCTGAGGGGTGCACTGAATCTAAAAAAGATTGAGAATCACTGCAGTAGATCAAACTTAGTGTCTTGAATCATTCCTCAGTGAAACTGGAAACCAGCTGAGCTTTGAGAAGTGGTGTAATAGGTTTCATATAATTTTTTATTATGAAGAATGTAATAATAATACAATTATGAAGGTAGAAAGGGCATAGATCAGGGGTATCCAAACTTTTGGATGTGGGGCCGGATCATGAACTTTTTATCACCCAGTGGGCTGGCAGGAGTGGGCGCTCTCGCGGCCTGTCCAGCCGCGGCCTGGGGGTGCAGGGGTCAAGGGGCGCCGTCTGACCCTGCCGTGTCCTCCCTGCCACCTGGGCGGCCTCAAGGATGCTCTCACACCTGCTCGCCTGGGCTCAGCAGCCAGGGGGACATGCAGGGACCCTATAGGGGGGTGCAGGACATGCAGGGACACCCCCCTGCTCCCTCTCCTCCCAGGCAGCCCAAGCCTGATCCCAGCCAGCAGGGCTCCCTTCCTGGGGCCCATGACTCACGACCCCCAGCGTGATGTCTGTAAGCATGGGGGATGCAGGGAAGTAGGAGTAGTGCCAGCTTCCCACCCTGACAGCCACAGTAGCAGCATCATCTCCCGCAGGCCCGGCCGCAGCATCACTCCAAGCTGGCATCCGTGCCCCCCGTGCCCGCTGCACCATGACCTGCTTCAGCCCACGTGGCCCGCAAGGCCGGCATGCAAATGAGGAAGGGAGGGGCAGGGCTAGGAAGGGACACCGTGAAATGAGGGGGGAGGGGAGAAGCCACACCACGTCGGCAACGTCAAGCTGACAGTGCATGTGGGAACCTTGTCCCTTCCCCAGCCCTTCAGCAGCCATTAGGAAGCTGCTGAGGGGCTGGGGGAGGGACAAGGGGTGGGAATGAAAGTAAACGATGTTTAGGTTCATTTCCCATCGCAGCGCCTCAGGCCTCAGAAAATGGCTTGGCGGGCCGCATGGTGGCCCGCGGGCCATATGTTGGACAAGCCAGGCATAGATAATTGTAGCAAGGTTCAGAATGGAAAAGGAGATTTACAGTAGCATAATACAAGCAACCCTCGCCATTCACAAGGGATATGTTCTCGTATCTCCTGTGAATGACGAAATCTGCGAAAAAGGTACTGTGGCTGCTCTGGTGACAACGGGAGTGTGGCGGTAGTGGCAAGCACAGAGCTCCCGAGGAGCTCCTTGAAGCATGTTTAAGATGCAGGTTCGACATTCGTGAATATTTGAAACTGCAAATGACAAACCCACGAATAGCAAGGGTTTCCTGTACAGAGTACTGGTGGAGAAGTTAGCCATTGACCAATAGGGAATTGAGGTAAAGTTAGGTGCAAAAACCACTTACAGATTCTAAGTATGCTTGACAAAGGATTGAATGTACCTTTTCAGTAATAAGAAAATCATACCCCTGACTCATCCACTAAGAGGATCTCTATTTTGTTTTCATAAACTAACCAACTTGAATTGATCTAGGCCCCTACCTTGCCCTTGCACTGAAAGAGCAAAGAGGCTGGAGTTTTTGTTATCTGTGCTGAAAAGAGATCCAGAGTTGCATTATTATTTATTTTGTCACTTGCATAGTGATGGTACCTCAGCCAGAATTCTCTCACTGCATTCCTTTGTCTGCATATGAAGATTAAACAGAGCAATGAATAGAGTTCTGCAAAAATACAAATGAGAGTGCAGGGACAGTCGAGCTGATTAAACAGTACCATCTCCCTGGCACATTTGAGAGAAGTGAATTATTGCATTAAGTTATCTATACCTGTGGTACTCAACCTTTTGGCCCTGTGGGCTAGATGAGTGATGCGGGGCCATTCTGTGGCCTGGACTGGGCCTCACATGACAGAATCAGGCCCAATGTGGCCGCAGCTGGCTCCTGTACATCCAGATCAGGCCTCACTTCGGCCCCACTTGCTGATATCAGCCCGGCATGCTAGGATCAGGCACAGCACACTGGGATTGAGCCCTGGTATTCCACACTGCCCCACCTCAGGTCTTGCCCTGCATGCCAAAATTGGGTCCTGCCCACTGAGTTTCAGCCTCATGCTGCCCTATGTGTCCATCTAGCCGTCAGGGCCACACTGATATACAAAACACTGGGTTTGCATATCTTCAGTGCGTTTTTCAGTATGCTGTGGAATTGAATACTTTACCCTTTTAGAAAGAAGAATATGTACAAGGTGTACTTCATGTGCTTTTTTTTTTTCCAGAAGGCTTATAAAATCAGTCGAATCAAAACCAGTGTTTATTTAGACTACTCCAAGGCCCTTCCCAGTGCAGACTTTTACCACACTAGATTTTGGGTTTCTGCCCTCAGCCATTTCAGCTGCAGATGATGTTTAAAAGAATATTTTAATAATGGGAAACATATTTCTTCATTGGATGGTCTTGCCCAAAAGTAGCTTAATTTACTTTTTTAAATATTAAAACTCATAAAAAATGCTTGTAGTCAGAGATCAAGCTTGAATAATTTAGGTTTAATAGGTGGAAGTTTTAGAAATGTTGAAACACTTTACAACAGATGACTAGTCATTTAAAAAAACTGAGGAATATCAGTCATTGTCTGTGATGATCAAAATGCAGATCTGGTACTGAATAGATGCATATTTGTATGCAGCTGAAGTTGTTTCCAGCATGTTTCCTCATTGTGAATTTATCCTGGTGTGGTAGGATTTACTAAACAGATTCTAAACCCTTTTCAGAATAAGCTAACAGTCTGCTTTTTTCTTTTTGTTTTTCAGAGGCCTCTAAGCCTGTTCTTGATGAAATAAGCATGCTAACAGCTATTGCTCTCTTCCTTTGGTCCGCAAGTGCAGAAGTAATTGGAGTGCCGTCCTTACAGAATGGTTGTGTGAACAGATTTAAAAATGCATTAAATTCCTGTGATCCATGGGTAAGCTCATCACCTGGGAACATACCCCATAGATATTTGCTATAAGACTAATTAATAAGTATACTGCATTTTCTGAGTTTCCTGAAAATTGTAATGACTTTCCTTCAAAAACTGCATGTCAAATTAGTCATAATTTTAAACTGTTGCACCATGGTATTTGTTAAAAACAAACGAGCCCCTAAGCAACTGTTTAGGGGTTTCAAGTTACCTTATGCTAGATTCTGAAATCCTTAAACAGAAAATTATCTTTGTTCATATATATGAATTTAGGTGAGGAAAAGCCTATGTGGCTAAAGACATCTGTTTTTGTTTGTTAGCCCCATTTTCCCTAATACTGTTTTGACCCTTTTCTCAAGGGATAAAAATGAAGCCCCTCATTTCTAGTGATCCTCTTTTTATACATGTGCAAAATTTGTGCGTCTGTTATGTGCTCATCAAAACTCATTAAATGTACAAATCGAATTTAGGTGTGCAGTTACGTAATTTTTGTGTGCGTATCTGAGGAGATCTAAAATTGTGACTCATGTCTGAACTCGCTTGTGTTCTTTATCTTTTGAAGTCATCATGTCAGCTGAACTTTTGCTAATACGATACATTTTAACGAGGTGTGGCTCAAAGTAGTGTGAAATTAAACCTACTTTTAGTTATCTGGAAATCAGTTTGTTTTGTGAGTAGTCAGATATGCAGATAAAATTACATTTTATAAGTTTCTATCCCATAACCCATAAGGAATGCCAAGTCAGAGAGATCACTTTACACTAGCACACCTATTCCCCAGCCTAAGAAACTAATATGATGGGGACCTGAAGTCTCTTCACACTTTTTTGTGACTTTTGTGCTTTTGGTTTGACAGACTCCATCTGTTTTGCTCTTCCTTCCTTGGTATCCAGAGATTCATAGTCAATAGTTCACTTAATAATAACAGTTCAGTTATAGTTGCATTTAAAGTAACTACTGATTACTTAAGAGTTAAAACTAGCAGATTTAGATAGAGAAAATTGTCAACTCTTTTTCTTACCCAGGCAACGACAGCATTGAGCTGGCTGGAAGTATTAGTTATGAAGGTTAGAGGTTAGCAGTGGTAGATTTCCATGTTAAAATTGTGGTTCTCTCTGCTCCCAAAGCCTTAAGACACTGAAAGGACTCTTTTCCTTGATCTCCTTTTAAGAAGAAAAACATCTGTCTTTTTCGTCTAAGAATGCGCTATTTTACATAGAATATTCATGTGGAATTCCTCAGGACTTCTTTCCTTTCTTCTCATTATCCAGTTTTTTTGCTCTTTCAGTATACTGCCAATCCATATATATTGATATAGGATGAAACTTCCTCATCTCTTTTTCCCTACTGCTTATGGAGTTTTCCTATATAGTATACCTATAGGCCATGTCCAGATGAGCAGGGGTATGCGCTTGCAGCAGCACAAGTAGTAGTGGCACAAATTTGTGCTGCTACTTTGTGCCACTGCAAGTGCAAGCCCCTACAAGTGCTCTTTGTTGGGGGATGCATTGTCTCACCTGGGGCAAACTGCCCTTGCCCAGCTCCTTGTGGCTTTTCAGCCAGGGAGAGCTGGAAGCTGGGGCCAGCACCTATGCTGGCCCCAGCAGTATAACATGATGTCCTGGTGGCGTGCTGCAGCAGCATAAGGACAGCATAGAGCCAGAACGTTGCTCTAGACTGCCAGGCCTCCGTTTGTGCCAGCGCACACTTTTTTGTAACATTGTGCTGGGTTTTTTTTCCACGTTTTTTCCTACCAGAAAATCCTGGAAGTCCAAATTTTGCTGCTGGTGCATGTTTTAATGTTCACTGTATATGGTTTGTGGCACCAAAAAGAGGTTTGGTCTGCTCGTCTGGATGCGGCACCCATGGTGCTCCCCCCACTGAAACGCATACAGAGGTTCCATGAGAAGGAAAATATATGAAAAATGCTTACTTATGTTGAGTCATTTAAATCTTTATTCAGACTGAAAATCCTCTGCAGCAAAACTGTCTTTCTCCAGGCTGAAGTTGGGGAGTCATATGCTCTGACCATGCTGAAAGTCCACCAAAGACAGACTTGCTGGAGTTCTTAAAATGGAAAACAGTTTTATATCATGTCTCTTCATTTAGCTGAGTAATCACAATTCTAGGACTTCTGGTGAAGACCAGTGCAAATCGAGAGGGCTAGTGTGCTGAGCCAGGAGCCTTTAAATCCCTTATTTTTATATGAACCTTATTAATGATTTGGGTGATGGAATTGATTGCAGATTTGTTGATAACCTCAAACTGGGTAGTGAGACGCTCTGGAGTGGTATTTATCTAGAATGATCTGGAGAAATCTGAACAAGGACAAATGCAAAGTTGTGCACATGGGCCATCCCATAATTGCTTGCAAATAGACTGGGGAATGATTGGCTAGGCTGCTGTACTGTAGAGAAGGACCTGGGGGACTACAGTGAACCATAAACTGAATATGAGCCAACAATGTGCTCTTGTTGCACAGAAAAGAAAAGTCAGCAACAATACTGGGTTGTATTAACAGAAGTCTCTCTGGCAGATCAAGAGAAGTGATTCTTCTGCTCTGCTCAGCACTAATGAGGCCCCACCTGGAGTTCTGTCACCAGTTTTAGGCCTCATATACTAAAGGAAGTGGACAGATCGGAAAGAGTCCAGCAGAACGTGACAAACTATTAGATAAGTGGTGGGGTTTCAGTCTCTGATGACATGATGTTTCATTTGTGGCCACTGGGAGGACCGCATACCTTTGCACTTTCACCGTTTGTTTTTAATATTTGTATAATAAGATTTTAAAAGTTATGATTAGAGACCTGGGAAGCAAGATTTATGAAGAAAGGCTGAAAGCTAGGATAATTCAGTCTGGAGAAGAGAAGTCTGCGGAGGATTTGATAAGTCTTCAAATACCTGAAGGGAAATTATAAACAGGATGGAGCTAGATTTTTTTTTTTTTCTCTGTGCCCATAGGGGAGGAGAATAGGAGCAATGTCCTCAAGTTGCAGTAGAACAAATTTAGGTCAGATTAGGAAGAATTTTTTGACTTTGAGTGTGGTCAAGCATTGCAACAGGTTACCTAGAGAAGTTGTGGATTATCCGTCCCTGCAAATTTTCAAGAGCAGGTCATAGACGCTTGGTTGAGATACTTTAGTCAGAGATGATCCTGCTTTGAGCAAGTGGCTGTGCTAGCTGACCTGATGGCATCCTTTCCAACTCTGCTTTTCTGCGATCCCTACTCTGCTCTGTATATGTCCTTAGTTCAATTCTCTGTTCCCTGAAATAAAATTCCCTGCCTTTCTCATCCAGCCATGCTGAGTATCCTTAGCAGTTTGGTGAGTGACAGAGAGTAGCTTGATACCAACCACAGCCTGTCCACACTGTTTGGTACATCAACAAGGAGAAGATGCTCTGGATTGCATTGTCTGTATAATTCAATTTAGTTTTTCAGCCAAAAACTAACTGCAGTAGCTGCATTTCTAACTTAGTGCATTCTAATGATAAAAGTGCATAAATAAAAATTAAGCTGAATTTATTTAAAGTAATTTATTTAAAGTACACTTTTAAACGTTACTTTTAAAAAAATATTAGTGCCCAAAAGAAATATCATTTTACTTCTAAAACCACCATGACCGCCCAAATGCATAGATCTGCTCTGTGACATAGCCTGAAGATTAGGAAATTCAGGCTGTATCAGGTCCAGCAAGTGACGTGAATTCCAGCATCATAAGTTCTCAACTGTCACAGACTTTTATTGGGCAGCATTCAGAAGGAAGTTGATGAAACCCTGTCGCATCAGGTTCGAAAAAATTAAATTTAGAGGGCTGTAGTAAATAATGTTGTAGAGAATTGATGCTGCATAAATAGCAAGATGACCTAATTAGGTCTCTTGTTTTTATAGTTCTACAATTTCAATTTAATCCATATCTTATCTTTTACTGCATAGGTTTTGTCACCACAAAATCTTATCAAAGTCACTAATATATTTCATACTACTCACAGTATTGATCCACAAAAGACCCTGTTGGGTAACTCATCCTGTTTTGTATTACCAGTTTCCAAGCTCTTAGATATCTGTGTCCTGTTGTATTCAAGGCCATACTTCGTCATTTGTTCCTATATAGTATTTTGGGAATATTCCTTCTAAAATCCAGATCAGATATATTGACTGAGGTCTCCTTATTGAAACAATTTTAGAAGATCAAAAAAGGTATCAGTTAGCCATTCCCCTGAACACTGACTGTTTTGTAAATATCTGAAACAACTAGTCTTGTCTGTTTTTGGTAGGGATCACTTTAACCTTGTGGAACTGGAAGGGCCTTTCAAATACAGTACTCAGATTTCTCAGATGCAACCAGTGTTATTGCTTGCAGATCTGAAATGTATACAGCCAGTGCCCTGTGGCCAATAGTGACTGATCAGAATGTTTAAGAATAGTTATTAAAATACTAATCTCCTTACTGAGTTTCATGTAGTTATTACCCTTGTTTTCTACATTTGTTTTCTATTTGGCATCCTTTTCATTTTGAATACCAGTATTTTTAGCAGTTGAGCCATCTGTTAGTCTTGCTGTTTTCTGCTATTTCAGTGGTTTTCTTTTTTCCCTTTATTTTTTTCCCTTTTTTGTCTCCATGTCTTTCATTTAAACACACAAATATGTGTTGGACTATGTTACAGATTCTTAAGTTAATAAATGAATGCAGATTTCTAAATCCATAAGTTAATGCATGTATTTATCTTGAGTAGGTCCAAGCCAAGTGTTACCAGCTTCTACTTTCTGTGTTCCAACACACTAACCGTGCTCTGTCAACTCCATACATCCATTCATTGGCACCGATAATGGTTGAGAAACTGAAAGCTGTAGAAAGGAACCGCCCTAACAGCAACACAGAGCTTTTAGCAGTCCAAGAGGGAATAAAAGTCCTGGAAACATTGGTTGCCCTTGGTGAAGAGAAGAACAGTAAGTATCTTGTCTAGAACACTAATAGTTCTGATGCAAAAGTATTTTACAGCCAGCTTGTTGCAGTTGGGGATTTGATGATACACTTAAAAGTGGTTGTTGAAATGGTGCAAAAACAAGTTGTATGATAGTTTTGCATCACAAGAGGTATAATGTCAGGTATCAAACTGACCCAGTATATAGTGTCATGTGTTGCACTAGCATTTCAGTTTTTCTTATATGCTAAAGCAAACCTTCCAAACAGAAGTGTCTAGGCTATGAACTGGTCCTATTTTTAAATCTTTTAGTACTGACCACTTTGGCATACCCATTACCAACTTTTTTTTCTCAGGCTTGGTACCAATATTACCCTCATTACCAAGGTATCTGAGTATTTAGCCAAACTAGCAGGAAAAAATAGTGATATTCTGGTAATTCCTGTGTGGCAAAACCTTGTCTATTATAAAGCATGCGTTTTGTTTTACATTTAAAATGTATGAACTGTCATATTATATATTTAAAATAAACACTTTGATTAGATTGCTAAAAAGTAATAAAGGAGCCTGCTTTAGTGCAGTTGCTGTCATTTTTCCAGGGACACTTTCTCCAATATCCATACCATTCTGGGCTGTGATCTCACAAGTTAAGCATGGATGGGATTACAAATGCTTGGGTGGGAGATTTCTAGGATATTGGTGATTTTGAGGACGGCTATTTTTGCTGAACCAGTACATAACTATAGAGGGAGGATTATTGCTATCAGGTATATAATTCCTTAAGTGAAGTGTATAACCAAAGTCCTAAGGGAGTGGAGTTGCTAAAGATACAGTGTGTGTCTACACAAGATGTTTACTCTGTAGTAAAGTCTCCATGTCTCCATGTGCAGCCCTATTAGGTCACAGTAAACTAATAAACACTGCCATAGGTTAGTACTTGTAAATGCAAGTACTGTCCTGCAGCAGTGTTCTTCAGTATACCACAATCCACGTGTAGATGCTGATGGGGCTGGCTGGGGCACTAGGGGGCTTCAGTGCAGGGGCTGCTTGCCGGATAGCCCTGCACTGGAGCACTTGTACCCCAGCCATCCCCTCCACAGCATATTGAGCTGGGTCAGAGCAGCTTTGGACTGGCAGGCTGACCTCTTGGGCCCCCTGCCAGCCAAGGTTGCTCCAGCCCAGCTCAGTGTGCTGCAGTCCTGACTGCACATGTAAATATGGCTCCCAGGAGCAATAAACTCTAGCACAATATGTGCCAGAGTTTATTGCATCGCATTAATTTCACGTGCACATGCACCCACAGTGAGGTTCTTCATCAAAGTAAAGCTAATACCTATTGAGAATTTCTAGTTACAAAACATCTTTTGTCTTGGTCTCTCAAAATACAGGAACGATACACTTTGACTCCCATATGTAAGAGAACAATAGTTTGGAACCTTTATAGACAGGAAAACTGTGGCCCAAACAGTAATTGTTATGATCAAAATTGCTGTGACAGACTGGGAATAGAAATTAACTCAGCTACTTGCTCCATCAGAAAGTTCAGTCTGGTGTCTTAGGCACATTCTTGTTTCATAGGGCAATTGTGTTGTCCAGGGAACTTTATAAATGTAATATATTTTATCAATGTGAGCTATATTAGGTCATGCAGTAATCTCTCCAGTGAAGTGGATGGATAGAATGGAAACAAAGTGTACTAATGCTGGTAAGAAAATGTAACAAGATGAACTGAGGAAAAAAGTAATCTCATCTTCTTTTCAGTTATGTATATGTATATTATTGCTGTGGTTTTTTTTAACTTGTTTTAACTTTTTTTAAACTCTGTTTTCCCTTTTAACATGATAATTTTGTTTTCTTTCATTTTCAGGAGTCCAGTTGCTTGCTCTTCTAGTTCCAACTCTGATTTCTTATCTTCTGAATGAAAATGCCTTTGCTTCTGCATCTGCAGCTTCAAAAGATCTTCATGAATTTGCACTCCAGAATCTAATGCACATTGGTCCCCTCTATCCACATGCTTTCAAGACAGTAATGGGAGCTGCTCCAGAGTTGAAAATACGTTTGGAAACTGCAGTCCGAGCAAGTCAAGCCAGCAAAGCAAAAGCAGCTGCCAGGCAACCACCACCTACAGTATATTCTGCTCCAACAATTAAACTTAAAACTAGCTTTTTTTGAATTATTTTGACTTACTCCTTTTGGATCATGCATACAATTAAATGGTCAAAAGCACTACATCATTCCTGATGTACTACTGCATATAAGTCTGTGTTTGTATGTTGAAGGCTGTCTAATAGAGCTTTATGTGTAATTATTAGAAATCTGTGCATTATAAGGGAAGTAGTGTTACTAATATTTGTATACATTTTTAAAAAATGGAATGTGATCATATTTGTGAATGTACGTTATAAATTATCCACCAGATTATCCATAGTCTATCCTGCTAAACTGAGTTATTTATTTTTAGAGCACTGACCCTGAACCTTGCAAATGTGTCTTTAAAAAGCTAGTTCATGTTCTGCCAACATACAGAGTGGGAAGGGAGTGGGAGGAGAAATGAACATGCAGTATGTACCATTTTATCTCTGGGAATTTCAGGTGTGGGAACATACATTTTTTTTCTTTAAAAAAAAAATAAAAAAATATGGAGCCCGTTGCATATCATTGAATTTAAAAAAGCTGAAATTGAAATGTTTCAGTCATGTTCCAAGTGAGTTTTGATCCTTTCCAGTCAAGCATGCTAAGCGAGATGCCTTCAGTTGTGTGCATTATTTTTTTCTTTCCAGATTAGTTTCCATGAATGAAAGGATTCAAAGAGCCCAAACCCTTATCTAAGATAAACAGGGTTTACAAATAGGACTCCATACTATCTGCATTTCCATAGTTGTGGAATTTGCCCCTAGCCAGAGATGACCTGAGCAGGGTGTGGGGCTCAGGGCAAATCAGCCTGTGCGGGGCCCTGCCCCTGGATGTGAGGAAGCCAGCAGCAGATTCAGGGGGGCGGTGTTGAGCAGCTGGCCATTAAGCTGGCAGCATCACAGAGTCGCTGCGGCTGCTCTGCCCAGCTCCATGGGACTCCCCAAAGCGTGGGGCCCAGGGTGGTTGCCCCGATTCACCCTCCCACACTGGGACAGCCCTGCCCCTAGCAGAGGGGCCTGTGGGAAACCATTTTTCTACTTTACTCATCTCC
>NW_005841901.1:2791586-2796203 GCF_000455745.1 Alligator sinensis | reverse complement strand
TCAGCAGGATACTGCAGATCAGTCCTGTCTCTTGACCTGGGCTCTCAGATGAGGAGCACTATGACCCTGCTGTAAGATTAGATCCCATAATTGAAGCCTTTGCACTCTTTCTCCTGGCTGACCTCAGAAAAGGCTGGTGGAGAGCTCTCTTCAGGCAGCTATTTAAAAGGGCAACTAGAGCTTTCACCTACACTTCCTAGTGTCAGAAATATGTGGAAAGCGTAGAGCCATATATTCTCTGCATGCAAGACTTAAACATTTATGCCAAGGACCTTGATTTAGTAAGTGTATTAGTGCTACCTTCATTGGTAACTGGGAATTCTACAACTGGCATACCTGGGAAAATATTGAAGAATAATATTTTATTGAAGTAAATGTTTAAAGCATCATTTCCTATGTCTCTTTAATATGTAGTAGAATCTCTGTACTTTCATATCTTTCGTATTAAGTAAAATTTCCCAGTTTTCTGCAGAGATCAGGAACTTCTTTTATATGACTGTGGTTTGTTGTGTCAAAACCTAGAAGTCCTTGGCTTACAAATGCAGGGCATACTTTAGTGCTTTAATCTTTGCTGTCTGGGAAAGCTTATACCATGTCCATGTCCTTTTTCCACAGCATTAGAGAAGCAGATCCTGATTTTTTTAAAATTATTGTTTGAACCTAAAATAGGATCTGAATAACAGTAACAATTGAATGCGATTGGCATTTGACTGGAATGGGTGTAGACTTTGATCTTGCTGTGGTCATTTACCTACCTCTTTCTTCTGAGAAGCCAATAATTTAGCCCTATGCAAATTATACAAGAGGGAAGGACAAGATGAACTGTAATTATATTCTGTTTCCTCAAGAATCAGATAGTGTTCTTTCAACTTTTTATTGCTGTGTTAAATACTCTGAAAAGTGTTCAATTCAAAATGCTGTCTGACCAGTATTAGAGGAATGGTGGAAGTCATGTGATCCCGCAAACAGTTACTACATAGCATGTGCCTTTACTTCTAAGCTTAGTTCTACAGAGCTGGACTAGAGACATCAGGCACATCTACATGTGATGCTACATCGCTGAAGTGATGTGCTAGGGCAACATAACGTCCATAGGTGTCTACATATGAACAGCAGCTACTTCACTGTAGCAGTGTGCTCCCGTTATAACGTACTGCTACGACGAAGCAGCTGCTAAAAATAACCATGTGCCATGCATACGGTGCAGTACGGGCGGTTACTGCATCATGCTTTAGTACTTCCAAAAAGAAGTACTAAAGCACAGCACAGCAACTAGGGCATTATGGTAGACATGCCCATCTAGTAGGAAATGTTAACAGAATGAAGCCTTAAGTGAGGAAGAGGTGGCAGAAGAGTAATGTTTGCTTTATTCTTCCTTTCACTGTGCAGTGACGTGAGAGAGTTAGCTGTGTTAATCTGAATTTAGTTGGTGGCACCCTGCAGATTAACTGGTTCAGAGGCATAAGTTTTCATAGGTGACAGCCTGTTAATTCATCAGATGCTATGAATGGCCTTAGTATTTGACGATGATGAAGTAGGCCGTTGCTAATTAAAGCTTATGCAGTGGAGTTGATCTTAACATTTACAACAGATTACTGAACAAGAATGATTTCAAAACTGAAACATTAAAAACCTATTTGAACAACAAATGGTGACAAGTCTTTATAACTTTTAAGAGGAATTTCAAAATAAAGTATCGAGGGAACTCTTTTCAGAAAAGCAAAGATAAATGAAGATCTCTAAAGGAAAGCAGGTAGAAGTGAGGGAAAACACTGGTGGTAGGTCTTCTGATAGTGTCAAATTAGTTTATGGTTTAAAGTTCCCATCAACACTCTACAGTAAGCAGCCAGAAACACCAGTTACATTACTGAATTTGTCTGTTGTACACCAAATAGCCACTAGCCATTTTGTCCTGAGCTCTCAACCAGTTTGCCTACTTTCCTGTGCTGAGCAGCAGAAAACCTCGTCTTTTTTAGTTTTCCGTAAAATAATCTTGTTTTATCTAAGTATTTTTAGCCAGATTTTAGTTTTTCTCAAAAAAAATGGTTGAAGACTCGGACAAGAAACAAATCTTAGAAAGAATGTAGATCTGTAGCTGGCCAAACAATAGTGGGAGGCTTGTAGGATGTCAGTAAAAATGTAAAATGAACAAAAATGTTAAGCAAAGTGAAAACAGACCCTGAAAAAGACTGGTGGGTAAAGGAGAGAGCCTTTTTCTCTACATTGTACACAGACTGCCTGGGCTCCAAGGTTCCACTTTTAGAAACAGGTTTCTCAAGTTTCCTGTCTTCACAATCTTGTCCTTTTCCTGCTCCTACTGCAGAAAAATACATGCTTGATTTATATATATGTTTTGGCAACAAACGTCATTTGATTTAAAAAGAAGAATACTTGGAATGTCTCATATGCTTTTGCATTTCCTCTTTCTCCAACTTTTCTTCTGCCTTTCTTTTACGTTCCTTTATACAGTGCCAGTTTCCCTCCAAAGTAACTGTTTTTTTTACCCAACTTCCCTTTCCTTCGCTTCTTCCCTCCACCTTTTATTTTTGCTCCCTTTTCATTCAGTTTGCTTTAGTTCTTTACTAGTCCATCTTCTCAGTACCCCCTATATTCTTAATTTCTTTTCAAGCTACTCCAATAGTGTTTTTTTCCCCCCTCTTGAGCACCCAGAGATCACTTAGCCTGTGTCATCTGCAAACACAGCACTAATCTCTTACTGCTGGGTAAGGAGAGAACAAAGATGACCTGAATGTATGAGCAACAGGAACCACTCTTTAGGCCAACCCTAGCATTCCCCGTGTATATACTAAGCACAACAAGGGCTCTAAAGACACTTTTCAGTACTTCCTGTATTAGTGGCTCTCTATGGATGTTTAGTCTGTGTCAACACTATATTGGTGACCTCCGTGTTTTCAGGACTTTCAGGCTGTAGTGGCCTCACTTAGTCTTGGCCCATGGCTACTGTCTTAACTGGAAGAGAACAGCCTTCTGCTAACATTACTTGTCTAGGTGTAATACCAGTTTCCAAGTCTTAATTTCTCTCTTGGTTTCCTTTCTGTGTGATTCTGAAGTAGATCTTTGAGCAGGCTCAGTGGACTTTTGAGTCCCTCTCCCTCCTAGGGGATAGAACGGACTCTCAGCAAGGTCCAGGGGAGCTGCAGCAATGCAGGGGATTAGTGCTATCTTCAGGCCCCAGGGGGTGAGACATTCCCTCAGGCATACAGGCTGGGGGCTGACTGCCTGAGCAGCAGCTCGTAAGAAAAGGACCTGGGGTGACAGTGGACAATAAGCTGAATATGAGTTGACAGCGAGCCCTTGTTGATAAGAAGGGTGATGGCATACAGGGCTGCAGTTGTAGAAGCATTGCCAGTAGACTGAGGGAAGTTCTTCTTTCCCTTTTACTTGGCACTGGTGAGGCCACAGCTGTAGGGCTGTGTTCAGTTTTGGGGCCCCTGCTACAGAAAGGATGTGGACAAACTGAAGAGTCCAGCAGAGGGCAACAAAAATGGTAAGGGGGCTGGGGGACATCACTTAAGAGGAGAGACTGGGGGAACTGGGCTCTTTTAATGTGGGGAGAAGAAGACCAAGGTGGGATTTAATAGCAGCCTTCAACTACCTGAAGCGGGGTGCCAAAGAGGATGGAGCTGGACTGTTCTCAGTGGTGGCAGATGACAGAACAAGGAGCAATGGTCTCAGGTTGCAGCAAGGGAGGTTTAAGTAAGAGATTAGGACTAACCTGCTCACTAGGAGGGGGTGAAATGCCCTGGTAGACAAAGCCCTCGCTGGGAGGGTCTAGTTCAGGGGTAGGCAACCCCTGGCACAGATGCCAGTGTGGCACTCAAAGGCACGTGCCTCTGGTTGACTAGCGGGGAAGGGGCCGGGGCCAGGGCCAGGGCCAGGGCCAGGGCCTATCACAGGTGGGGCCAGGAGGGCCATTTGGCCTGGGCCTCTCATTGACGGAGGGCCTCAATTTTAGACTTTTGATGTTATCTCCAAATGAAGTTATATATACAGACCCAGAGATACACTGACAGGATTGAAAGAAGAAAAAAGCTAAAAAAGAACTTGCTAAATAAAAAAACATTTATTACAAATTATTGCATTGTATTTTGAGCCTCAAAAAAATGGAAGTGGCCCAGGCCTCTCTCGACCTCTGAGAGGGCCTGGCCGTGGCTACACGGCAACAGCTAGGATCGGGTCCCTCGTGGCTCCCCCGTCCTCTATCCCTGCCACACCAACATCTTACTAGTTGAAGTTGTGGGTGTTTTTGGCGCTCTGTCCAAAAATGTTGCTGACCCCTGGTCTAGTTTCCGCTTGGAGCAGGACCAGCCCCCTGAATTCCCTTCCGGCTTTTACTGTCTGTGATTCTGTGGCTCGGGGTAGGGTTTGTCTGCCCTCCGTCGGCAAGGGCAAGGGAAGCGGGAGCTCAGCCGTTTGCAACAGAGGAGGAGCGGCGCGGAACGTGTGACGTAGCTGGGCGGATCCGGACGCGCACCCCGAGGACTACACTTCCCGGCATGCCGCGGGGCCGGGGATTGTCCCTGCCGGGCCGCGGTAGCGCGCGGGGGCGGCACGCTGTCAGGCGCCGTGACGCTGAGGCGGGCGCGAGGCAGGCGG
>NW_005841901.1:2773091-2791188 GCF_000455745.1 Alligator sinensis | reverse complement strand
CCCCTTTCCCCCTTCCCCCTGCCCTGTTTGGGGGCCTCTCTCTCTTCCTTCTTTAGGACTTCCCCACTCCTCTCCCCCTCTCTCCTTGGGGACCTCCCCGTTGCCCCCCCCTGAGTGGGCAGCTCCAAGGGACCCAACTTATGACCAGTGCTGGTGCTCTCAGCTGCCCCCCACCTGCTACCGCTCACCCCCACTTACACAGGAGTTTCCCTATGCCTGGGCAGGGGTCCGGCCTGGCATTTAATAAGGGTTGTGTATGGGTCATCTGCATCTTGGCTGCGTGTGGGGGCAGGGGTCTCTGTGTGAGGGGATGGGGATGGGGCAGTTTTGTTTTGTAAGTGAATTTTAAAAAAGCTGGATAGGTGAGGCGGGGGAAAGAGGAGAGACCCTTCTAAGCTGGAGCCAAGGGTCCCAGCATCTATGAGGAATTTCTCAGCAAGCGACCTGACCAAGATGCTCTTTTAGCAGCTGGTGATAGCAAGCCTGTTGAAAATGAGCCTGCATGGCTGGCACGTGGGTAGCAGGAGTGTCCGGCAGGCCAGGTGCCTGGTGGAGTCATAGCAGTACAGATAGATTCACCTGAGGTTCCTGTCTGTCTCTTCAGTGTCATAGGTGTAAAGGATGGAAATGTGAAAAGGAAAGAGTCTTCCACAGTACTCTTAAATCAGGGGTGTCAAACATGCATCCCCCAGGCCAGATCCAGCCCATGGCTTGCTGGACTGGTCCCAAACACCGGCCCCGGCCCTACACACTTAATGTGGTGCATATACTGGACTGCACACAGCACAGGGCGTTGTCTGGGGTGTGCTCTGTATGCAGTGCACCACTGGACCAGCCCTGTGTGCTTGTTCCTGAACCAATCCAGGTAAGACCAATGCAGAACCGGTGAAAAGGGCTGGTCCAGCGGGTATTGTATACAGCCTATGCCTCCTGCTGGCCCCCTGTGTCCTGTGTAGTGCGAGTGGTTGCGATCAGCCCTGCTCCATATGCTGCACGCACCAATCCTGTGGCTCTCTGCGTATGTGGCACACAGGGCTGGCATGGGGTGTGGGCGGGACTCAGCTGCAGGTGGCATAGGGCGTCCAGGGCTTGGACTGGACCCAACACTGCAGGTGGCACAAGAGGGTTATGGTGTGCGCTGCATGTGGTGCCCTGTACCAACCCCTTCCAATGTACCAGCCCCATACACAACATGCACAGCAAGTCCCAGGGCCAGCACATGCTACACATGGCACAAGCTGAACCCAGAGCCGCAGGCGCTGCACAGTGGATTGGTCCTAATTTGTCCTGGATATCTTAGCACGTGGGGTGTCATCATCCAGGGGCCAGATGAAGATCGCTGGACAAATTAGGACCAATCCACTGTGCAGCGCCAGCGATCTTCATCTGGCCCCTGGATGATGACACCCCTGTCTTAGATATTTTAATATTTGTAATATTTTGCACGTGCAAAGCACTCTTCATCAAGGGATTAAAAACAAGAAATTATAATGCTTGGTAAATGCATAGGTTACATGGGGAAACTGAGGTAGAGAGCTTAAACTACTTTTTGAGGTTGTACATTGTATCACTGGCAAAATTTGGAATACAACCAAGTACAGTACAGGTTATCTGCTTCAGTCACTGGGCCTTTTGGCTCTCAACAGGTTATATAATTATCTTTGACTGGCACTGCCACAAGTTGCAACCACACTTATCTGTTGGTGAGTGATAGTGAAAAGGTGAGACATTCTTTGCCTCTTTTGTAAACATCAAAGCAATAATTTCCATCCTGACCGTTTACAGTTCAGTGCTTTCTCATCTGCATTGATAGTTTGTGTCAAATGCCTTATACTCATTAGGCAGACCAGGTTCTTTGGGTAGATGTGATATCTTTTATTAGACCAACTAAATATATCTAATAAAAAATAGCACATCTACCCAAAGATGCCTGTGTCCTTAGACCAACACGGCTACAATAACCAACAACCCTTATTCTCATTATTAACTTTTTTTTTAAGTTGATTTTTTGCCTGAATTGTAAGCAGAACTTGGTTTTAGCCTTGAAGCTGGCCTGTACTGAAGTGTTTAATAGAAGTTTTGAGGTGGTATAGTATCTTTCCCTTGATGTCAAATAATTCTTTGTTCTGTATACGTTTACTAATCTTTCATCCAGTTCAGTTTTAAACGTTAAATTATCACTTCTCTTGAGAGCCTGTTCTCCTGCTAAGCTATGCCTTGTGTCACAAGTTCCTGATGTTCCACAGTTCCTAACCTTACCTCCTTTCCTACCAAGGCACATGCACCCTTCAGATACTGTCTACTGCTCTTGTGTTTTTGCTTTCTTTTCCATAGTTACAGGTTAGTTGCATTATATTTTAGACTTCTTAATATCTCATCAGTACCACTGTAACTTCTCACTTCCATTGCTATGTTCTAGTTCAGAGGTTCACAACCCCTGGCCACGGCCTGGTACTGGGCCGCAAAGGGTTGGCTGCTGGTCTACAGGAGGGTTGGCTTCCAGTCCAGAAGGGCCAGCATACTACGGAGCGGCAGCCAACCCTTTGTTATACTCAGTATAAAAGTATACTTAGGGTTGGCTGCCGCTCCACTTCTGGACTACAGTTTGCCGGTCCTCAGTCCCTTCTGGTCCACGGTCACTGTGGTCCACAATCTAAAAAGGTTGGGAACCCTTGTTGTAGTTTATTAAAATTTTTCTTTGCAATGAGATTTTTGAGGTTTAAATGCAGTATTCCAGGTTCACTCCCACTAAATCCATGAAGAGACATAGTTATCTTGCCACTTGTATGATTCAATGGTCATAGTTATATTTGATGGTTTTGACCTCAAATGTAAATAATTAATTAATCAAATGTGACTTGTCTGTCTCATCATGTTTATTAACCCATATTTTTTTCCATGATTAGTCTTGGTGAACTTTTGTCCTGTTCTAGTGTTCTTGCTCACATTATCACACTTCTTATCCCCCCCTACCCTTTCCTTTTTGACATCCTTGTGTGATAATGTATTTAGTAGAATTCACAAATTCATTTGCATCTGATAGGGCTGCTCTGTGATTGTTCTGGTATGGCCTTGAACTTGCAACCTCTGGGTTGTCAATTGTGTGCCTTAGCACCCATGCTACCCCCCCCCCCCCCCCCCCCCCCCTTCTTGAATTCTGCACATTAACATCACTTGCAAATTTCAGGAGTATGCTGTTCCTTAACATGGATCCCAACTATAATCAAAACTTTCAGTAAGATCAGGACTAAAGCCACATACAGGCATTATGTTTCTACTGGGAGAATCCCTGATTTCCTGGTAGAAATGAGCTTACAAGCATTCGTTCAAGTTCTTCCAGGGAAAACATGTCCTCTTTCAGGGTTGGGAGTGGTGGGGGAGATCCCCCAGGTGTCAACCTGGAAGATTTCCCTTGGAGAAACTCCTGAGAGTGAATGCTTGTATGCTCCCTTCCCAGTTCCGGCCCAGGATGGAAATGAAGAAGTGGGGCAGTGCTACCTGTGCTGCCCCAGACCAGGAACTGCCCACTGACTCATGTGGAAGGCAGTGTCTTGTTGCTGCAGTTCACTCCCAGACCGGTCTGGGAGGGGACTGGAATGCCTTATCTCCAGACCTGGGTGTTTCCAGTGTGGGGAAACAGAGTTTTTCCCTGCTGCTCCGCTGTCCCAGGAATAGGTGCTTTCTCCATGCCTTTTCCAGATCAGGATCCTCTGGTGGAGTGGAGGAGAGGGGCTGGTTATAGGCTGAATGCCTGTACTTCTCCCTCTCCTGGTAACAGTTCTGGCACTGGGAATTTCTCAGAAATGTCCACCACTAGGAATAAACACCTGTTCACGGCCTAAAACAAGTTCATGCATGTCTGTTTGTTGCTTATCCACTATCCATGTGGTATATACTGTGCTGTTTACTGTTGATTTTTGTTTATAATAGTTTAGTTGGTTTTCAGTCCATGCAAATGTTTGTGTCTAGACAGAATGCCAAGAGTATGATATTTAAGAGGCACTGACAAATGATATTTTAAAATTAGTAGAGTTGGAGTGTTGTAGCTGCAATGGTACAGGAAATATATAAGAAGAAAGTTATTGGTGAGATCTTTTATCTGACCAAGGGTATAGTGGGAGAGATGTTACACAAGCTTTTAAACACAGAGTCTTTTCTTGATTATAAAATGTAATCTGCATATTGTTTGTTCTGTTATCTCCTACATGTTTGGGGTGATTTTCTTTCATGTAGCATGTATTATTATTGAGAATGGAAGTTGATGTAGTTGCAGGCAGCAGTGATTTCCCAGAATTTTCACATAGCTTTGCATTTCTTAGATTCTTCTGGCAGCTGCTTAGTATAGCTGGCTAGGAAAGGTTTTAAATTTTCAATGTTTTTTTTCTTTCTGCATTGGAATGAACCTTTCATGAAAAACTGTGCCAGGATAACCAATAGTTTGGTGGCAGAGCACTTGCTTGAGATGAAGATTGAGGTGGTGAAGTTCTTGATCTGATTCGCACAGAACTTAATCTCTCACATCTTTGCCTGGGGGTCAGTATTCATCTGTTCTCTAGCCCAGAAAGTTCTCCCTTGATTATTGCTGTTTGAGGTATCCCACTTTGTATGAATAATCAAATGTCCATTGGGCCAGAGAAAGCAAGAGATGGACTCTAACAGTGTGCTTAACTGGTTGACCTTAATTGGTCAGAGCAGAGAATTGAACACATATCTTGCATTCCAGGTGAAAGCCTTAGCCACTAGGCTTTTGGCTTTTCAGTGTAGGTGAATCTCTCTCCTCTGATTTCAAACATTTCATAGACATTAGGGCTGGAAGGGACCTTGCAAGATCATTGGGTCCAGCCCCCTGCCCAAGGGGCAGGAAGTCTGCTGGGGTCAAATGATCGCAGCAAGATAAACATCCAAGTGGTTCCTCCGGTTTTGCCTGAAAATATCATCTTTGTTCAAACCAAAGCATAGGTGCAACTTTGGTTTTGCCAGTGGGTGCTCACTTCCCCGTTCACACACCAAGCCCCACGCATGCCCGGAAGAGGCAGTGCATTACTTCATCCTAGCTCCCCCGACATGTCTTGTGGGTGCTAAGTACATGCTGGTTTTTTTTTTTTTTTGGTGGATGCTTGAGCCCTGGAGCGCCCATGGAGTTGGTGCCTATGAACCAAAGCATCCCCAAAGAAATGTATGTATACATTTCAACAAACTGACATTTTCTGTCCAAAAAAGTATTTTGTTGTATAATTCCTGATAGGCTTTACTACTCAGTTCTCAACCATTCTTAGCAAATACTTGTTCATAATATGTAGGCCCTGCTCTAAGGAGTGTCCTAGCCCTGATTCCTTTTGCTATTAAAATTTCCACTGTTAACAATAGACAGCTTATTTTTGGTGAGGGTGGGGGGTGGAGATAATAGAATTCTTGGGAATGGTGGAATCCAATATGGGCAAATCAGTAAGAGAGTGTTGTGTTTATATAATAGAATAAAGATGACTGAGGAGACGCACTTGTTGCTTAGGTTTTAAAGAAGCTTTTGGAAAGATGCCTCAAAGCAACCAGCAGATAAAGGACCAAGTTTTGTCATGGAGTAAAATAAGTGTAGGTGATATCAAACAGCTGTAATGAAAGGATACTGCTTGCATTGGAGGGGATTACAATAATGGCACATTAGAGATTCATTTTGAATCCAGAGTTCTTTGATATGGCAAAAGGGGTTAGGACTGGCTTCTCTTGCTTTTGCTGTTCTGTTCATGAGATAGGTGGAGAATGTGCCATAAGAGCCAAGGGAGCTATAGTAGGAGAAGGGGTAATGGAACCAGATAGCTGTGGTTATTTATAACGTGCTTGTGAATAGCAGTAGTTGCTTAATCAAAATAAAGTTTGTCTCTTCCTGTCTGCTGACTTTCAGATGATGGCAAATATGTAAATGCTCGTAGAATGATAATGTTCATTGTAAATTCAATCCAGAGATACTTGGGAAAAGCTGAAATATTAATATGGCAAGACAAATGGAAAGTGTGTTGTTTATGTTATATTTTTGGCTGTAGCCATGTTGGTCTAAAGGCATAAGCAGACAAAACTTGGGGTAGAGGTAATATTTTTTATGAAATATATTGCCTCTACCCCAAGAATTTTAAGTCGAGTATTTAGTGGTATAAACTCCAGAAGAATTTAATAATTATGGACAGCAAAAGACAGGTTGAAGTAACATGTGAACAATTATTAGCTGCTGAATATTGTTAAAAACAGATGTACTGTTTAAACATGGTAATTGTGCTCTGAATGTTTAGGGCCCTGTGTAGGCAGAAGTGAGGGATAACCCATAGAAGTTGAATGGCTTGTAAGAAACGATTGTATACAAGAGCAAGACAGTGATGAGTGACATTTTTTTGGAAGGGGAAGAGAAAGTGGAAGATTGTGGCACTCTATTTAATTTTAGTGTCTCAAACACAGGCTGAAGATTGAAAAGCTTTGAAGAAGTGACAGAAGTATTTAAGCGGCTGCAAAATTCATATTTAGTCTGGAAAGAAGCAGCTAGATGAGACTTACAGTAATTGCCAGATTTCCTTACTCTAATTTTTCAGTTGCAGACATTAAAATTGGAGCATTCACTTGAAGCAGAGAATGGAAGCTTGTCATTTATCTCATTTTTGTTAGAGTTGTCTATTGATTTCCCCCTTATTCTCACTGAGCACTTGCTCTCATGATTAGTCTTATTTAAACGAGTGGGACTACTTGGGTGCGTTTTAGGAGATGTTACTGCGCATTTATATCTAATATTATTCTAAGATTATTAAAGCCTATGTCTGTCTGTCTGTCTGTAACGCTTTGTGCTCTGATTGGCTGATGGAAACGGCCAATCGGAGTACTCCAAGCATGGGGGGTGGGGGTGCCGCCGTGATTCTGAAGCCGCGCCAAGGACTAAATGGTGGGGGGAGCCGAGGCCAGCAGGTGCTGGCCCCAGTTCCCCCACCCCCTGTCCGGTCCTTCGTGCCACTTCCAGGGGGCGAGGTGGGGGAGCCGAGGCCATCTGCTCTCACACCCCACTCCCTGCAAGAAGCAGAACAGCGGCAGCATGGGGCATTAGGTGGCAGTACTCCATCCCCCCCTCCCCCCCCAATCATTCTTGACAGGCAATTTGCTAGTTACTTCTATAATCAAGTACTAAATAAAAGTACAGTAACCAGAGTTACTGGCAGTAGTACTGGCAAACATCTTTTAAGTGATGCTACTGCTCAGTAGCCTAATAATACTGTGCAGTAGCATGTGAGCAGTGCGAGTCCTGCAATGTGCTATTGCTCAGTATTCGGCTTGTACACAGTCTTGTGTAGATGCGCCCCTTGTGTAGGTAAACGATCATCTACATGAGTAAGGAGTCACTGAGTGCATCTACATGTGCAGTTGATGTGAAGCGATTAAACTCTGGAGCACTTTGACCTGGAATAAACTGCGCATCGGGAGCAGCGTCTACATGTGAGCCCAGGACAGCAGCACTTTGAGCTGGGGTAGAGCAGGCCTGGGCTGGCAGCAGTCTCAGGGGGTCAGCCCCAGGTTCTGGGTGGCAGGGTTGGGCGGCAGAGAGGCTGACGGGCATGAGAGTGCTGAGCGTGGCTAGGCAGCATGTAGGAGTCTGGCCCCCTGCTGCCTGGGCTGACTGGGCGCAATTTATGCCCACGGTCACTGTCTTCATGTATTTCACTGCAGTTAATTATTCCACCCTAAGGCGGTAGTCCCTGATATTATCAGCTGCACCGGCCAAAAAAGTCAATTACTGCTGATGTTAATCTTCCTTTTATTGGTGCCAATTCGATATGCAACTGATATATTGATGCATCTCTAGTGCATTTGCCTTCCTTAAAAAAATAAATGCGTACATGGAACCCAACTTTATGCAAGTTCTCCTTTTAACTATCCGGGGAAAAAAAAGTACTACATTATGTGAAAATAATACTTGTACTTATTATTAAGGTGTTGTCTAATTGTGTTTGTCTAAGAGTTTTTTTAGTTTACAACATGATCTTGGCAAGGAGTATGTAGCTGGAATATTACTGAATTACAAGTAAAATGTTTTCAAACTTTGCAGGTAGATATAAAAACTGAATTTTCACCAATAATGCTATTACAGTTAACCTGTATTTCAAAGTGTTAAGTGTAACAGTTTGTGTATTTGATAAACTTTGTGGAGGGAACTTAGATACCTGATCTCTTACTTTTATAACTGGTTTTATAACGGTCTCTGTACGTTGTGATAACTGGAGCTCGTATGTATTTAATACCGATCTCTCTTTGTTTCTTCTATTTGACCAAGACATTTTAGTTAGTCTTTTGATACTGACCTTCATTACATCTCTTTTAAAAAACCAAGGCATCATTTATTACTTCTAGGGCAATCTGTGTGAATTTCCCAAACAGAAAACCACAAGTGTCATGATTCTTTCTTGTATCCTCACTTTATTTTATAACAAAACAAAATCCACGTGTCTGATTTTAACTGACATTAATCTGTGCCTGCAGACATAGAGGTGAAGGGAGAGAAGTTGGAAAACCTACTCACATTTTTAGCATGCTGACTCAGGCTGCCATGTCTCATCAGTCATCCATTCCCACGTTTCTCAGTGAGGGAATACTAGAATTGGCTTAGGAATGATGATGGGAGGGGAAGAGACTGTGATATTTCTATTTTCAAATGCTTGGGAAATGCAGAAGTGAGCCAGTGGAGCTGAATCAAGTTTTTTTCTTAGTACCCAGGCTTCCTAAATAACAGTTTTTTGGACCTCTTTAAGTGAAAGTTTGACTTTTTCACTGTGCAGTTCTTTTTTCTTTACTGTAATTTCCTATGTTTATCAGTTTCCCAGGAGTAAGATAATCCATTTTGCCCTCTTCAGTCCCTTTGAAAAACATAGTTGCATGTTACATTTGAATTTGTTATTGCAAGATTAACCCACTGAGGTTTACATGATTCATATTCTGATACTTTGGGGAAGGAGGGAAATACATAGGCTACACTCCAAATTCTATTGAGGGGGTCAAACTTGTTTAGCCCTGTGGCCTTGGTTGGGCCCCTGGACTCCTCCCCGCCCCAATGCCGGATCTAGTGCATGTGGCACTTGCTCTGGCCCATCTGTAACCCAGTGGGAAGAGGCCTGGTATCCTGGGCACTTGGCTGCTGCCACAGAAGTAAGCCATACTACTGGGCTGCTTCTTACAGTGCTGCTGGGGCTCCAGTGTCACAGCTCTTGCCTGGGTGTTTGGCAGCCAAGCCAGCGATAGTCATGATGCAGGAGCCCTAGCTGCACCGTGGCTTTTTTCCATGGCTGCAGCTAAGTATGTGGGTAAGAGCTGCGGTGCCAGAGCCCCAGCAGCACTATGGGAAACCCAGAACCCTGGGTACTTGGCTGCCACCCTGGGAGCAAGCCATTGTGCTAGGCTTCTCAGAGTGTTGCTGGGAGGCCCAGCACTGCCAAGGCACACTTACCTGGCACTGTGGGAAGTCTGCCATTGCAGCCAGAGTCAAAGCAAAAGTTTGAGACCTGGATGACCGGGCTGTGTGGGCCAGACCTGGCCCGCAAGCTGTTTGACGCCCCTGCTCTAGTGTGTATTCCCGCCTTTCCCCTATGCAGTGTTTCCTTTACTGAAGCCAAGCCCCTGAGATACAGAAATCTTTGGTTCATTCTGAATGAGCATTCTTTTCCTGTCTGGCTGTCTCTTCATGTTCTAATGTAAATTTGCATCCTTTTGAATGTGTGTTGACCAGCAGCTGTTTTACTAATTATCTTGCTTCTCATAAATTATTCAACAGTCGTCATCTCCTCATTCTCCTCTCCTTCATCCAGTAGGAATTTTGACAGATGATTTTCTCCTTGATCTTTAACTTTTGTCATCGTCATAATAATTGTCTATTCTATATGTAGTAATGGTATAACTTCGTATAGAAGAGTTCATGTCTACTTGAAAAGAGTATATCATTGCAGCATAATATTGTATATGCTATAAATAGCCCTTCTGAGGAGGAAGGGGTTAAATTCATGATAGCACTTTGAATAGGCTGCCTTTTTCATAGCCAGCCTATATTTTAGAAATTTCTCTATGAGGCAGTTACCTAGAACAGGACTGTAGAGCATATGAGTTAAAGTGGCACAAGCAATAGGTAGCTTTGCAGTTGGGGGGGCCATTAAGCAAGTACAAAAACAGTTATCATTGTAATCACTTCGGAGCGGTACCATGGGTTTGAGTTTCAAGTAAGTGTGGATGACTCGGTATTTTTGGGTGTAGGAGTGAGAAGCAATGGCAAAGCTTAACTTAACTGCCTTTGCAAGCACTCATTCCACTTGGGCGATTCACTTGTTCATTTTGTTAATGGGTCCTCTGGTTTTGCCTCTTCTGATCTATTCTAATTTGTCTTGCCCTAATATGAACAATTGATTCAGCAGCAGAACTTCCATCAGGTTAGTTTAAATCGATCAATGGCAATTCAAACCCTTGCCGTTGTTTCTACCCTTGCTTCATGTAGGAAATTATGCAATAAGTTAATGGGGGGGTATCTTTCAATATTGGCTTATGATGTGTTGTATTTTGGGTGACACATGTCACTGCCCTTATTGCTTATATTATTAGTATCATATTTGGATTTTATGCTGCTTTGGCCTTTCATGGGTACGCGTCATCTGCTGAGGAGCATGCCGGTCGGTGCTCAAAACAAATTAATATCCTCCAAAAAAAAGCTTATTACAGAAATAATTAAGGGACTAGAGGGATTTGGCTGTGGGGAATGATTAAATAACTTGGTGTATATAACTTGGCTAATCAGTCATTGACATTTGGAAAAAAATATTTAAAACAGTGTATGGCAGTTTAGTGAAAATGATGAATAAAAAGCTGACTACCTAGAGAAAATTGACTTTGAAGAAATCTATTGAATAGTATCCTTGATTTCATAGTTTGTTGGCTTTAACCTTCATTAAATAAAGTATTTACTTGAACAGCCTGCACTCCTAAAAGCATAGACGGCATGGCCTATCAGGTTTTCTCCATCTCTGATTTTTATAAGAAATGAAGATTTTAGAAAACTGAATCTTAGATTGTATTGATGGTTAGTTACATAAAATAGTTAATTTTCCCAAGAATCTTACATTAAGTTAAACATTGGATGGGTCGTGTAGCTGATGCAAATCAACTGAAATAAGGACAATAACCGCATTTTATTGTGGTGAATACATAGGCTAATGGTGATCTTCTGACATGTTGAGTTATCTGCTCCACATAAATAACTTTGCACTTTTTGTGGTTGATGAAGTACAGAACATCATCTGTTTTAACTTACATTTTTACTTTTGTATTGATTTTCATTATTGTAAATTATAATAGGCACTGTATAATACCTGTAGCTTTCTGAAAAGACCATGTCAGATTTGACATTGACTTCTGAGGAGAGGGTGAGAGAACTGGGTTTATTTAGTCTGCAGAAGAGAAGTCTGAGGGGAGATTTGATAGCAGCTTTCAGCCAACTACAGGGTGGTTCCAAAGAGGATGGAGCTAAACTGTTCTTAGGAGTGACAGATAACAGGACAAGAAGCAATGGTCTCAAGTTGCAGCAAGGGAGGTTTAGGGTGTATATTAGGAAAAACGTTCTCATTAAGAGGGTGATGAAGCAAAGGCCCAGCTTGACAGAGTCCTGGCTGGAATGATCTACTTGGGGATGGTCCTGCTTTGGGCAGGGGGTTGGATTAGATGACCTTTTGAGGTCCCTTCCAACCCTAATTTTCTGTGATTTTATGATTTTGTTTCTGGAACATTATCTTATTGTTTGACAAAAGCAAAGATTTTGGCCTTCAAGTCCAAAATTGAAAACAAGCCCTAACTGAAAGTACCTAGAATTTTAAAAGACAAAAAAATGCAGAAAAGCCAAGAGAAGGGGTAAACTGTTGGGATGTGATGGTTCTCATCATTACATTTTATATATCAAAATACATTTGCTTTTGCCAAGGCACTGTGTATTACAGTTGTGAATATGAATATGTTTGGCTTTAAGAAAATACAAAGCATGCTTAAAAGTCTCTTAAAACAGTAAGCAAATTGTAAGCAATAGAAATAATTTTTTAAAATAATTTCCAATGATATATTTAACTGTCAATTATGAAATGTTTTATTAACTCTGCCAATGCAGTTTTTTAATATTGTAATTGATTTGGCTTTTCCTAAACGGTATTGCATTTCCCTTTAGACTCAAAAAATATGAAATTAGCTTTCAGGTCACATGTACTTCCCTCACCATCCATTGTCTGTAGTCCAGTTGTATAATTCCTATTTTACAAGTGTATTTTTACCTGAACAGAAATAATACCCCAAAATTAAAAAATGAAAGGTTTCTGGAAAACTGGTAGGAGTCCCAGTCCAGGAAAAGCGCTTATCCGCACAGGGAGGATAGAGCACAGTAGCCATCCCAAACTAAAATTTGCTATGTAAGGTGCCTACCTCACTTTGAAAGTAAGAGCCAAGCTACATTATGCACCTGTAGCGCACCTAGGTTTCCATATGGGGAGTTAATATGGCATAGCTAGTACAAGTTCTCATACGGAACATTATCTTCCATAAGTAGGCAAGTTTTTTAAGAAGTTATTCTTTGTTATTAGTCTAACCTGTTTCTGTGAGAAATTTCAGTGCTGCTATTTAAACACTTTTAACAGGATTGTGTTCAATGTGTAGGAGTGTTTTCTCCAGTGATCACTCCTAGTAAAATTATTAGAAAATAGCCCAAATAAAAAACAGAAGTGAATGAGATTTTTGTTGTTGATGCCATATAGTAATTTAAACTTGCTTCCTCTCTCTGAATCTCTGTGTTGCTTTGCCATTTTAAGTGTAGGACCAGTCCTGGATGTGGATCCTAGAACAAACTGATAAAAATGTGTTACAAGCAGGATGGAGAGCTGGGCCATTTCCCGTGGGTGGAATGCATGAATGGGAGCCAGGGATGATGATTTTGGGTCATAATTCTGAATTAAGTTACTTCTGACCTACATATACCCAGCTGTAAAATAGGGATAGCTGTTTCCCCTGTTGTAAATGCAGTTAATGTTTGGAGACATCTTTACTAAATACTAATAATTGAAAATTCCTATCAATTTGGCAGATTCCAGAAGTGTTCTGTAAAGCCATCTTAGAATAGATTAAACTAATATTCAGTGTCAATAATTTGCATGCATACATACTTTTGATACAAATATATTTTCCTTTGAGCATTTTATTTAAAGCTTAGGTTCAAATAACATACATTTTAACTTTTTTGCATATTGGGGGGATGGCGGGGTGGGGAGAGGGAAAGAAGGGAGTGAATTTTAGATCCTATGGATTTATAGATTTGTTAGTGAAAAATATTCTGGAAATTCTTTTACACTAAATTACAATCTTTTATATATCCAAGAATATAAACAGTTATGGTGTTGTTGCCTCAGGATAACTTTATAAAAGTACTATCTCTGGCCCAGTACTACCAGAACTGTGACTTCACCACTCCCCACATTGGCTTCACAGGCATGAGACCTTCAGACCTGTTTAGGGCCAGTTAAGCAATAACATTACTAAACATGAAGCAGGTTTTTCCTCCTTTTCTGTTGACAAGAAATATCTATTGTTTTGGGTTTTTTTAATTGGCAGAGAATAAAAGAACAAAGACTCTTATTGTAATATTAACTTAGGCTGCTGCACCCACAGCTCTTGATTCTTGTTCAATGAAATATTAAACATTTTAACTATAGAAACTATATAAAATGGAATACTAGATTTTTGTAAAGCACTGGATAAAGTTACTGTAAGTACCTTAATATTTATTTGTTTTTTCCTGATTATGTTTATCTCTGATTCTGTGTCTTTTAAGTTGTGTTAACACTGCATTTTTATGCTCTTAGTTTAGGAGTAGTTTCAGAGGGACTGTGCCTTTTGATTCTTCATTGCTGAGCCAGCAGGGGCTAGGAACGCTTCATAGAATATGTGCTCCACCCACAGGGAAAGCAGCAGTTCCTGCTTTTGGATCAGCCCCTCAGGCTACTTTAGAAATGACATGATCTTGAAAATGTTATGCATTCAGACCATGGAGAAGGCCAGTTATGGAAAAACCTGTTTGGGTGTGTTTGCCAAGCTTAAGAAGTTTTGGCAAGCTGCTTATTCGAAACTAAGGGGCTTCCTTCCTTAACTTTGCACACTGTCAAAACATTCAGGCTTGGTTTGATTTATTCTACACCTCTTGTGGTAAGAAATAATCTGTGGATTCTATATATTCATTTATAAAAATCTGTCATGTGCAGAAGAGTATAAAGAAATCTGTTTGTAAGCGTGTGTGCATTAAAACCCGAGCTGAGGCATTCAGTTTTTTGTATTGCATACCATATAATTCAGATATTGTCTCATGGATCACTTGCCCTTCAATTTGTAATTGTGCAGACTGCTGCTCCCACCCTGCCTCCCCCAAGTTTATGGTCACGTAACTTCCTTATGGTCACATGACTACAGAAATTGTTTACATGGAAGAGCAATTGAGTATATTATTTCAATGCAGTCTTAATACAGTTTAGAATCCGGAAATATATGTCACGGGTACCGGAGAGTTACAGGATTTTAGTGTTTATTTTGGCTGTTAGTTTTTTTGTATACAGGAATGGAGTCGGATTAATGAGGGGATGGAAGGGGAGAGTTTATATAAAGGTGTCAAGAATTATGCAAGTGGGTCTTGTAACGATTTAGTTTGAACTGTGAATCAGTGTTTTGGTAGTGGAATGGAATTAGACTGTTAAACATTCCAGGCATGGTGGGGTCTTTCAAAATCCAGCAGCTTTAATTGTCTAACTCCTTGACTGACTACATTTTAAATGCTTGCATAGGTCTTCATCTAGACAGTGGCCAGCTCTTTTGCTAGAGATGATGCACTTAAAGATTTCAGATTTTTGCAAAAATTCTTTAATTGCAAGCTTTTGGGCACAAACACCCTTCGTTAAGCTTTGGAGAAAAGTCTGTAAAAGTTCTCCTGGGTAGAAATGAAAGTTCATATTTCATAGAATTTCACAAAGGAGTCAATAGATGGAAAACTCCTCTAGGCAGTCAGTTCATAGCTGGTATGGAGCCTCTCATCTCCTGTGAGGATCTGTGGTGATACAGATTACCTTGAAATAAAGGCAGGAGCAGGATCTCAAGTTTCAGGTTGCCACAGTTGCTTCCAGATTGGGAAAATATTGGGAATATTATTGGGAATTTTTTTTTTTTTTTTTACAAAAATCTTGTTGGTCTAATAAGATATTATCTCTGTCTCGGACGGCCAGAGCCAACTCGAGTTAAGTTAGAAATTGCTCGTACGTTAGGGCGGGCTGGTGAATGGAGAGGCAGACACAACTTATCGGTTGCAAAAAACTTTACTCACGCCGCTTGCAATCACGACGCAGGTGGTCCGGTCGTCTGAACAACCACACGAGTTGTTCCAGCTGGCGGGGCCCAAGCCAGTCAATCCGTCCGCAATTCAAGCCGGCAGGAAAAGGGGACGTCTGGGATTGCGCGCGGCGACGGGAAGAAAGGTCGATAGTTGATCAGTCTATCGATCAGCTAGCCGCAAGTCAGATCTCTTTAGAGGCACTCTGCAGCGTGCTCAGAGTTCTTCGACTGGGGCGGAAGTCGCGTGGAATTTTAAACGGCCAGCGAGCCAATTACTAGCCGCCACGTGTGAATAATTTAGCACTGGTCAATAGCGGGACACAAATTTGCATTCGAATAGCGAGAACTCTTTGCACCGTGCATTTCTGTGCTGCAAAGAAGAAAAGCACCCTGCAAAGAAGGCTGCAAATTGGCGGGAACTCTCTTGCACCGAGGGTTTTTTGTTGAGCAAAACCCTCGCTGTGCAAGAGGCTCTCATGTGGCAAGAAAATCCCATTGTGCCGAGGCTCCAAAAATCACTGGGTTGTGACAATCTCTACCGTGAGTCCTGATTGCCTTTTCCTCTAGACCAATATGGCTACAACCTGCATACCTGACATATGAAAGATATCGCATTTTAGCCGATTTAAAAAAAATTAAATCTTCATATTTTCCCAAGTAGACTGTGACTTCATAAGAGAAGAAACTACAGACTGACAGCTTACTTACCCCTCCTGGTATCTTCCAGGGCATTGCTAGAGGGGGTTGCTCAGTAAACCCATTTCAGTAAGCCATCGAACCTTCTTTTGGACTAGCCTAGCTTACTGCATTAGTTTAGTGGACAGTGTCGCTCTGTAAGTGACTCCCTTCAATACTGTCAGGCTGAGACAGTGTCTATTCCCTGAGGATGCTGCTTTCTACAACTTGGTTTCAGAGGGATTGAGACCAAAATGGCCACAGAAAATACCAGTTACCTTTGGTACTGTGTTCCATAAGACTAAGATACAATGCAGGGATTAATTTGGGTGAAGGGTTTGCCTGTCTACAGCTACAACCCTCTATTGCAGACTAGCAGCCCTCCGTTCTGCTTAATTTTCCTCAGTAAACATGTCAGAAGCTTTGGAATTGATTCACGAGGATATGCGTGTTGTCTGACTGTATGTGTGGACAGCTGATGCTGGTAGCAAGACTGGTGGCAGCCATTTAAGAGCAGATGCCTGTAGGTATGCTTGGCTACAAGCATCTCTGTTCCACAAGTTGGTCCAGAGAGAGAACAAGAACCTGCCTTGTGCTAGAGCATGTTTGTGGAGGTCTTTTTCATGGTTAGGCATGAGTATTATATTACCACTTTTATATGTAAAGCCAGTGAGAGTTAAGCATCTAGTTGCCATTTCTGTCTTTAAAAACACCCAGACAACTTTTTTTGTATTAGTACAATCACCATGACACTTAATACAGTATGTTACTATAGTATCTTACTGAAGTATTTTAGTGAAGGCTCCGCACTCCCTGGCTGGCTTTTTAATTCCCTTTAAGTTTAATATGCTGAAATTTAAAGTATTCTTTTTTAACTTTGACACGTTCAAAAACTTTGAACTTTGACACAAACAGATTAGATGTTCTGTAGATACTTCTGTTATCATTCTACAGGTTTTGCCTTTCTCCCCTGCATGTTATTACCAAACAGTTTTTCTTTCCTAAAGCACTTTTGAATGCTAAATTATCTGTTCCTTGTCATTACTTGAATGTTTGTTTACTCATGAGACCAAATGAGTCTCGTCAGACACTATTCCAAGTTACTATATATTTAACTCTAATGTATTATTTTGGAATCTGTAATGAGTCTGTGGTTTAAAGAGTTAGTCTGTTTAAGCATATACTTGGTATAACTTCTGCTTTGTTTGTAGTAGCCAGGCTGCTTTCAAAAAACATAAGCAGGATTCAATTTTGAAATTGTTTCCACAATACAGTGCCATAACACAGACCTTAAGATCTCATCCACATCTTAATAAAAACAATACATTTAATGAACAATTTGCTGTGTTTTGAGTTTAAGTAGACTGTTGTCTTTTTCAGGCTCAGATTGCCTTCCTGCAGGGAGAAAGGAAAGGACAAGAAAATCTAAAGAAGGATTTAGTGCGACGAATCAAAATGCTGGAATATGCTCTTAAGCAGGAAAGGTAATTCACTTTAATGACTCTTTTTAATATCTTACACATTTTTAAGAGACAAATACTGTTACCACTGTGGCTTATTGAAGGAAAAGAGTTCTTTGTAGGTCTAACTTTCACATAGGTAATTAAGAGCATGGGAACTGTTGTACCAGATCAGGACATTAATCCAGTTTGTACAATATCCTGACACCAACATATGCTTCCAAAAAGGTGCATTACAATCCTCCATTAGGTATTCATGAGCACATTTTCCCAAAGGCAAGCTTCCTCCTTACCCTCAAAAATAAGGCTACTTCTGTGCCTCAGCATCAACAGTTTTTTCTTTCTTCCACAGCTCCATGTTTTTAAATTATGAAAACTTTTAGTTACTGAAGAATATTATAAACTTTTTTTTTTTTTCTAGTCTTGCAAAGCTCTTGTGGCAGTAAGTTCCACAGGCTAATTCATAGTTTCATGGTTTCATAGTAGCTAGGGTCAGGAGGGACCTGATCAGATCATCTAGCCTGACCTCCTGCCACAGGCAGGAATGAATGCTGGGGTCA
>NW_005841901.1:2741712-2773072 GCF_000455745.1 Alligator sinensis | reverse complement strand
TTGCCAAGGTAGGGGTGAGGACCACTTCCCTAGGAAGTTGCTTCCAGATTCTGGCCACCCTAACTGTAAAATATTGCCTTCTGATCTCTAACCTAAACCTATTCTCCATCAGCTTATTACCATTGTTTCTCGTCACCCCAGGTGGTGCTGGGGAGAGTAGGGCTCTTCCTATTTGCTGATCACCTCCCCTGATGAGTTAGTAGGCAGCTACCAGGTCCCCCCATCAGCCTCCTCTTGCTGAGGCTGAATAGGTTTAAGTTCCTCAGTCTCTCCTCCTAGGGCCTGTCCTGCTGCCCTCTCACCAAACGGGTGGCCCTCCTCTGAACCCTCTCCAGGCTGGCCACATCCTTTTTAATGTGCGGCGCCCAGTACTGGACACAGTACTCCAACTGCAGCCTGACCAAAGTCGCATAGAGGGGGAATATCACCTCTCTGGACCAGCTTGAGATGCATCTTTGGATACATGACAAGGTATGGCTGGCCTTGCTGGCTGTGGTTTGGCATTGGCAGCTCATGTTCATCTTGGAGTCAATAATGACTCCAAGATCCCTTTTTTGAGGGTAAAAAAAAAATTGTTTACTTTGATCAGTTTTAAATGTTGTCACCTTTTTTTTTTTTTTTTCCCTGACTGTCCCCTAGCATTATTTGAAGGAGTGAGCAGAAGTTTTCTCTGTACTTCTCATGTCACTCGTTCATTGTTATCTCTTATAGGGGTCCTGTCTAAAGTAAGGGGTCTGTTAATACAGTTTTTGTTAACTTTTCCGTGTTCTGAACTCTATTGTTACCCATTTTTTTTTCATAGAATCATAGAAAATGAGGGTTGGAGGGGACCTCAGGAGGTCATTTAGTCCAACCCCCTGCTCCAAGCAGGACCATCCCCAATTGGATTATCCCAGCCAAGGCTTTGTCTACCCATATCTTAAAAACCTCTAATGATGGAGATTCCCCAGCCTCTCTGGGTAACCTGGTCCAGTGTTTTACTAAGCTTCTTGTGAGTGAGTTTGTCCTAATATCTAACCTAAGCTTCCCCTGCTGCAACTTGAGAACATTGTTCTCTTATATGAACAGTCCATCCTCTTTATAACCACCCTTCAGGTAGTTGAAGGGTGTTATTAAATCCCCCACAGTCTTCTCTTCTTTAGACTAAATAAGCCCAGTTCCCTCAGCCTCTCCTCAGAAGTCATGTGCTCTAGTCCCCTAACCATTTTCATTACCCTCTGCTGGACTCTTCAATTTGTCCACATCCTGTCTGTACTGGGGGGGTCCAAAACTGGACATGGTACTCCAGCTATGGCCTCACCAGTGCAGAATAGAAGAGAATAATCACTTCCCTCAATCTGCTGGCAACACTCCTACGAAGGCATCCCAGTATGGTGTTAGCTTTCTTTGCAACAAGACCACACTGCTGTCTCGTATTCAGCTTATTGTCCACTGTAACCCCCACATCCTTTTCTGCAGAGCTGCTGCTTAGCCAGTTAGTCCCCAGCCTGTATCGCGGGTGTGCATGGGATTGTTTCGTCTTAAGTGCAGGACTTGGCACTTCTCCTTATTGAACTTCATGAATTTCTTTTGGTCCAATCCTCCAATTTGTCTAGGTCTCTCTGAATCCTAGCTCTAACTACCTTCCAGCATATCTACTAATTCTCCCCCCGCCGCCCCCAGCTTGGTGTGATCCACAAACTTGTTGAGGGTGCAGGGTTTTAACCTCTTTAAGATGAGAGGGTCTAAAAGAATTCCATAGGTGGGCAGACCACGTATTCTGTAAAATAACGTTTTTGGTAATGATAGGATATTTGTTTCCTCAGCAAATAAACATTTTTGAGTCTGGTGTAAAATCTTGCTACTACTACTATTGATAACTGATTAAATCAATAAATAATTGTATTGTCCATATGTTAATATTAACCCTACTATTACTACTAGTAATAGTTATTAATACACTATTTGTCAACCAAAGACAATACGAAGCCATAAGTAAAATAAATAGAAGTGAATTATTTTAAACTAAGGCTCTTGTGTACTGTCATGGTTGTGCTAGATTAAGATGCCTTTATAGTTGCCATGAAAGCATACAAACACAATCAAGCGTTCATACGTACATACGTACATATGTACATATATATATGATTGAGGTAGTAATTCTGTCGTCATTATGTGCTAATTCCTTTCTGGTTTTTGCTGTATCATTGCTGAAGCAAAAGAAGTTTATGGTAGGGGATTTGGTGTGAGGTACCTTATGATGAGTTTCTTCCAGAACTATACCAATGAAAAGCGGTTTGTTGGTTTGTTTCTAAGCATCAAACTGCACCCCATATTTCAGGTAATAACTCGTATCTGTTGTACAGTAAGAATGTCAAGAGGGAGATTCTGAAACAGATTGAGGTTCTAACTTGTTATTTAGGTTATCAAAGTTCTTACACGAATTTTGAATGAAGTGGCTGATTCTTCTAAAAAGTGAGATCTTAAAATCGGAAACCACAGCAAAGGCCTCAAGGGTAATAAATTACATGTTCCATTAAAAAAAGATGGATGTGATGCTAGAAATTAAACCAAAGAGCTTCAATTAGCGTTGAATAGTTGGAAGCAGTCATTTAAACAGAGGGCAGGATCCTTGCTTCTACTCTTTTTCCTTTGCTTCATGTAAAGGGGCCAGAGCTACATAAAGTAGCCACAAATTCCTCCTCTCTAGGCAGGGGAGGAATGCTTTGGAGAAAGTTCTGTGTAAGGGAGGCATAGGGCTGTCTTCCAAAGCCTATCTTAAAAGATCAGATTTTGAAAAGGTAGTTAAGAGTAAGATCAACAGTGGGGGCTGCTTTAATCAGCATTGCAGATATTTCAGGAAGCCGCCTTACCTGAAGGATAGCCCAGAGCAGTGCATCTTGACCTTCTGAGGTAGTTTGACCTGCTGTCAGTGGTGGTGGTACAGCAGTTTGGAGATGCAGGTGCAGCCTGGAGATAAACTTTATTTCAAGGAGCAGGAAGTGACTGTGGCAGGGTGGGCGTTCCTACCTGCATTAGGTTTATCTGATAAAGCTAATGGCCCTGCTTCTGCTTCAGCTGCTTCCTGATCCAGCTCCACATGAGGCATATGGGACAGTTCTACCTGGCTTGCAGTCCCCTTGAAAGGGTCTTGTGGCACTGCAGTTGGGAACTGCTTATCTACAGGCTGCCATAGCTCAAACAGGCTCACTGAACTCAGTTATGCCAGACACTCTGGAAACAGAACTGGGAGGGTGAGAACATTGCTTAAAGCCACATTAGGTTCTTTACCTTGCTGGGTTGCAAATTCCATGGTGTGATGAGCATGATGTGAAAACCTTACTATCATCAAAGAAAAATCTTCTCTCCCCATCTTCTGGAACTTGACCTCATCAACCAAGCTGTGGGTAAAGGAGAGTGAATTGATAACTTTTAAATAAAAAAGCTTTAAATAAAAGGACATAGATCCTATACAAGCTAATTTTAAGTAAACCCATTGCTGGGTTTATGAAAGAGAATTTATTTCTAAACCGCAGAAAAGCATCAAACAGTAAATTTTGACACACTGAAAATGGACAGTTTCTAGAGTTGGACCTGTAGTTCTTGCTGTCTCAGTGTTATGGAGAAGTAGGAGAACAATGAGGTTGCAGAATTTGCAGATGATGCAATTATTTTGCTTAGTCAAGACCAAAAAAACCAAACCAACTTCAGAGATACTACCCCCCCCAAAAAACAAACCCCAAACAAACAAACCATTACTCAGCTGTACAGTTGCTTTTGCAATTCACTGAGAAATGAAAAGCAATGAACTACTTATGTACCAAGGTCTAAACTAATTCTAGCCACCTATTTGTGGATAGCTCATTAGAAGAATCTGCTTAGGGTAGCGGTGATCAAATAGACAAACTTCAAATGTAAGAAGAATCAGAAGATGATGCTAAAATATAATGAAGCCACTGAAGTAAAGTTAATGGAACTGTCTTATCTTAAACATGTTCTACTTTGGTTACCTTATATCAAAGAATATAACAGAAGTGTTAGGCCAATGAAAAGGAGGGTGGATGATTAGAGGCATGGAAAGGAGGGACATTTGAGGAGTGACTGAAAAGTGTAAGGACTCTTAAAAGAGGAGGCTAACAATACACCAGAAAAGGAAAATAAAATTAGAGGGCAGTAATTTTTTACAATGTAGTGAAAAGATTTTTGTTTTTAACAGAATGCATACATAACTCCTGGATCTCATTTCCTGAAAAGATCCTAGCTAAGAGTGTAGTAGGGGCTAAACCTTCATATGAGTAATGAGAATGCCCACAGTTGCATCCAGTGAGATTTGAAGTAAATTAACCATCTGAATACTTGCACTTCAGGGCAGGGGTGGCTAGTCAGCAGCATGGGTGCCACAAGTGGCTGGGGCATCCTGTGTCTGGGGCACATGTCGAATTAGGAAGGGGACAGGCACCATAGTGGCAGATAGGACGGGGAGCAGAAAGCAGATCATCAGATCAGGCAGGAAGCAGAAAACAGCCACAGATGAAACAGCATAGAGGGATCTGAGTAGGGCTCGGAGAGGGCATGGGGCTAATTTGTAGCATGAAACAACTATTAACAGTTTAGAACGGGGGTGTCAAACTCGCCTCCTGCCCTAGCCTGTATCCAGACCCCAGGGCTCCTTGTGGACCAGGTTCTGCGTAGGTACATTGTGGCTCCAGTGTTGGTGACGGCAGCTTCCTCCGCATACCCCGAGCTGGAGCTGCTGCTGCCAACACATTTCATGCCAGGGTGGCAGCTCTAACTCCAGTACAGGGTTGATGGCGACACATTCACTTCTGGGTCTGGCACACATCACATGACAGCTGTGGAGAACCATACCTACTCAAAGAGCTTTCCAAAATCCAGAAATTAGCAATGTAGCTGGTTTAGCCTATCCATAAGCATGTAGCCAGAGCCCCTTGGGTTCTCAGAAACTTGCTGCTTGGGCTACACTAAACTGCCTAGCTTCTAAGGTTTGGCATGCTTCTCAGTGACACTTCTGGGCTTACCATGAACGCAATGTGAACATGCCTCATGCCTGTCAAAAAGGACAGATGAGCAGGAAGGAGAGAAACCTTATTCCTGGCCTGTTTTGGTGAGGGTGGAAGAAAGCAAGACTGAGAAGGAAAATTAAATGGTGGGGGGGAGAGGGAGAGGAGGAAGAAGCAATTTCCCTCAGTCTTGCTGTATACCCCCACCCCCAATTTATAAAATCTGTACTAGGCAAAAGACTAAACTTATTAGACATTGGCCAGTATATAGAATGGTGACCCTTAGTAAGGTTGATTAACAGCACTTTCAGGAGTCCAAGAGCAAGGAATAAGTGGCAATGGATTTCTGAGCAGTGTGTAGCCTTGAGCTAAGCTTCTGCGTTGTGGGTGTTCAGCACCTCCCCCCACCCCCCCGGTAAACAGTTAACTAATTCTGAGCATTGTCATTGTTCTCTGTTTTGTGGCATCTTCATGATTTTTTTTTAAGTGCCTCAGTCGAAAATTAGGGTTATATTTCATTTATAGAGCATCATGATTTGTTCCTCTGACAAAGATTTGGTCAGCCATAAGATATTTAGATTATTAATTCTATGCTTTATTCAGTGATGATACATGGTACACAGTAGTTTTTATTGATTGAGTCAATGCATAAAGTGCAAAAGAAACTTGCAAAGGGAGAGATTAATTGTTAAGCACTCATTTTTCTTTGAAAGCAATTCTGCTGTAGTTTTGCTAACATCCAGCAGACTGCAGTGTAAGGCTGTTTCCACATTTTAGGATAACATAATCGATAATTACTCAGTCACCTGTTACTTGCTTAAATTGTTGTTTTTGGGAGGAACTAGAACATACTGATCTTTTTCTTAAGGATATGTCCAAGGATTAATCAATCTGTTACCTCCTTTCTTGTAGTAGTCTCTTTTTAACTGAAGTACTAAATTCTTATGATACTTTTGCTAGAAATAGTTTGGTTTTTTATGTGTTTTCTGAAATGGTGCGTCTGGTCAAAGCAAGGCTGGCGCCTTCTCCCCTGGGCAGGGTATCTCTTAGTGCTGTTTCTGGCAGTCTTTCTTGTTTACATCTTTTGGTCTGGCGACTCCTTGTTCTCCTACGGATGTTTGGCAGGCTCTCTCGGCACAGCTGGATCGAATGCTTCAGGAATGGAGACTGAAAGTTTTCCAAGACATAGTGGCCTTTTTTGATTGGAATCAAACTAGTTCCCTTTTATGAATTAGTCTTTTGGTAAAGACACTTTTTTATCTTGTGTTTAAAAATATAAAAGTTTAACAAAGTATTCTTCCCCACCTTCAGGAACTGTTAATGTTGGGGCAGCCATATTGAATAGGCCACCTGTATTATTTGCAAAGCAGCTGGGCAGCTCATGCATTTTTTTGAAAAGAAGAATGAAGCAAACCAGTGAATTACCTAAAGTGAAAGAGCAAAAGCAGTTGTAGTTATCCTTCTTATCTTAACTAGGATTACTTAGTAACATAGCTTCACAGTCCAAAAATATCTTCCAAATTACTTGCAAAAGTAAGTTTGCAGATGGAAATTAACTTTGATAAAGCAGCATCTGTTCAAGCCAGTTATTTTCAACTTCTTAATTCCTTGGCCTCTACATACTATTGGCTGCACAAATACTCCTTAGTGTGATGATTTGATATCCATAGATAGTTTGATATCTTATGTTTTGTCTAAATCCACTTTTTAGGTGAAGATAATTAAGCAGAACTTTGTTCATGTTGTTATGCCTCCCACCTCTACCTGAAATTTTAGCCTATGATTTTGACTAAGTGCCATAGTTACTGGAAGAACTTTGGTTTTCTTTGTTTATTGGAAGAACAAAAACAATATAGGTAGTTATAATACAAAATACGTTGCTACTCACAATATGTCTGAATTTTAATTCCAGTGATAAGAATAGTTCAGTTGGAGTTAGTTAGAGCTCAAAGACCAGACAAAAAACTGAAGGGGTTTAAACTTAGTGGGTGTGCTATAATGAGTGAGGAAGTGTTAACTCTCTTGGGGTGCTGACAGATGGGTAGGGGACTGGGAAATAGTGCTGTACTTTCAGCTCGGCATGCCCCTGCACTGAGCGCAGTTCGTGCCCAGAAGACGAATTGTGTCAACTTGTATCACTTGTGTGCTTACAAGGGGGTTTTAGCGCTTTTAACTAATAGCTGATTGAATTAGCTTTAGATAAAGCACCAAGAAGCCCTGCTGAAGCTCATGAGCTATACAGATGCTGGGGAGCCCAGTCAAACTGACGCAGTTTCTCTTCTGGTAAAGCACTGTTTTTTTGTTTATTTTTGCTTTTTTTCCCCATGTCTGTCAGCACCCTTGGTGCAGAAGTAGTTCAGGGAAATATAAAAGGCTAAGCTGCAAAAAAATTAGCATCTAAAAATGAAAAATTCAAAGAAAAGAAGCTATTGGTAGTGGCTTAACAAGAATGTGAAGTTTTAAAAGAAATTCAGTGTTTGGGGGGTTAAAAGAAACAATGTATTGATGTTTGAAGAAAGAGAAAAGAAATAAAGATAGAGTATTAAAACATGCAAGAAAAAGGTGAAGAAACAATATGAGATTCCAGCCCAGCTTCTTGGAGAGATACTGGTAGCCTGTTATTGCAGAGGATCAAGAAAGAATTTGACTGGATGATTCTTCTTTGTTCTAGAACCTGAACGTATGAATCTCTATTTTCATCTTTTTAATTCATGGGCCAGGGAGGCTGGGATAGCCTGAGTTGCTTGCATTAAGACAGTGACTGTAATCAAATGTCATGGTGCAGCCTGTTGTCTGTTAGGCATTTGCCAGTTCCCTTCAGAGGTCAGAAAGGAATTTTGTTCTTTGTGTGATTGGCCAGATTCATTTTGTATTTTTCCATCTTTCTCTGAATCCCTGGAAATTAGCTTCAGCTGAAGGTGGGGCATCAAATAGAGTGGTGCTCTGTTTTGATGTGGTACCAAGAATCCTTTCTCTCAGATGCGTGGTTGGTGCAACTTTCCCTGAGTCCAACTAATTGCAAGATGGAATTGGAAAGGATGATTTCATTAATCAAATTAGGAGGGACCTGTGGGGGGGGGGTTGCCCTTAATAGTATGGGGTGGGATTGTCTGCTAGGGTTATCAGGGCATATGTGACCTAATCACTTTCCTGCCCCTTTAGGGCTACTGATTGTACTTCCATCTCTCCTGCTGCTTGTTTGTGGCATGAAATGCTTTTGTCTATTTTATTCAGATATTAAGGCCAGTTGTTTCCGTGATCTCTGACATACAGCAGGTCTGATATAGGTCCTTTCTGACTTGGGAAATTCAATTAAAATAATTGTTGCGGCAAAATGGATTTAGAAGGATTTTTTTAAAAATACTGAGCAGAAAGAAGAATTTACCCATGAAAACAGATCCACTTTTGAAGATGCAAATGAAATGTAATTAATTTGAGAGGAGACAGAGGTCAAGTAAGTAGTAAAGAAGGCACCAGATATAGAAGAAAATATATAAAAGAAAAAAAACCAGCACATAAGAGAACACTTAAATATGGTCATATATAAATTAGCAGGGGATTATAGTTTTAGAGGAATTAATTGCAGATATGCTGATTCATGGAGAATTGGAGGAATAGAAAAGGCCATTGTGACACTCACACCTACTGTAGTCACCAATGGGTGTGTCCCACCCCCTTGAGTCATGTCGCACCTGGGCCTGTTTGCCCATCAAGACTTGATGTTCATGCCAGGATATACCTTTGCTTGTCTGGAGGTGGTGATCAGTGCCCTGAGGGTTCAGGTGCAGTTCTGTTGGCATGTTTTCTGTGGTGGTCCTCCTCTGCTACACTCCACCCCTTCACACTCAGGTGTTATGTTCAGCTCTGGCATCTTGGCACAATGACGTGGCTTTTCCTCCTGTGCTGGATGCCCAGTGAGAATGGAGACTGTGAGGATCCTGCTGCTGCCTTGTATTTCTCAAAGAATCACAACTGATAATCTAATGTAAATAGTTTGGACTGGGCAATGGGTAGGGCGACAGTGCCTCCACGCCAAGTGATCCCCTTTTGAGCATGGGTTGATTTGGTGCCTGGTATATCTTTTGCTTACCCACCTTCAGGCTGTCTCTGCCTCCTTGCAGGCAGCCTTCTGGCATGGGTTCTCCCCATCCAACACTGTTAGGCACTGCCACTGCCCTTCGCCATGCTTGCACAAGGCTCACAGCTCCCCGGTCTCCTGTTGGCGAACTCTGAGCTTGCAGGTACCCTGGCTGGCCATACATTATCAGCGAGCCCCCCAAGGTGGAGTTTATCTTCAGTTGGCCCCTGCAGGTCCCAATGGGCTGTCCTGACCTGGGTGCTTCGATACAGTCCTCTGTGTGCAGTGGACAGTGCTGTTGCTTCTGGGCTGCACTGCTCACTGGTCACATCGGGTGAGCTGGTGTCTGGATGTGCCCCTGGTGCTCTGATGGTGACTGACACTTTCAGTGCTTTCCCAGGTATTTCTGCCCCAGAGAAAGCAACCGGCCTTAGGCCAGCTGTGAGGTGCACGTCTGGGTTTTCCCCAGGCACCTTGACCACAGGATGTGTGTGCTCGCCCTGAGGGAAAGTGCCGGGTCCCTTCCGGCAGCAAGGAAAGCGTTTGGCTCCTTTTCTGGCACTCCGGCATGCTCTCCCCCTTCATCCATCTTCAGGCCCACTTTTAGCCTGTTGCTTCCAGGCCCTGGGCACTGGCAGTGTTTCCTCGTTCGGTGTGGTGCCGGCTGGCTTAATTGTGGCCTAGCCACCTAGAGTGCGGTGCCAAGGTGAGTTGGGTGGGGGACCATCACATCCATACTGGATTAAAAGCAATGGTCCTTGCAATTAGTCTAAGTCTCCAATATCAGTAATTAATAAAACCTAAACATTATAAAGCAAATTGAAAGGAAAACTGATAGAATATCAGTTATTCTATCAGTTATTCCAGAATATCTTCTGGAAGGGCTAGACATTTTTAAATCTGCAGGTCCAGATGCCCTCCACCCAAGGGTGTTGAGGGAGCTGGCAGGGGTCATCGCGGAGCCCTTGGCCCAGCTGTATGAGCGTTCGTGGTCATCTGGCCGGGTGCTGGGGGATTGGAAACCGGCTAATGTCCCAATTTTCAAGAAGGAGAGGAAGGAGGACCCAAATATCTATAGGCCTGTAAGCCTCACCTCGGTGCTTGGGAAAATCTTGGAGAGAATCATCAAGGAGCACATCTGTGAGCGGCCAGCAGGGGAGATCATGCTCAGGGGCAATCAGCATGGGTTCATCAAAGGCAGGTCCTGCCAGACCAACCTGATTTCCTTTTTTGACCAAGTAAGTAAATCCTTGGATGATGGTGTTGCCGTGGACATAGTCTTTCTAGACTTTAAGAAGGCCTTTGACACTGTCTCTCACCCCATCCTCATCAATAAATTAAGTGACTGTGGCACTGGTGCCTGCACAGTTGGATGGGTAAAAAATTTGCTGATGGGGCGCACCCAGAGAGTAGTGGTGGACGGGTTGTACTCAACCTGGCGAGATGTGAGCAGCAGTGGGGTACCCCAGGGCTCGGTCCTCGAGCCTTTACTGTTTAACATCTTCATCAGCAACTTGGACGAGGGGGTGGAAAGCACGCTGTCCAAGTTTGCTGATGACACTAAGATGTGGGGCGAGGTGGACACTTGAAGGGAGAGAGAGAGGCTGCAACTAGATTTAGACAGACTACAAAAGTGGGCAGATGAGAATAGGATGGGGTTCAACATAGACAAATGCAGGGTGCTGCACCTGGGGAGAAGGAATCCACAGCATACATACGACTTTGGTCAGGCCGCAGTTGGAGTACTGCGTCCAGTACTGGGCACCGCACTTCAAAAGGGATGTGGCCAGCCTGGAGAGGGTTCAGAGGAGGGCCACCCGCTTGGTGAGAGGGCAGCAGGACAGGCCCTATGAGGAGAGACTGAAGGACCTGAACTTGTTCAGCCTCAGCAAGAGGAGGCTGAGGGGAGACCTGGTGGCTGCCACCATACTCATCAGGAGAGATCAGCAGCAAATAGGCAGAGCCCTTTTCTCCCCAGCACCACCTGGGGTGACAAAGAACAATGGTAATAAGCTGATGGAGAATAGGTTTAGGTTAGAGATCAGAAGGCAATATTTTACAGTTAAGATGGCCAAAATCTGGAACCAGCTTCCCAGGGAAGTGGTCCTCGCCCCTACCTTGGGCAAATTCAAGAGGAGGTTGTATGATCACCTGTCTGGGTCTTGTGAACCCAGCATTCATTCCTGCCTGTGGCAGGAAGTCAGGCTAGATGATCTGTTCAGGTCCCTCCTGACCCTAGCTACTATGAAACTATGAATAAAATTGAAAGGCAAATTGATAGAATGTTTGGTTGATGGAACCAAGTATAGTTAGATCATATAAACCAAACTAATTGCTTATTTTATAAAACTAAGAAATCAATTGAAAGGAAGAAATGTAACACAATAGATCTCATAATCTAGGTGTAAGTAAGATTACTTAAAAACTATAATTCATTTTTAAAATATTAAAAAAAAATGAAATGAAATTAGTTTACTTGTTATAACTTGATAAAGACTGTATAAGCAGTCAATAAAAAGCAGTCCAGGGTTAGTAGATTGCATAGCATTTGTTAAGGTTTTGAGTAGTTGATCGTGCTCACTAATTGCCTGGAAGCAGGGGTACATAATAGCCAGGTGAACATCAGTTTGGAAATATGGAAGTAAATACCTTTCGGGAAAAACTAAATACATTTTAATTTCTTAGGTTAAATCCATTATTCTTAGTTCTGCTTTGCTGTGCCTCCCTTTTTCCTTGCTAATTTGTATAAACTTCTTTTTTCCCTTTTCCCTACCTGTTGTTGTTCAGCCAAATAATATTTCCTCAAAAGTCAGTCCCTTTAGTTGTTGATTTTTGTTGCTTCTCTTGTCTCTCTCCAGTTTGCTGGTATCTTTCTAATCCAAAATTAAATAGAATATTCATTTATAATTGAAATAAAGGTGGTTTTCTGAGGAAATTAGCACTCTGACTTAATTTCTTCACAGACGTCCATTTGACTTTATTAGGAAAGGATAGGACAAACCTGAACTATTTAGTGAATGGGAGAGTGGCAGCATCAAAGAATATATATTTATAAATACAAGCAGATTTCATGCTTCAAATCCTACTTTGGTTCTCTCCATGCCAAAGTTAAAATAATCATGAAAGGCACCAGATGTTTCTTCCCCCACGCCATTTCCATGGAAATAATGAGCTTTTTTGATCAAGCAGAACAAGTAAGCAAAACTAATTCAGGCGAGAGGGAGACTATTCTGAAGGTAACTTGGAACCAATGAAGAAAAGAGGTAACTTAGTGGAACTGGATTACCTTTGTTTAATCCTCTAGTACTCCCTCTCTCTCATTTATTATCATTTCTTCTGCTTGTCTCATAATAGCATATTTACTAAAACAAGGTTTCCCCCCTCCCATTTAACAAGGAATGGAGTAGGAAGAGGTCCCTCTTGGTACAGGGTGGCTGCTATGACTTGGCTGTGACCCTGCCACCTCTGCCCCTCCCTCTGTCCTTGCTGCTTACCCTCCAGCTTTAGCCAGGGGCACAGAGCATGTGGTTTTTCCATCCCCAGCCTAGCCCAGTAATGGTGGCAGAGGCAGCAGCTGCAATCCAGGCTTCAGCTCCCGGGCCCAGCTGGAGCTGCCACCACCACAATAGCTATTGTGTGGTTTGGCTGGGGCTGGGACAGCCTGCTCTGTTCCCCAGGCTACAGCAGGGCCTGAACCAGAAGGGAAGTGGTGGCAGGGGCAGGGGGTGGAGACACTGGGCAGAGTTCAGGTTGCCTGCCTTGCTACCATTGCTTTCCCCACTGCAGCACAGGTTGGGCTAATGAATTTAAGATTACTCTCCAATAATTGGTTTCTGTATATGTAGAATTATAACAAATTTTATACATTTTTCCATGTATATAATCGTGTTATTGGCAGGTTGTCTTGGATTTGGGTAAATATGGTACATATAAAGAACCTCTTAAAATAGCTTCTCTCTCAATGTAGTTTGCTTATAGAAAACGGTAAGATGCAAAATTATTGGTCTCTTAACTAGTTTAAAGCAGACAAAAGCCCATCTCTGACTTGCATAGGAGGCATAGCCTGAAGATTAGATAAATTTTGTCTAGGGCCTGAAGCTCAATACTTTTGAGGTCCTCATTGAAAATGATGATTGTTTGTTCATTTGTTTGTCTTTCCATTGGCTCATGTATTAAAGCTGTTATAATGTATATATCTTCCGGAGGAATTTCAGTGATAACAGGTTTTTCCTTTGCATGCACATTATTTTTCAAACATATTGAGTTCTATAAGTTGGTTAAATCTGTGCTATTACATATATAAAAATGAAAGTAGTGGGGGGCAATGAAAAAACAAGGAATACAAAATGTCATTGGAGATTGAGCAATATGAGTCCCTTTAACGCAGAGATGTTAGCAGAAATGCTTATCTTCTATACCTGGATCAGTACATTGAACAGTGGATAAATCCATCAGATTGCTGTGTTTTATGTGCAGGGTTGTGGAGATGGTAAAGGGGGAGCTCCCATCCGGAGACTGCTCTGTCTTGGCAGTTATTTGTCTGTCTCTTAGATTATCAAAATATGAGTAAGTGTATGGATTTGCTAGTTAGCACTCTCATTCCACAGTGTGTAGGAATCTTCCTCTCTACTGTACTTGAGAGAGCACGATCTACTATTTGATTAGGGGTCTTGAAATAAGCAGATCTGATTTTGATTCTCAGCCTTTTCTACAAAGTTAATGTGATTTCTCCCTCTCCCCCCAAAAAGGTCTTAGTCTATTTATTTTCTGACTTCCAAAATGGTTAGAAGGATGCATATATTGTCTTCGTTTTTTGCTATAACCTTTGATATGCACATGTGATACTTGTGTCATGCTAGTGAAATGTAGTTTTTTGTGTGCCCGAGTACCTGGATACTGGCCCTGCAAAAGCAAGATATTATAACCAGTAGTCCTTTTTGGTATGTTCTGTCGAGCTTGTTGCTACAGAACCTTTTATATGGTATTTCCAACAATTCCATTCAGAGTTTTAGCAGGTTTGGGAACCCAGCTCTGAACCAACTACTGACTGTTTAGAGGCTTTTAACACATTGTCATAGACCTCTTTTCAGGACTGGTCTCAACACAAATGTGTTAAGGCTGTTGGCAGGAAGCATGGGTGGGGCTAGTGAAACTGGCTGCAGTGTCTGATTAATTGACCCCAGAGATGTATGGTAAAAGTGGAGGAATGGTAAGCATCGACTGATATTTTGAAATAGATGTAGATGGCAGAGACCTCCGTTTAGCTGAGTGACAGTGAGAACAAATGGTGGAAACACAGGAACAACAGGAATGCATTCCTTGTAGCAAAGAATACTTTTTTAGCGTCTGATGCATATGCTCATGTAACTGACTTTTTTTTTACCAATATCTATCATTATTTGAATGCTCAAGTAAGTAAAGTTATAGGACAGGGACATACCTAAATTCATCTGAAATCATCTGGATGATTGTTTTGGGGTGGGTGGCAAAGTGGTTTTTTAAAAAAAACAAACAAAAAAACCCAGCACCTACAAACTTTTCTTAAGTGTGTTAATAGATTTCCTGGTTTCTTTTGTTTCTTTATTTTCAGAGCTAAATACCACAAATTAAAATATGGCACAGAGCTGAATCAGGGAGATATGAAGCCTCCAAACTATGATTCCGGTAAGAAGTTAAGGTTGAAATAATTATTTTTAAAGTTCTCTTGTAATTTTACCTACAATTTGTAAAAGATAGCTAGGTGATAATTGGATAGAGTAGTAAACAAAAATGGAATAGACACATGGTGACTAGTCAAGATAGAATGTTTTGTGTTGCTAGATGTTAATGTAGTTTGTCAAAGTAGTTTTTAAAACATTAGTTTCTTGGGGTGGGTTTTTTACAGGGTGGGGGGTTTGATGAGTTTTATCTATATTCTGTAATAGGGCCATCAAATGAATTTGGGTAAAAACGTAAACTGTAGATTAAATGCATTTTAAAATTTAAATTCTGAATTACTTGGGTGTTTTTGTTTTTTAAACTAAGAAAATTCTGGCATGGCAAAAAGTATGGGGGAAATGTATCTTGGGAACTTTATTATTTTGGAAGAATTATTTTGCATTACCAATGTAATATAATTAGTATGTGGTGCATAATGCATTTTGTCTTGATTTACGATCTTTTCAGATTTCCAGAAAAACTGAAAGAAATGCAAATTAGAGATAAATTAAAGGTGTAGATGGATATAACTGGGTTTTTATAAAACTAATAAAAACTGGAAAATATATAACAAGTAGCGAACACTCTGCTAGTATTGAATAACTCCTCACTGGATCTCTGAGGATTATCTCCTCACTGGATAATAGTTTAATTATTCATTTCTCCAGAATATGGACCTCTCGTATAACTAAATAGAATGACTTGGAAGCTGAAGAAAAGGAAGAATTAAAATTTCCTTTTTGTTTTGGTCAGCACAACAAACGTTATTCAAAAGGCCTTTCTTGTCTCTAACCTAAGATCCAGATTTTGGATCAAGTCCTCAAGAAGAAAAAGGAATGAGAAATGATTCTAAAACATTGTTCTCTGGTACAACTAAAAAGCGTACATGAACGTGGTCCCTGCAGACCTCAGCCATGCCATTTGCTGAGGAAAATGTGTCCTAGGATATGGACAAAACTGCATTTTAGCCCCTTTAAAAGAGGAAGGGTAGTAGCTACTGCACAGGAGCATGCATCAGTTATTACACTACAACTGTTAGATTTGCTAAGTCTTGTTATATCTTATGTTATGATAAGACGTCATGATAAGACTTGTTTAGCTAATGAGTTAAATCTCCCTAACTTTGACCCCTGTAGGCAAGTGAAGTGAATTAGGGTTGAAGTGAAAGTGGTCTTGCTGCATTTACATCGCTGTAGGATCAGCCAGAGGTAAACAGTTTAGCGACACAGTTGTTATATCTGCATATGCTGTGGTGATCGGACTTGCATAGCTGTATGCTAAAAAGAGTCTGAAAACATCTGCTTGTCAAATTTGGCATGCAACTTGTCTTTTCCTAAATATATATAAAATGCCTTAGTTCTGAACTTTATTGCAACTTGTTTCTTAACAAGTTAAGGTATTGTGCTCTTATCTGAACTGGAGAAATAGCCCATTGCATTCTTCCTGTAGCTGCCAAAAGATTAGAGGTTTCTGCACCATAAGCATGTACCATCAGAATTGAGCTCCTAATCAGAATAACCCTTGTAGTCCATGATAGTTGTCTTTATTGCGTTAGATGCTTGCCAATCTACATAGGCAGACAAGGTTCCTTGGGTGAATTTGATATCTTTTATTAGACCAACCCAAATGGTTGGAGAATAGTTATTAAGCAAGCTTTTGGGTTCAAAAATCCTTTGTCAGGCTAAGCAAGTTTCTCTTCCTGGAAGAGCACGCACCAACTGCTGAAGCTTCCTTAGCCTGACGAAGGGTTTTTGAACCCGAAAGCTTGCTTAATAACTATTCTCCAACCATTTGGGTTGGTCTAATAAAAGATATCAATTTCACCCAAGGAACCTTGTCTGCCTATGTCCTTAGACCAACACGGCTACAACCTAAACCCCTGTGCCTATCTACATGTTTCTCTTGAAAAGTAGGAAGAACATTGAGGCAAATCTTTACAATACTTCAACCTAAAGTCCCTGTTATTTGGCTTCTGTCTAAAATCTTAGATTCTCTAGTAATTCTGCTGAAAGCACTCTTAATCAGAACAATCCACTTTCTGCATTCTACACAACATCCCCTTGAAAGCCTCATTTGACCTATTTGGCCAGTGGTCCAAGTTTCTTCACTTTCAACTGTAAAGGATAATGGGATTTACTGGGTGGGGGGGAGAGTACAGTTCTATCTTCTGGGGTGTTTATACTTCACATTTAACCAAGGTGGCCTCCAAAGGAAAAGCTTACAGTCTCAGGAGTGGTCATATAGCACAAACTTTTCTTCAGTCTTGATGTTTAATGGTCTTTTACCTATAACAGGCTTTGATAGTTGTAGGGTGGATCCAGCTGTCTTCAGAAAACAATGTATAAACTTTTTTTCATTGCTATTCCTGGACAGACTTATAGATTCAAGGTCACAAAGTACTTAACATACAGATGGAGTACTTTATACATAAGTGCTATATAAATGTCAATTAATTCTTGGTCCCTTTGGTAAGTAAAAGTATTAATCCCACTCTTGAAAATGGAAATCTCAAAGATGCATATCAAATCAGTGGTTAACTGGGATTATAAGGTAGAAACTTTTGGTTGTCTAGTTATATTTTTACAGTGTTACTCTGTTCTTCCTTCAGCTGCTGAGCAATATAGTAGTAGGTCATGAGTTTGCAATAGTAGATAACAAACCTGGACTTTTTTACTTGAGCAATATAAGCTTAAATTAGGTACAGAGGTCAGTGCCCATCCCTGAACATCACATGCTTATTCAACCCATTGTTTTATGTATTAAATCTATCTGATTGGCCATGCATAAGGATCTTTAGCCAGCTTCTAAATATGTTCTGTTTCCTAAAGGTTTGTAGAACAGACATTGGAATTTGTCTGCAGGTTTTTACAGAGTAACATTAGATCCAGACCTTTGGGCATGAAAAATTTGAAAATTTGCTAAATAGATTTTGAAATAACTATGGGCAGAAGAAAATTGCATACATCAACAAAAATCAGTCGCATCTTTTTTTCCCCCTTCACTACAAAAAATAAAGTATGGGTGGAACTTGATGTCAGTTCATAACGGTGTGATGAAATCCTTAATAAATTGTAAGGATTGATGCACCATTCAGTTACCAGTGAAACCACAAAAGTTTCTTTTATATGAATTTAAACTCTGATTGAGGCACTTAATGCTAATACAGAACTCTAAATATACATGCTTTTGAAGAAAAAGAAATTGGAAAAGGATTTTCAAATTTTTTTCTTCAAAAGCGTGTATATCTAGAGATTTTTGTTTTACATTGATGACGTGATAGGTGCGAGCCATAAGGCAGGTGATGTGACGAGTATAACTTGTTTTAAGAGTGCTGATGGCAGTCTTTATAGTGTACAAGTGATACAGCAGTTCCATAGTATTTAGATTTAGATTTTTTTTTTTTTTTTACTTTGAATTAGTCTTAAAGGGCTGGGGTGGCACGGGTATTAAGGCACACAATTGACAGCCCAGGTGTTGGGTCACAAGTTCGAGACCATAGCAGAAGTGCTCATAGTGTGTCCTGTCAGATTCCAACAAATCTGTGAATTCTGCTAAATCGCTTGTAACAAGGACACAGAAAAAAGGAAAGGAAGTCAGCCTTAAAGTTCTTTGAACTGTGTTTTTAATGTTGAAGTGGAAATTCAGTCTGACTTGCTCTTAAATTAAACTCAAATCCTCTTTTAAATACAAAATGGGAAAACATTTTCTAATGAAGCAATCTTTTCCAGATGAAGGGAATGAAACAGAGGTTCAGCCACAACAAAATAGTCAGCTAATTTGGAAACAAGGGCGGCAGCTGCTGAGACAGTAAGTGTCACAATTAACCTTCAAAGATGGGAGCTAGACCAAAAGGTTTCAATATTGAATCTGACTACTGTATTTTAATATTTCCATCTGATTTTCTTTCCTGAAAAGTCAGTGTGAGCGCTTAACCTTCTCTGGAAGGGCTATTACAGCATAGAAAGTTTTTTAGAAGTGTTGGTAAGTTTCACAGTTTGAAACAAACTGTTTTTGATGGGTGTTGTAGGAAGGTTAACAGGGAAAAGAGGTTAGAGAAATTTTAAAATTTATTTTTCCCTTAAAAAATTTAGCAAAAATTCAAGAGATAAGATTATTCCTTCTAGAACCATATGAAATAAGAACAACTTTTACATTTCAGGTTTTTTCACGTTTACACATTTTTTTTCTAATTTTGACTAACTCTTAACACATCCATGAAACAGTCTTACTTGGTCCATGTCTGAGTCCATCTGTTGTATATACATGGTGTGCAAGTGTGTAAAGCCCAGATCTTAGTGCTACTCACATACCTCCTAGACACCTAAGTTAGTAAATGCAATTATTTTTCATGCTACATAGTTGGACTTGGTTCATTGTGCATGCTCAGAAGCAGTTTCCTATGGGCAGGTATGTGTTGAACTCCCTTCATGTCCTATTGCCATCCAGTTATATCGGAAAAGACACGTTCTGTGTTAAATCCCCAAATCTGCGGTCAAAGAATGTGTATTTTACCCAGAATGTGTATTTTAAACCTATTTTACAGATTCAGGGCTGAGAGATTAAGGGATTTGCACAAGGCTGTGCCACATATCCATATATCTTACTTAGTTACCCTATAAGGTGCATATCTACCTTGTCTTCTGCTTGACTTCAGATTAACTTGATTACCTATCTGCATATCCATGTCAGCCAGCTTTACACTTCGGATATTCTGACTCCAAGGCTCAATGAACCATTTAAGCCTTAGCTGTCACTTCTTTATGTAAATGAGCCAAATTCACATTCTGCATGGATGTTCCAGTTTAACAAAACAGTTGGGTACTACCAAATGTGTATATACATATTTTATCATAAAAACAGTTGTTTGTACTGTCATAACTAGAGTCAGAGTGTAGGAAATTGTCACAGTAGGTATGTACAGGCTTTGTGTAACGGGTATCTAGGGGACAGATTTTAAGTTAGATTTTTTAAATTTTACTTTAGATGTTCATGAAATTCCTATAAAGAACAACATAGCTATACTGTGTATGAAATGGTTTGGGGTTATTTTAAATTAAAAATCATTTACAGTTTATTCATAGTTCTTTTTCTGTCTATCTTGGTAAATGCAATGAATAACGTATTGTATAACCTCTGACTACTAGGCTCTTTGATTTTTTCTCAGTGACTGTACAGGCTGGTACTACAAGAAACGATTCCCTCTGCAGCTGGTACAAGACAATTTATTATAATGTTTCATTAGCACAGCACCATACTTTGCTAAGCATTGTACCGGAGGGGAGTTTAGGGAGAATCTTTTATATAATGATTTAAATAATCATATAGATTACACAGATCTGCATGGAAGTCTAGCATGAGTTCTACTCCTACAGGTATCTACAGGAAGTGGGTTACACGGATACAATACTGGATGTGAAGTCAAAACGTGTGCGAGCTTTGTTGGGCCTTTCGAATGATGCCTCAGACCGAGAAAATAACAAAAACCAAGAGCCAATGGTAAATGGCACAGAGGCCCAGATTAAAGAAAACGTAATGATTGGGTAAGTTCTGGACATGACAAATGTTACCTTTTTAATGTGTGTGTAAATCATTATTTGTTTGTGAAAGATTTTATTCACATGAAAGATTTTTATGACTTTTCTTTTTAGATTCCAAACTGACTGAATATTTCTAGCCAACTTAATTTTTAAACAGTTAAGTATTAACGTGGAAGCCACACTTTAATTATTGAAAATTTCCATAAAGAAGTAATTTATTATTTCAGTTAAGTGACACTAGAGGAGATTAAGACTTTAAGGTTATGTTCTTTAAATGCTGAAAGGAATATGTCAATTGCTGGGCCAACAGAATTTTCCTTTGGCTTGCTAATACTCTCAAAATTGTAATATAGTCTTCGATATTATGGTATAAGATGCCATATATGATGACTAAATAATCTGTATAAGGTGAAGGATTTTACAGCATCTAGAAATGTTTGTAATATGCATAACTAGCTTCCAACTTTTATAAATCCTCAACTTCGCTGCTGACATTTATGTTAATAAATACGTGAGAATGCTGGTAGCTTCCACATGTGCATGCCTGTCACTTTCTTGATATTTCTGATACCATCACAAAGATGGCAGACAGAATAAAATAAAGTGTATGCTTCAGCTATTAAATTGTTTTCCTCTTTCTATAAGAAACTTATTACAGTTAAAATGCTTCTGAAAGCTTGCTTTTAGACATTCCAGCAAAATTAGTTTGTGGCTGCTGATTTAAATACAATAGTTTATAAAGTGATAGATTTAAAGAAAGAGTAAGAGTTTTACTTCAGTAGGCAGCACCATTGCCAACAAGGAGTTTAATCTTTGACTCTGCCTCTTGTTTCAAAAGCAAGTACAGTTTAAATGTAGCAGAGACTGTAGTTCCCACTATATTCCAAGGCACAGTGTTGCTTTGTGACGCTTCCTAATCTGAAGAGAATTCATTACAGTAATCCAAGCCAGTAAAGCAGCTGGTCTGTGTTTAGGAAGATTACCCAATGAACGGGAGCTAATTATATACATCAAGTTAGGTTGTGAGATGGGGAATTTGGGTGCACCCTTCAGGCTGGAAGGGGATGGTATCTGTATTGGGTAAAAAATGGGAGAAGCCTGTCCTTTTTACAGTCAGAGTGGGAATTCCTATGTGTACGTGTTGTCATTTTTAATTTTTCTTTTTTAATTGAAGATGGCTAGAGATAGTGAGGTTATGTGATGGGTGTTTTGCATGGGGAATGGAATTGAGTCAGCAAATTTGTAGAGACCTGTTAAGGCTGAGAGGCGATGACCCTTGGAGCTAATGACAGATAATTTGTCTGGGCTCCTTCATCAAATCAGTTCTGACCTCCATCTAATGGTTATGCATATTGTGGTGTAATACTTCTTCCATGAGCTTTTGTTTTAGGTAGTGCTAGATCTGATATAAATAAAGTTGACATTTTAGATTTGCAGGCTGATTCTGGATGTGGCTGCTCAGTAATATCATGTTTGACTGAATATTGTCATTCTACAAGATTTGCCATTGCAGTCTGATGTTAATGTACGTCCTCTTTGAAGAACTTTTTGTTCTCGGCTCACTTGCGATACACTGCAGAAAGCTGCAGAAAATGTTTAGCTGAGCACCTGAATGTTTGATATGTATGGTACACAACTAAACTTTCTGGTTCAGCTGGTCTATACATCCTAAGCTTTTGCAGTAGAGGAATTTCTAAGTGGAGTTTTCTGACATTTTTTCAATATTGTCTCAGTGCTCACAGTTTATCATGCGTCTCTTGATCTTAGTTCAAACCGGCTGGCTTGTGTTTCTTTGGAAGCAAGGGAAGTCTGGTTTTTACTGAAAGATTGAAGAGAATTTTTTGCAGTGATGAGTGAAAAATTGGTCTTCTGTGTTGTGAATATTTTGGATACTTGTAGTTCAGCCACCATCCTGTGCCTATTGGTGCAGGAGGTATTCCATATGTCTCCAGGCAAAAGACTGCTCATGCCTTTTGGACTAGTGAATACTGCAGAATTTTGTAATTCCTGACTGGTGCTATATGATATCTCACCTTCTGCCTTCTTCTAGCCACATTGTCATTTGCTTACAACAGAGTCAGGTTGGAGACCAGACAACAATGAGGGGAGGAGGTTTGTCATCAGTTGTCTGAGGGGTTTCTGCCCCAGATAAGGTGTTACCCTTTGGTTAGTCCATGTGGATTGTAGGGCCTGTTTGCTTTTGCAACCTCTACTAGAGAGAGCACCTGAGCCAAGTAGATGCTGGAGATTCAGGACAAACAGGATGTGCCAATTCCAGTCCAAATGCTTGCTCAGCCTTTAGAGACTTAACACTGCCAATCCCCACACCCAAGCAGCACAGCCTCTAAGAAGTGAAAATTGTAATATGCCTAAACTTAAGGCAGATGTGGGATGAATTTAAATGCCTATCCCACAGTCCACTGGCCCATAGGGAGGATCAGAGCACTCAGAGAGATGTTCTATTAGTCCCAAACTACTTGCTTCCCCCAAAAGTGGGAAATTGATTCAGCTGTTGTTTCCTTCCCACTTCCACAGTATATGGAGTGTGGATGGAGAATACTAAAGCCAGAATGAACTTGAGCTGGGAGGCACCAGGAGCAGCACTGAACAAGAGGGCATGCCATCATTGCAATAGTAGAAGAAGAGGAGTGGTGCTGTGGCAAAGTAAGAACAAATGAAAATGGCTAGAAGAACAGGCAAGCAATTAAGGCAAATGAGGAAAGAAAAATCTTGTGGGTGGAGAATAAGGGAAGGAGGAAGAGAGACAAACTGGTAGGTACACTTAAAAAAATAAATAGAGAGGGAGTTGCCCCTCTCTTGTGCCATATCTTGCCATACTTGCATTAAAGACCTAGCATTCTGACATTCAGCACCATAGTATTGGCTCTAAGTACTTGCCTTTCCTTAGGGATTGAGGAGCAGCTGGGAATTCTTGGGACTCTGATAGGAGGCAGATGTTCAGCTTGCCCATGTGGGTGGGGAGTAATAAGCAGCATTTCTACTGTAGTGCTAATAGGAAGATAGTTGCTTGCTTCTTTTTTTTTTTACTCTAAAATGCTTAACTCGATCTATGAGGTTCTCAGTACTTCAGAAAGCTGTAATGCTGGCTGGTTTCATCTTCCTAACCACATGAAGTTGGATTTCCAAGAATGGTGTGGTCTACAAGGCTGTTTTCTCTAAGCTCAATACTCGCTTTGTCCTTTTTTCTGACAATAATGCCAGTTTCAAAAACTAAAATTAAGTTAAACCTGCTCTTTCTTAGTTAAAGCAACTTGATCGCTGTGTATTAGTAGCCACTGCGCATATAGCCAGGTACCTGTATTTTGACACGTTTGTATCTGCTAATGTACAGAACCTCATGAAAACTTTAACATTCAAGAGCACCATGTGGATTTGGAGTGTTCCTGGAAGATTTTGATTCCATAGATGAAAACATTATTTTGGTCACTTGACATTTGATTTAATCCTCTTCCTACTTGTCTCATGGTATTTTAAAGGGGATCTATATTCACTTTCTTCAGATCAAGTCACTTGCATTACAAAAGATAAGTACCACTCCTTGGCATGAATGAATTCAGAAATAAATACTAAAAATTAACTTTCTAATAATGTAAAATTCCAAAATGCCTGTAATAGGCAGACAAGGTTATTTGGGTAAATGTGATGTCTTTTATTAGACCAACTGAAAAGTTGGTGGGGGAAAGCCTGCAGTGAGAGGAATGGCTGCTTTTTTTTTCCATTAAATGATGTATGTTGTAAACACAAATGAATGAAAACTGTCTCAACCAAATACAACATGATCTTATGTGATGTGAAAGAATTTTTAATTTAATGCATTAACCTCATTTTTAATTGGTTCCTTCCTTTAATTGAGTCCTGGTCAATCTGTATTAATCTCTGAGGTATTTATTTGATGTGGACAGAAATAGACATCATAATGAAACAAAATGGAAATGGAAAAAGGAATAAAATATATATTACCAAAATAATTTATTATGGTTAGTATTTGATAAAGGGACTCAGAGATTAGAAGCTGTAGTTAAATGGCCAGTGAAAGTTCATTCCAACAGTTTAACATTTTTTAAATTAAAGTGAAAAAAAAAATAAGAAAAATTTAAGGCCAACTGGGTTATACTCAGTCTTCCTTTAAAAATGAACTACTCCTTTTATTGTACTGTTTGATTTTGCTTGCATTTCTTGCACGTAAGAAAAGAAACCTCAGTTAAAAATGTAATGGGTTATGCTCCTACTTCTTATCAAGCTTATAATGAAACGTTTCTTAAGGCTTTAATTTCTAGAGTTAAACAAACCATTCCAATGAAGACTTAAGCAAGTGACCATCATTCTACTTCAAAAACAGATTACCTGAATAACTCTCATGCATCCGTAAATCCTCTTGACACTTACACATTTAATCAAACTGCTCTGTGCCTACTGGCTGATGGATGTATGTAGTGTTGTGCGTCTCCTTGCTTATAAAATGGTTTATTAAAGAAATTAAACCTTTCAAATTTTGGTACTACTGATCTGCAAAAGAAAATAATTTCCAAACCGTGTGTGTATTAGACATGCATAATGAATTAAAAATTGGAAATCTAGTTGAGTTTTTTTTAAAATCACTTCTTTCCCCTCCCCCCCCCTCTTCCTTCCCTTTCTTTATTTATCCTTGGTTGTCTCTTGCCCTGTCCTAAGCAGAGCTACAAAATAAAGTAGGGATTAACAACAAATGCATTTATGCATGGCTTCTACAAGGAACACTGTTGCCCTTGTTCCTTATAGCTGATCTCTGAATAATAATTGAAGTAAAAAGCAACACCTTGCTATGAGACACTTATTCCTTGAAGCCCCATTTTCATTAATCCAGTGGGAAGTGGAGCCAGTGATAGCAGCTTCTCTTTAGAAGCCCCTGGTACAGAACTATGACTTAAGGCTTGCAGCTTGTTCTTGGAAACCTCACACGAGTTTCTTATGGGCTTGGAGGAAGAAGCAGAAAGATATGAAATGGGGGTGAGGAAGGCAGGGAAGACGAGACATTAATAAGGAAGTAACTTTTTGTAAGTTACTCCAAGCGTTCTAGTGGGTTGTTTCTTACAAAGTTTGTTTGATTTGTTGTGATGCAGTGATCTAACTAGTCAAACAGCCTTATCTTTGCATGTATGCTTGGGACATTACATTGTATAGTCTGAAAGTCTCTTCAGTTGGTAAACTTGCAGATTGCATCTAAACCATTTTGTAAGTGTTACTTCCTGGTTTTAGTGTGCATTGCCTGTTTCTTGCATACGGTGTGCTAATTCAAAACAAAACTTTCAAAAAGATTGTGAATACTGTTTGGCCTGTCTAATGTGGTTTTTACCTTGCACATAACTGCGTATGGTGATTACATGTTTTATTTATTTCCATATCTTCAGTTAAGCTGCATAATACAGGGCCTGGATCTCATTGTGTGGTTATAAGAATTTTAATACCATGAGAAGACAGTATTAGATATAATGGCCTCAACCCAGTTTTTGATAGTAAATGAGGACTGAGTCCACAGATACGGTTTGGGAGACTGTATCAGGTACAGTTTGCTAGCACATGCTCCTTCCTTCCTGGGTTATGGCATGAAATGTTTCTAGTGCACTAAAGAGTCTTCTGTTTTGATCCCCTAGAAATACATATTTTTTTGGTTAGGTTAAAGTGAGCCCTTTCTTTAACGGTTATGTTGTGGATTTTCTTTCTTCTTCTGTAATTTTATCAATAAAATCTGATTTTAAGACGATCTGTCTTTTGGTATTGGATACTAATTGTTAGATTAGTTGCTCGCAACCTAACACTTCATGGTCTTCCTTCCCACCACGAAAAGAAACTGATGGCTTTGTGACATTGTGTCTCAAGAGAAGTTTATAGTGTACTAATTTTGGGGAAGGACAGGAAGTCTTCCAAGAGCTAAGGTGGGCAAATAGAAAGACAAATAAATGGAAAAATCTGAGGTGTGATTACAAAGACAATATTTATCTTCAGCATCCGTTTAAGATATTTGAATTTAAATTTATTATGTATTATGAAATCATATTAGAGAAGCAAAGGAAAGTATCTGCAGTATGCCGTCTCAGTAGCATCACCTTTTAACATGCAGAAGTGAGTGTTACCCTATAACTTCCATGTTTTTCACAGTTCAAACCTGGATCTATGTGGCTTCTAAAATTTTAGACCTTGAGAGCCTTTTTGTGTTGGTAACTTTTTGAGTTACTTTTTGAACTAAAAAGATCCTAAACCAATTAATTTTTTTTTTCTTTAATCTGGAGCCATGTAGTTTTATACAGCAGTTTGAAACAGGAAATGAAGGTTTAGCTGACTAGTCTGGTGCTATCCAGTAAGGCTAAGTGTAGGCTATGCTACGTATGAATGCTATGTATGGAGTACTGAGAGGTCAGAATTGGGGAGATGATAAATTGTCTATTAGCCTAAGTAGGATTTAAACCTGTTCCAAATCTGAAATTATTAAAGCAGCATATGAAATACAACTCAGAAGAAATCTTTCAGTTTAGTCATATCTGCAGTAGATCCAGGGGGCTACCTGGCTCTGAAGGAGAAAAGTATTCATGCAATACTAGGCCATGGTATAATTTTAAAGGAAAAAAGTCAGCGAAAGTAGTTGGAAGACATGGCCCCAGCCAGGCCTCATATTCACTTCTTTGCCATAGTGCAGCAGTTCCCTATTTTTTTGGCTGCCTCTGTCATTCTTTTGTATCAACTTTGCATCTTTCTCAAGACTTCACTTCACACGTCAACCTCGGCTTTCAACTTCTGGTTTCATTTTTGCAACTACTTACAACTTCTTTTCCGCCTAGTATTCTAGTATAACAGGTAAGGGTTTTTTTTTTTGGTGTGAATTACAAGTGATTTCAGGTACTCCTGCCAATTTCTTGGCTTTTACAATCGCCTATTTAGATTAAATGTTCTTTTCCTGTTGCTATATGAAAGATCCATACCAACAGCAAAGTATAATCCTGTGACTGTAAAAGTTACTGTCCTTAAAGTGTTATCAAATGCACAAAGACACACTATTTTTTCTCAAAAATGCTAACTGAAATATAGGAAGACAGGGTTCTTTAGGTGAATCTGATATCTTTTATTAGACCAACTTAAATAGTTGGAAAAAATTTTAAGCAAGTTTTCAGGTTTAAAAACCCTTCGTCAGACTGAGGAAGTCTCTGCTGTTGGTGTGTGCTCATCCAGGAAGAGCACACACCAACTGCAGACTTCCTCAGCCTGACAAAGGATTTTTAAACCCGAAAGCTTGCTTAAAATTGTTTTCCAACTATTTAAGTTGGTCTAATAAAAGATATCAGATTCACCCAAAGAACCTTGTCAGCCTATGTCCTCAGACCAACACGGCTACAACCTACACCCCTACAACTGAAATATATTAAGCTGTAACAGTAACAGTAGGAAAAAAATGTGATTACCAATAGAGAGAGAACTTTGGGTATTAGCTGTAGGAGTTGCAGGCAGATTGCTCGATGGTTTGGCCATTTAGGTTTCATGTTTCCTTCCTCTGCAGAACTTCTGTCATTTGTCTCTACCTGTTCTTTTGCTTTTCTACCAAAAACTTTGGAGTTCTGTCCCAGTATGAGTCTGTCTGAAGTCTGTCTGACTTTGGTACAGATTCTTGTTCCATGTAGGGCTCATAAATTGGTTGCATTTATTCCTTTATTATTGCTTTAACTGTATGCTTACCAACATTACTTTGTCTGCTTGGATTCTTCTTCAGCTGTTGACATAGCAACCCTTATCGTTTCTGCTTTAGAGACGCTTGGAATTTCTGCTAAAACTGAAAAAGCAACATTTGTAAAAGATATGTTTTACAGAATTAAACATTTGCTTTCCATTAAATGTATTTTACAGGAACAAATTCAGCACTTTTCAAATGTGCCTGATTGACAGGCTTGGAGACTGGCATATTTTGTTCCCTAGTAAGATGGAAGGACATAAATAACAGTGAAGTCTTACTGTACCTCTGTGTGTATGTGAAGTTAGATTAGTATCCTTGGTTTATTCTACCCTGGTCCTCTCTACTGCAGTTGCCAACCAAGTGTGCTTGTTTTGAAACTGGTTTGTCATCTGCGTCTTTGTCAGATGGAAGCTACTTTAAAATACATCAAAAACTGAAGCAGCTGAGTTGGGAATTGCAGCTAAGCATGGTATAATTAGAGGGTGTAATAAAATAACCTACAGTTAATATTACATTGTTTTGCCCACAAACATAATTATATATAATCATTGTCCAATTTTACCAACTGACTTATTTTTATCCTGTGGGTTCTTGGTCACTAAAAAGCAAAACAGATGAATGCAAGAAAGACTTTGTAGATGATCATTATTCTTTTTTTTTTGTTGTTTTCTTGTTACCAGAAAACCAGAATTGACCGACTCTGCCTCTCTGCTAGAGACTTTCAAGTTTCTTGAAAATGCAGCAGCAGAATTCAGTGATGAAGATGAGGAAGAAGACATTGAAGGAAGAGAGAAAACAATCATTGATACTTCAACGGTAGGTCAAAAAATCCAATTGAAAAACTTGTGGTGAATTGATAAGAGCTTAATGTGATCCCTTACAGCTGCACATTTGCATGATGTACATCCCCAAATGTGTATGTATCGGCAAATGGTTAAATGCACTCACATCTGACTGTCTAGTTGGTAATATGAGAACAGGGGCATAACAAATGAATTCTATTTATTTATGCCTAATGGGTAAGCTTGCTTCCTCAAAACGTGAAAATTGTCCCTAACACCCAAATTCAGCTCCCCCATTTGTTTGTTGCATGTATGGCTTTTAGAGTGAGAGGACAAAATAACTTATAAAACAGGAGAATGAACAAGAGAACAAAACAAATTAAAGGAGAAATTTGGGCATCGGCATAAAACAGAACCCGTCAAACCAATATCCCAGCCTACCTTTGGTTGCTAAATGCAACCAGAATAGATTAATAGATTCATAGATGTTAGGGTCGGAAGGGACCTCAATAGATCATCGAGTCCGACCCCCTGCCTAGGCAGGAGAGAGTGCTGGGTTTAGATGACCCCGGCTAGATGCCTATCTAACATGTCCAGGTTCAGGCTCTGGTGGACCTCAAGAAAGAGGGATTTCTAGAGTTAAGGAGCAACTGGTGAAAATAATTTCCCACATCTTTTCATCAAGCCGACTCACCGCATTAATGGCACTTGCAAGAAATTGCTCTCGGCTCTCTTCAGAGATCACAATGGGACATGAGAGAGAAGCTGGTCCTTTTAGATATGTAGGGTCCAGACTGATTAGGGCCTTATGAGTCAAAACCAGCACCTTGAATTTTACTTGAAAAGCTTTTGGTGTCCAATGCAGACTCTGGAGCATATGAAGTTGTGCTCCTGGCAACCCAACCCTGTCAAAAGGGAGATCACTGTATTTTGCACCAGCTGCATCTTTCAGATAGTCTTCAAGGACAGTCCCATGTAGAGCACGTTGCATGGATGTTTGTTGCCAGAGCTGAATCTAGAAAAAAAAAAAGATCAGTCTTCTCACCCCATGAAGCTGATGGAAGATATTCTTAGCACTAATGGCACCTAAACTTCCATCCAGGTGCAGCAGAGGATACAGGGGCTCCCCAAGACTGCAAATGTGAGTGACAAGGGGAAGCTGAAAAGCCTCTCTGAAAGGTGCTCAATCTCCTGCCAAGTTGTGCAATCCGCCTACCACCATCTGTCTTGTCTGGTTTCAGTTTTGACTGAAACTGAAACCAAATCATCCACATCCAATGCCCATGTGTATCTAGACACTCGGAAGAGACTGAGACTGTGGGGCCTGGGTCAGATGAGGAAGAAAAGCAGAGCTGGGTGTCATCAGCTTACTGATGGCACCTCCCTCCAAATCTCTGAATAGTCTTGCCCAGCAGCTTTATATACACATTGAACAGAAAGGGAGATGCAGTGGAGCCCTGGGGGATTCCAAAGTGACTCCATCACTAACTTCCAGGACCTCCCTGCTAAGAAAAAGCATAATCACTTTAGAGTTGACCTGTGAATGCCCACCAGATCATGTAAAGATTTTATTAACACCTCCTAGCCAACTTGAGGCTGGTAAGTAGTACTTATTCATTTAAAGTCAGCTGTGTAAGCATGCTCAAAGATCTGAGAAGGCACACTACTGGGTACAGATTCCTGAAGCATTGGTTGCAAAAAACAATTGTAAACCATGGCAAAAACCGAAATGAGTGACTGTGAGGGAGAGGGAGACTCAGGTTCTTTGCCTCCTTAGCCAGAGTGGCATTTGAACCGACATCTTCTACTTTCCATGAGTTTCATAGATTTCATAGATTTTCAAAGACATTAGGTCTGGAAGGGACCTCAGAAGATCATCGAGTTCAGCCCCCTGCCCCAGGGGCAGGAAGTCAGCTGAGGTCACAGGATCCCAGCAAGATAAATGTCCAATTGACTGTCAAAGGAATCCAGAGTAGGTGCTTGCACCACCTGTGGCGGCAATCTGTTCCAGGCCTTGGGGGCTCGGACTGTAAAGAAATTCTTCCTTATGTCCAGCCTGAAATGGGCTTGGAGAAGTTTGTGACTGTTTGACCTTGTCATCCCACCTTGTAGGGAGGCAGTTAGACGGGCCAAAGCTACCATGGAGCTGAGGATGGCATCCCAAGTAAAGGATAACAAGAAATTGTTTTTTAGATATATAGGGAGTAAAAGGAAGGCCAAGGGAGGAATTAGAACCCCTACTAAATGGGCAGAAGCAATTGGTGACGGACAGGGGGGACAAGGCTGAACTCCTCACCGAGTTCTTTGCCTCAGTGTTCCTAAGTGAGGGGCAAGACAAGTCTCTCACTGGGATTGTAGAGGCAGCAGCAAGGCGCCAGACTGCCATGTGTAGACCCTGAGATGGTGCAGAGTCACTTGGAAGAACTGGATGCCTTTAAGTCGGCAGGCCCGGATGAGCTCTACCTGAGGGTACTGAAGGCACTGGCCGACGTCATTGCACAGCCACTGGTGGGAATATTTGAACGCTCGTGGCGCATGGGCCAAGTCCC
>NW_005841901.1:2721702-2740518 GCF_000455745.1 Alligator sinensis | reverse complement strand
GAAGAACTTCTTCACAGTTCGAGTGGCCAAGGTCTGGAATGGGCTCCCAAAGGAGGTGGTGCTCTCCCCTACCCTGGGGGTCTTCAAGAGGAGGTTGATGCATCTAGCTGGGGTCATCTGAACCCAGCACTCTCGTCATCTGAACCCAGGACTCTTTCCTGCCTATGCAGGGGGTCGGACTTGATCTATTGAGGTCCCTTCCGACCCTAACATCTATGAATCTATGAATCCCATCCCTCTCAAGCTTCTGCACATCCATTTTAAGTTGTGGAGCCCAGAATTGGACACAGTACTCCAGCTGCAGCCTCACCAAGGCCAAGTACAGCGGGAGGATGACATCCTGGGATTTGCTAGAGAAGCATCTATGGTTGCAAGCTAGACTTCTGCTCGCTTTACCGGCTGCAACATCACATTGGTGGCTATATTCATCTTGTGGTCAATCATGACCCCCAAGTCCCTTTCAGCCGTGGTGCTAGCAAGTGTAGCACTGCCGAGCCTATAAGCATGCTGCGGGTTTTTCTTCCCAATGTGGAGGAGTACCTTGCATTTTTCGGTGTTGAAGGCCATCAGGTTTTTGTCCGCCCATTTTCCGAGCCTGTCAAGATTGGCCTGGAGTTACCTAAACTAGAGTAAAAAGTTTCCTCATCCTCTGCTCCCTCTGAACACTGGCTCAGTGGGTAGTCCAGAGGGACATACGTGTGGAGAGGAAGCCAGTGGGAGACTGGCTCAGTGAGATGGATACCGCGCTACAAGGGGAAGGCTGCTGTCTTCCGGCCCCAGCTCATGTTTCTGCATTTTACATTTAATAGTCATTGCATAAAATGGATAGATAGCTGGTGCATGTGAGGGAGGTGGTGTTAAAAAGACCACACTGTTTAATTCAATCTTCAGCCTTGTTTTGAAGTTAAACATTTTAATTTTTCTGACTTTATACTAGGAACATATTTGATTCTGAATATTTCCATAAATTGCCTTAAAGCTGTAATACTCATGTGCAGGAAAAAAAGATTTTTGCTGCATCCCAAAACTGAGTTGCCGCATTTCATTCTGAGCTGTGCATGCAGAATACTTGAAAAAAAGTATTACAAAAATAACAACACTTTTTTGGCGATTTTTTTTTTTTTTTTTTTTTTGCCTGGTTCATTCTTTTTTTGTTTTGTAAAATAACTAACCTTTCCAATTAATGTTGCCACCTTAATGGTGTCACAAGCAATCAGCTAAAAATCCGAGGTGCATAGAATTAATGTATTTTTTTGTTTGGGCCCCCAAAAAATCATATTTACTGATTTTTATTTTTTTAGATATATATATATTTTTTTAATATAAAATATATTTAAAAATTGTAGTTGAGTCATGATAGAGCCATCATTAATTTTTGGAAACAGATAACTGTATAAATGAGGTTTGCTGGTTTTTTGTTTTGTTTTTAAGACCTGCTTTTACAGAGGATCTTTGTCAAACTTGTTGCCACTAACCCATGGCCTATGAGGTAATGTCTGCGACTTCTGGGTAAAATCAGCTTTAATACAGTTTATTCAGTGTGCAAGCCAAGGAAACAAGGTTTAAGTTGAATGTTTACTCTTCTTCTAGATCTTAGAATTGATTCTGGCTTAGGAGCTGTGAGGAAGTCTTCTTGCCAGATTAGAATAAACAGAAATGTCTCTTCATGAGCTAGAGAGTGCAGGCCTCTATGCTGAATTTATTTGTGATGGCTTTTAATAAGGTCTTAAGTGAAATGGGTAATGTTGAACATCTTTTTTTTCCATTGAAATAGATTTGTTAATGTAGTTTTAGTGGCATCTGAGTTGCATGTCAGCCAAACAACTGTAGCTTAACCAGCCAATTTTCTTGCTTTAGGAGAAGTTCAAAATGCTTATCTTATAAGTTTAGCAAGTTATCAAGCTAGTATTTAAAGTGATCAAGGAACACCCAACATGGAGATGTCAAAAGTAGAGGTAACAGTAGTTAAATCTCGGCCATTAGACACAGCCAAATGATTTTGCCCAGGAAAGATGAATTTGAGCAATAAGAATTCCGTGATCACCTCATGCACTCATCTCTGAAATTTCAATTTTAGCTGTATTGCCCCCGCGGAGATTAAATTGAATATCAAAAATACTATTTCCAGAGATGTAATCAGATTTAGATCAGTCACTGAGGGTATGACCAAACCTACATGTTACCTGCTTTAAAAGGGGAGGGGTGGTTTCATTACAGCTATATCACTAGGATCATGCAGACATAGTCATTTAATCTTAACATCCTTTATGATCCTTTGGTATCAATACAGTTGTTACATCTGTCTGTGCCATGATATTTGCTGCTTAGCCTTTTGTAAAGGTTCAACTTTGTGAATTTTTCTTGAAACGGAACTAAGAACTCTGCAGTCTTCTGGGCTTAAATTGTGTGTATGTTTGTGTAGATTAATTGTAGTCTGTGCTCTTGTAAATTGCTAGTATAACCTTTTCTTTTGAAAGGATGAGTATTAACTGCCTTGAAGCAGAAAGATTGTTATAAGACAGAATCTTCAATTTGACTTAAAATTTGAACATTAAAGTATGCGTGTGGTATCCACTTTGCCCTACCCAAAATATTAACCCATGTGTTGATTGATAGATAGTAAGTAAAAACAGAGAAAAATATATCTATTAGGTTTCCATGTGTGAGTAAGGAAGATGGGCATTTTAAAGTTAGATAGATAATAGATTTTAGTTTAATTCCCTTCTTTGTTTCTTTTTAGATTGTGAGGAAAAGAGTGCTGTCTGATAGCAGTGAAGATCGAGATACAGAAGAAGCTTTGAAAGAATTTGATTTCTTGGTTACATCAGATGAAGGAGATGGAGAATCCAGAAGTTCAGGAGATGGAACAGACTGGGGTAAGGACATTTTAATGGATTGCACAGAAAAAAAAGAGGATTAAGCATACACATTACTATTTTGCCAGGATTTTGTCCAAAACAATCCTACTCTAACTTTTTGGAAGGCAGACTGAGACTCTTTAAAAAGCTTATTTTACTATTACCTTTCTATATCTAGCTTTTATGCAGAGGTTCTTAGAAGTTCACTTTCTGAGTTGTGTTGTCTATTTTGCATATTGTAAATGCAGTTTAAATATTTGCATGTGGAGCATTATTATTTCCATCTATTCAGACTCCATAGATGCGCAGTATGATAAATCAACATATATAATCAATATATTGTGGACAGGAGCATGAGAGGCATTGAAACTTCTCCTTTCTTTATCTTCCATGGAGAAAGCAATGCGAGTCATAATGACTTAATTTTAGTGTATTCAGTGTACAAATAGGCAGCTGAAGCTGTACATCTCATGGCCCAACCCATTTTTACAGATGCCATTCCACTGCGGCTTCCAGGGTTATGATTGGACATCATTTTTCAATATCATAATATTGATTCCCTGGGGAGCTAGACACCGTAGATATTTAACAGGATAAAATGCATAACATCACAGTACATGTAAATACAGCTACAGGAATTCCGTTAGGTCAGTATATTTAAAAGTTGCTGCTTTGCCAAAAATAGTTGCCTTGAAAGCCATCCTGGAAGTTGCCTGCTGTTATGATTATAACTTTATCTCTTCAGCTTTTGGATTGTACTGTAACTGCCATTTGTTTCACTGAAATGTAATTAGTTGGCATTTGTCAGTAGGAGCCTTACTGTGAGACATTATTTTAATGCCTCAAACACCTTTGCCACCCTTTTTGTCTTCCATTGGGAACAGCCCAATACATATTTTTAAAAGTCTACTAAAAAACAAAAAAAAACCCGCAAAATGTTTGTCATGGGTATCTTGTATAGGATAGCAATATTCAATTTTTATGCAGCAATAAATACTAAGGCATATTTTATAGCCATAAATTTTCAATCCTTTTGAAATTAGATTCACAGAAGATTTTTTGAGCTTATTTATATCACAGCCTGTAATTAGTTATAATGGCCTGTCTACATAAACTTTTTCCTGGATCTGCCATTTTTAATCCTTTAGTAGTTTATTTATGTAAATTTGATTTAAATGAAACTTGAAATTTAAATTTAATATCATCTAAATACTTAGTATATTGGAAGCAGAAGGATATAGATATAAATGTTGTTTAAAAATGGACTTCTAGCTTTGATGCACATTTTTATAACCAATTTTAAGTACTTTTATAGTAATAATGTGTTAAACAGCTATGATTGCCATAACTGATCACAATTTAAAGACTCTTAAAAGTAGCCAGTGAACAGTCTGCAAATTATAAAACCTTTACATACTAGTTTAAGATGATTTGTAAGATTTGATTAAATATGACACACAGTACGTGCAAGAGATACTCAAGTGCATAGTACCAGAGGTGTGCTGTAGAGAATTTATGTCTGAAATAATTTACTGACAATTTTGCCAACTATGTCCTACATGTTTAAGCATTTTTGCCTGAGGAGAGCAAAGACTTCATCTCTAATCTGGAGAAGAAAAGTACAGTCAGCTAACACTTCTCTCTCTAACTTCAAAATACCAGTCCATTTCCACCAAACACTGAAGTGCCACCTCACCTTAGCTCATTTCATTTCATCATTCGTATATGTTAACAATATCTACTTTAAGCATTTCAAAGCAGATATTCATTCTGTCTACTCTGCATTTTTTCAACTGTCCTTTTTATTGTTTGTATTAAGTAAAAGATAACTATGTAACCCTTAATTCTAGCCTGCCCAGTAACATCAAATAGATTGGGATTAATGTATTCATCTAATTCAAATAATAAAACTGCTGTATCCTTTTTTCTTTTGTTTTCTCATATTCTTTTTGTGTATAATGTTTTTGTTTTTATTTAAAACCTGTCCCCTTATGCTATCTCCTCAACTCAGTTATTTTTCTTCAAATAGTGACCAAACCTTGGCACTTCTCCCAGTTGTGATTTTGATTAAGTATTTAATTGCATTATTTATTAAAAGTTGCGGCATCTTCATTGCCATTCTCTTTGATATTAATCTCTGCTCCCCGGCCAGTTTTGTACCCGCCCAAGCCTTGCTTATTGAGAGAGAGAGAGCGAGAGAAACTAAGTTAGTTTTTTCCATTCTTCTAATTAATTTTGTTGCCTTCTCAGACTGATCAGCTTTTTCAGTTTCACTTCTCACTTAGTGACCCTGTTTTGACATTTGTTCCGTCATGTCACCACCCTTATTCTTTGTGTTAAAGCCTTTTTTCAGAATACCTCCATTTATCTTCCTGTGTTGCTCACTTTTAGCTTTTCTTTGAATGCATCAACACTTGTGCTGTACTGCAGAGTAAATTAATTAGCTCTGCAATAAAGCATCACCATCTGCACATGCACCGGTATTAGGGTGCAGTAATTAATTAACTCAACTTTAAACTAGTATTGTCAGGGATAGTACTATCTTACGGCAGAGGAAGTAACTGCACTGACACACGCATGTAGATTGTGACAGGGGTTGGCTGGGGTTTGAGGGTGCTAAAGTGTGGGGGGCTGCTTGTCACCTAGTTGCACAGCTCTGCAGGTTTTGCACTTTCATGCCCCAGCTAACCCCTCTGATGCCGCCATCTGCCCGCCAAAGGCTTCTCTGCTCAGGCTCAAATTGCTGCCATCTCAGGTGCATATGTAGACTGCACACGGGAGCAGCTGCCTGGGTGAAATGGCTCTGGAGTTTGCTTTGCATTAATTGCACATGTAGACACACCCTCTGTGTCTCTCTCCTATCCACTTACCACCTCATTTCCTTCTGAGTATTACTATCCCTATATTCTCACAAACTTTTTGCATGCCTTACTGCCAAAATAACATCTGTCTTAGCCCAAGCCCTTTTGTGCAAACTACCCTCTCCCTTCTATCTCTGCTAGTTATTACAGTTCTGGAGATATTTCTTGCCTTCTGCCCCCAGAAAAATATGCAAACTTGCTGACAATGGAGAAGAGACATACTCTACGGAGAGCTGATATGCTTTCCTTTCCCCAGAAGCATGTATGGGGAACAGTTTATGTATAGAATCTATTATCTGTGCACAGATCAAAAGGATATGACAACCTTGTGGACATTCCAGCACAAAAGATCCATTAAGAGAATAAGTTCTTGCTTTGAATTTTTTTAATAAAAAGGTGTAGTTTATTCATGTGCAAAGTAAATTGGTTTTCTTTTTTAGATTTAAATGTCAGATTTTTTGAAACAACAGAAGTTATCTTTGTGTAAAGACATTCTCTAAATATGCATTCTCAGTGTGTAGATTATGCAAGATATACCCTTTAAATCGGTGATTCCCAAACTCTTGACAGGTTGCATACCACCAATTTAAAATGATACAACCTTAAGTGCCACCAGCAAATGTTTCAGTTCAGCCTTTAAGTACCACCAGCAAATTTTTGTCATAAAGTTATGATAAATCTGTTAATGCGTACCACTGAAAGGTTGTCCGTGTACCCCTGGTGATACCTGTACCACAGATTAGGAACTACTGCTTTAAATGACAGACCACTCATAGCCAAGTGATCTAGTATGAACCATTAGCAAAATATTTTTTTTAAAGGCAGGTGATCATTTTGCCTGTTTTCAAAGCAAATTGGGTGTTAGGGATACGGAACAAATTTTAAATATTATGGAAGAACTTGTAATGAAGAAGGTCTGGTCTTCAAATAATAGCTTTTTTTTTTTTACCAACAAGTAAACAGCTGGAATGGTCATAAAATAAATATGTAAATGGAGGAACTGTACTGCACATGACTTTCAGCTGTATGTAACAGTCAGCAGTTGTGGTGCATTTTTTCAGCGTGCTGGAAGAAATGTGTTTAATATGCTTACAATCAACCTTTCATTATGATTTTCAAAGCATGTAACACATATTGGTAAGTAGTATTTTCCCCTGCCTTGCAGCTGGGGTATCTGAGAGTCTGTGGCTTATTTCATGTGTCAACACAATTCCAGAGAGCTTTGTAAAAGATTCAGCCTTCCTAACTAAGTCTCATGTTCTGATCACTGGACATTCTGGGTCTGTCTGTGGCACAATGCAGGGTCATTTTCGAGATACCTCCAACTAACTTTGGTCATGCCGGTGTATCATACTGGAGTCTAAAGGCACAAGGCAACAACATGCAGAAATACCTAAGCCCTATTCTCAGAAGTTTTATTTGCTTGCAACTGCAGTGTCATACTGACATCAGTCTCCTACTCATATTCTGGAGCTAGTGTATACAGAGGTAGCTCGGGTATATATGCATGCTGCTGCCTTCACTGCAGTTTCCTAAATTTGGGGGGGACTGATTACTCAGTTTGCCTGTCATTTGTTAAAGCACATATTTTTTTTTACTTTAAGAGTTTTTTTTGAAGGCTTGGTGAAATGTAATTTTAAGTGGTTGAACAAAATAACATGAACTTACTTTTCAATATCAACGATAGCATATGACTAGGATTGTCAATATGAAATTCAGACACAGCACCCAGACTTCAAGTGTTGGTTTAGATAAGAAATATAATTGCTACTTATGGATACAGTATTTTTCTCTGGTAAAAAAAAAAAATATATATATATTAAAGCAGAATAGATATTCCATGCTTGTAACCGGAAAGAAATAAATCCCCAAGCAGGTGTTGCTTCAGTTCAAAGTGCCGCTTTCTTTGGTAGAGCGATTAGGCATGTGAAATTGAATCTCAAAATTATTGTCGTCTTAAAAAAAAAATTCTGGACAAAAAAATTGCAGTGTGACTAGCAATTTTATAGCATTCACAACCAGTGCTATTTCTGTGCATCTAAAAAGGAAGGCCTAAATAAAATCGACAACAGCTGCTACCTCCTTCAGTAAAAATTACTTAGTGACATTATTGAAAAAGGATATGTTTCATTTGTTTCACTTTGTTTAGAAAAGGAAGACCAGTGCCTCATGCCTGAAGCCTGGAATGTGGACCAGGGAGTAATAACCAAACTCAAGGAACAATACAAAAAGGAGCGCAAGGGGAAAAAAGGGGTGAAGAGTAAGTGGAAAACATTGTACCTTAAAATCATAAATCCCACATCTTTCACACCCCTAATTCTATCTTTCTTTCAATGTTTTCCTGAAACTACTTACTCTTTTACTTTGCTGCTCCTGACTGCTTTCCTGTTGTTCATCAATTTTCAGGGGTTGAAATTAATGATAGTCAATCCAGTTGCCTGAGAAAGTAGAAAGATGTTGCCTGGGATATCATTTTTCCAGTCTAGTGTTGACTGAATTCAAAAGGATTTGTGCTGGACTTGGATTGTGCACATCTAACATTTAAATGTTTATTTGGATTCTTTACTTTCACTGTACGTCTTAATTAGGAAAACATAGAAGCTTTATTTAGTTTGGCTGGGTGACCAGTTTCGAAGTCTGGTAAATAATTTTTTCAAAACCCAATACAACATTTCTAGTATCTTGTTAGCTGGTTTTGGGCGTGGGAGAAGACAGGTGTGGCAGGAAGGAAAGGAGGAAGTTAATTTCTACCCCTGTTTTACTTCGCAATCACAACATGAAAGTCATGCTGCTGTATCTTGTTATGCAGGGCTCGAAATGGAAAATAAATCTTATTGACAGCCTATTTGTCACGGGACGTATTGACCAATTATCATTTTATCTGTAGAATTAACAATTAAGTGTCGTATTTGATTAAGATCAAATAGCTGATCCAGCATCTGAAATACAGTTTCTAGCCCTGTGTGTCATACTTGTCTGTCACCTCTTTTGAAATGCAAATCCATTTTGTAAATCCTGTTTTATAAAACAACATAAGCATCAAAGCTTTTCAGAATCAAGTTAAATGTTTAAAATTGTAAATTGCCACTATTTTCAACCTACAGCTGTGTTGAGAATTTTGGGGGAATTATTTTTGGGAAAATTGAAGTATAAAAAAAGTTGTACCTTATTCAATGAGCAATTTGAAGACTGTTTCATTACTCCTCCCTTTGTGGGAAGATGCTTATTAGTGTAAAGGAACTCAATTCTAATACATGTTTGCAGAGTCATGCAAACAGCAGCTCTTCTCCATCATATTATTCTAGTTGCCTCATTTTGTTGTTTTGCAATTAATAAATGCTAATTGTGATTAGTAACTACCCAGTAATTTCTAGTTCTGAGATTGTAGTACAGGCTAAACTAACCAAATCAGTACTTATCAGTATAAGAATCTATTTAAAATATGAATGACTTTTGAGAGAACTGCATGTCCTTCAGTTTGGATTAGTTAAGTACATTTGATTTATCTGAAGAAAATGCAAGCCTGGTAAGAAGCTAAGCATCACAAAGTTTTGCTCAATAAACTATTTTTTTACATTTAAAATAGAGCTATAATATACCGCATGAGTTCACAGAAAATGAGTTCAATGACCTTATCTGTGAAATTAAAATTCATGTATATGATACCTAGTGTAAATATAGGATAAATATTTAACTTTCTAAAAAACATCTTAAGAAATCAAAATGAGTACTTTTCTCTCAAGCAGTTGAGTGCATTTATTCTAATTTATCAAATTGTAGTAGCTGATCATTAATTTAGGCACAGACACCATCAACTTTTCTTTGCATGTTTAATGAGCAAAGTGCCTGATGAAAGATGGCGTTTTGGTACCTTATGCTACTTCAGAAGGATTATAAGTACGGCTCAGTGTCATGTTTTTTCGATGGAGTGCTGAACTTGAGTGCTGCAGTACAGAAATTAAGCATCTTTCCATGGAGAAACAATTATTGAAAGGGCATGAACTTAGAAATTGAGAGGAGTTGCAACCTGTTATCACCTGTTCATGATTTTAGTGAAAAAGTGGTGAGCAAAAGAATCGTGGGGAAGTGGTGGGGCACAGGGTAGAACTCTAAAGGACTAAATATCTTACTGTTGAGATGTGAAATTTGTTTATGTAATTTTCCTCTCAACACAGATGAGTATCTAGAGACTGAACTGTTATTCAGTAAAATGTTGTGCATTTACTATAAATCAGATGCTGTAGTAAAACAGTCTTGCAAAATCTTTCTTGCTGTTTGCCTGTAGCAAGCAATGCTCTGAGACAAGCAAGTAAAATACCATCTAGTATTTTTATCATTGTTATGGTAAGGGTGGGCAAAGTGGATTTGCAGCTGGTTTAGAAAACTTACGATTTTGCAAGGCTGCAGTAAAATTTTCTATGAAGTAGTATAATAAAATCATACATATATTAGAATACACTTCTATGTTAACCTGCTTAAAAATAGCTGTATTATTTACTGGTCTAGGGAAAAAAAAACATATTGGACTATGGGTAAGAGATTTTCCCATTCTTAATTAAACTTACAACAGGAAAAACTACCGAAGATATGTTTCAGCCTCAATCCTATATAAAACAGTCAAAACAGGGATGTGGGAAAATGATGGAGCAAAGCACAGGTAAGTGTAAAGGGCATGGGTCTTCACCACATGTAGCTTCAGGAAGTAAGCCAATGAATCCAATTTGATTTGTTTAATATAAGTACCATAATCATTTAGACTATGTAGGACCACAGTTATACACTACTGCACAAAGTAATTTTAAAATATTCACAAATGTATTAAGAATGATGCACAAATCATGTTACGCAAACTTTAATATTCACAGTATTTGCAGTTATTTTAGGAATGCAATAAAGCATTTTTTTTTAAATCATTTTGTTGCTATGAGTTTATTTGGAGGTGGTATTTAACTTGATGCACGTAATAGTGTAAATTCATAAATGTGGGGGAAAATATGCATACAAATACCTCAGTTGCTTCATCATTTTCTTTTCAAGAAGTTCATTTCATGCTGGAAGGTTAGTTACTACTGGAAATAGCTGCTCATTAGTGACTTGTGTGGTAATATCATACTCAAAGATAGGATCCATTGTTGCTTGTCTTGATGTAACATATTAGATGTGATGCGTAGCATGGCTGCCAGTTTTGTTTACATAAACTGTTTCACTCTTTTGTTTTTCTTGGTTAGGGCCCAACAGGTCAAAGCTGCAAGACATGCTTGCAAACTTGAGAGATGTTGATGATCTCCCTTCATTACAACCGTCTGTTGCGCCACCTTCTAGACCCAGTAGCTCAAGACTTATTGAGCATGAGATAAACAGGACAGATGAAGGCAAGTATTTAAATCTGCATGTGCATATCTACAGTTTGAACTTGAATGTTACTTTTCATCTAAGAGTATCAGAGTGCTTTACAAATATTAATTTAGCCTTGCGATGTCTATGAGTAAGGTAAATATTATCTGCCCTCATGGGGAAAATTGAGAGAGATTTAAAGACTTGAACTAAAACCATTTAAAGCCGATGAAAAGGCTCAGTTGACATGTGAGTTTTGCAATATATGAGCCCTAAGTCACTGACTGATACTCCTACTTGAAGTTTGTCACAGTAAGGAGAGACACCTGACTCTACCACTAGTCTGACACCGAGTCCCAGCACTTAACTACAAAGTCATCCTATCCCCATGCATGATATATATCCATTACCTTTAAAATATATATTTAAATACAATGAAAACCTAGTGAAAGATACTTTGCAGTTAAACAAAAGGCTGTATCTCCCATGGAAATACTTGTAGTGACAGAGTCCAGAATTACAGAGAGGACAAGCAGTAATTTTACTTAGCAAGATTGCCCTTTTTCGTTTAGGGTCTGTATCTGAGATTCTCGGTGGTGTGTGGCTTTCCACCCTGGAATCTGAGATGTAGGTGTTGTCTTTGTGGCACTGAACCACTTGCCTTAAAAACAAAAAAAAACAAAAAAACCCCCCAAAAAACCAACTTACCAAACTTTTTCTTGTTATGTCCTGGTTCCCCACAACCTACCCCTAAAAATTGTTGTTGTAACTTAGCAACACCTTGAAACATTGGGGGAATTTGTGTTGAACATTTTCTGTCACCAAACTTTTATTTTGGCTTTTACCACCCATGAGAGAAGACAGCATTTGATTTTTGTTTTTTGTAACAGAGAGAATCAGTTTATTTTGTAAAAAGAGAGAACCAAAAAAAGCCTAGTTTATTTCTCATTAGACAAAGTGAAATACTAAAAGATAGCAGTTGAATATTCATTTAATAATAACCTAAGGTCCCCAACCCTCCTTTGATACTTGTGATATAATATACAAAATCTATTTGCATCTGTTTTAAATCCAACACGCAGTACATGAGCCTAGAGTGCATGCTCTCTGATATGGTGACAAGTAGTTCAGGAAAAATGTGCTGGATTTTCAGTGAAGACACTAGGCCAGTGGCTCTTAACCTTTTTAAGCTCAAGGCACTTCTTGTTAGTCGAGGCAGCTCTGAGAAAATGGTTCCTTGATTCTAACACCTAAACTCTAGGCACCTCTTAGCTTTCAGCCATTTTTGACTGGAAAAATAATAGATCAATCCTCCTGTTGCAAAGAATTAAAAAAGATCACAGCAGGTCACAGTATTTTTAACACTATGGGATTTCTACTTGAAATCTCTTGATTTAGCTCTTGAATCATGTGTAGGTGTTTTACACCAACAGTGCTACTCTTGCAGGGTACTGTGGCACCTTTAAAAGGGTCTCTCAGCGTGCCGGGGTGCTGCAGTAACCTGGTTAGGAATCACTGTACTAGGTTATGCTTGTCCCCTAGAGAATTGCAGCAACTTTTTCTGGCAACTGGTAATGAAGAACATCAAAACTAAAGGCAGATAGGAGAAGTTATCACTCCTGAAAATCAACTTGCAGGTGCATGAAGTGATACAGAATAAGCCATAAATGGAAATGGAAGAATAAGATGGTATCAACATAGTAAAGCAAAGGAGAAAAAAGATGTTTTTGATTTCAAAGACAGAAATTTGGATGGGATGAAGTTGTGTAGAGCCTTGAAGAATAGGGCAAACAGCTTTTATGTTGTTAGAAAAGTCAAGACAGAAACAGTTGCAGATTTATAAAAGTGCATGAAGGCACTTAAGGCAGACAGTTTGTCACATTGTGGAAGGATTGGAGAGGAGTTGTGTAGAAGAATGAGATGCAGTCAAAGCTCAGAGAACCATATGATAAATGGGCAAGTCTGCGCCACTGGCAGGTATTACGTTTATTGCATGAATCATGTTAACATGGTGCATGTTCAACCAATTTATCATGCGATTAAAATGGCAAGCCAGCCATGAAGATGTTCTGCACTTTTAATGTGGAACATTGAATATGTTGCGAGTCAAGACACTAAGAGGACAATGAAATGGGAGAGGAATCAGCTTGTTGATGGCATTGGATAATAGGAGACCAGTTTAACAAGTCCATCTAGGAATAGTTTATTAGAGAACCATGGGAAAAAGTTCCTATCCATCTGAAATAAAAACCTTATAAGGTCGGACAGTCCTAACAGTTCTAGTTTCCTTGAAACTTTTCCACCTGAGAGAGTATTCATGTCATAGCAAAACAAACGTCGCAATCAGTTGAAATTTGGAAATACAGTATACACATGAGGATGAATTTGACATCAGTGTGTATGCTTATAATAACATAGAACACAGTTTTGGAGCCTGTGGTCTCATAAAATTGTGGTAGAAAGTGAGGAAGTATCAAATTCAAAGGATCCCTTAGACAACAGCACAAAAAATTCCACCACAAACCAGTTAAACAGCTCTATTTCAGTAAAAATGCTGCAGGTTATTGAGGTAGACTGGTATGTTTACTGTTCATATTTTGTTAGTGCATTTCTTCCACATCTCTAATTTGGAGAATTCTCAACACATCTCAAGAGGGAGAATGCAAATGTACAGGAGCAGACAGCGAAGAGCAACATCAGAATAGTTTATACTAGTATAATTTAATAAGCAGTATAACTGTTATCTGTGACTGTGTCTACATGAGCTGCTGACTGCAGTCATTATTACACAGTAGCACTGAGGAACAGCTTTTTTGTGATGCTGACTGCGCAGTAGCTTGTGACTGCTGCACGGTTGTCATGTCACACTTTCTGCAATGCAGCGCTATCGTGCAGTTGTCACGGGCTACTGTGCAGTCAGTCTCTTGTGTAAACGTTGCCTGTAAGTCTTAATTGTTAAGTACAACTGTCAAGTCTGTCTACATCCCATGACTATGATGTCCAAACATCTCAGTTTGTACTTTTTTACCCAATTTTCTTTCATTGAGTCAGATGCTTTCTATGGAAGAGGGATTCAAATACTTAGCTTACTCCGCCATAGTCTCTGAGGGTGTCTAGTGCAGTGACTTGTAGCTCATATGAACACAACTGAGCTATCTCTAATTCTGTTCCTAGTGTAGCCCACATGGAGCTCAGTGCTCCCATAGCTAACTGCACAAGCACTCACGCAGATTTTTACGGATTTTGCAGCCTGTGCTGAGCATTGTGCAGCTACAGCTACACTGCTCTTAATACAAGAGCTCACTAAATTAGAGCTAGCCTGGGTATGTCAACACAAACTACAGTGACAGCAGTGTGGACATGTGCTTGGATAGCTGTGGAAGCAGCATAAGGAGGGAAAAGTCGAGACTTTTTGTCAGTACTTGAAATTCTCCAAAACTATTGCCTCACAAACATGTTCATGTTCCTTTCTTTCTGCTCCCTCATTTTTGTGAGTTGTGTAGAGAAGCAGAGGAAAGAGCTGTGTCCTTCTATATTACTTTAGGCCAGGGGTGCTCAACCTCTGGTCTGCAAACCAAATGCCGCCCACGCAGCTTTTGGAATTTAGCCCATAGGGCTCCCCATGGGTCAGGAAATTCGGCAGTGGTGGAGCAGTGATAGTACTTCCACCATTCCCCACTGCCAAAATCATGAGTCTTGCAGGGCAGGTAGGAACTAGGACACAATTCTTTCCCTGCATGTCCAGATTGGGGCTGAGCCACACCTCTTTCCCTTGTTGGGGCTGGGCTGCACCCCCTTTTCACCATGGGGCTGGAAAATACCCCTTCCCCCAGAGCACCTGGTTCAGGGCCAGCTCACACCCCCTTGTCCACCCACAGGGCTGGGCCATGCCCCCTTCCCCTCACAGGGTCAAGCCATACCCCTACTCTTGCAGGGCTGGATCAGAGCAGAGTCATGCCTCCTCCCTCTTTCTGGGGCCAGGTTGGGGTGGGGCCAAGCCCCCTTCTCCCACATGGCTGAAACAGGGTGAGGCTGTCCCCCTCTGCATGGCCACATAGGGCAACACCGTGCCTGCCCTGGGTGCTGAATTGGGTCCGTTGGCCAGATCCGGCCTGCAGAGGGACCAGGCACTGCCCATCTGACCCACCAGTCCAAAAAGTTGAGTACCGCTGCTTGAGGCTAGAGGTATCCACAAGTGGCACAGGCAACCTCTGTGTGTGGCATGGCAGATCAGGGAGGGGGCAAGCAACAAAGTGGCAGATAGGGCAAGGAGCAGAAAACAAAGCAGCAAATCAGGCAAGGGAGTACAGGACAGGGAGCAAAAATCAGAGCAGTACATGGGACAGAGAATGGGAAATGGAATGTCCCTTAAGAGGCCGTAAGCTTAATTTATGGCATGCCTGCCAGAAACATTGGCCCCCTAATACTTTAGGCATTTTAAATTCCTGAAATATGTACCTGGTAGTCTTCTCTCTTGTTGTGTCCCGACTTGCTTTTAAAAGTCTTGAGGAACATAGACTTCAGGGGTGTAGGTTTAAAAGTGATGCATTTAAAAAAGTTTGCTTACTAGTAGATTTGGGATTGTGATTACTGTTAGAATTTGTTTGTGTTTTTCTGCGCCTATATTGCCTTTGTCCCTGGTTATTAATTGAGGTATTATTTTACAGAGCAGAATGTAATTTTATATTTATTTACAAAAACTGTTAAGTTGTCTGCAAAAACCCATGAGTTTTGTTTTATTCTTTTTCTTGTAGTGGAAGCTTTAACATTCCCTCCTACTTCAGGGAAATCATTCATTATGGGAGCAGATGAAGCACTTGAGAATGAGCTGGGTCTTGGAGAACTGGCAGGCCTTACGGTTGCCAATGAGGCAGATTCACTAACGTATGATGTGAGTATCTTGTAAACTGTACTTCACAGTAATTGATCTTGGATTCTAACAACTCTACGTGTACATGAGTGACACTCTCGCTGAAGTCGATGTAATTTGCATATATGCAGACTGCAGGAAAAACATTAAAACAAAGGAAATACAACATATAAAATTGGCTTTGCAAAATGTAACATAATCCTTTTTAATAAAGGTTCCTGTCCTCTTTTATCCTTAAAGAGGTTGTTGGCAGCTTGACCTCCTAAGTGTTTTGTTCCTTTTGCCTTTAGTAACTGCCTCCACAACTTCGCCTCCTTTGTGGTCTGCATGTCTTGAGGTAGACCAGGGGTCCTCAACCCCCGGCTCACATGGCACACAACACCGTTTTCTCCGCACACCACAGCTGGCTTGGGCTCCAGGCAGCTGGCACCAGCCATGGAGCTTGAGCTGCTTGCAGCAGGTGGTAGGGAGGCTGCAAGACCTGCTGCCCAAAACCCGGGCTGGCTGTAGTCAGGAGGCTGCATACAGCTGCATGCGCACCTCTGGGCAGATGGCGGGGAAGAGAGCTGGGGCAATGCAACCCCAGCCCCTCCCCCACAATCCTCCTGAAGGCACGTGTGCTTCTGCTGGTGCCAGTGCTCTGGAGCCTAGTGCAGCTGTTTGCAGCCTCCTGGCTGCCTGGTGCAGCTGCCTGGAGCCCGTGGCCAGACATCATGACAGTGGCCACACATGCACCCACAGGTGAATGGTGAGGGAGGGGTGAACCCCTTCCCTGCCCTGCACCCCAAAGCACACGTGCAGTTGTCACTAATATGGAGCCCAGCTGGGGTTCCCGAGCCAGGCTCTGGGCTGCTGCAGTAGGCAGCAGAAAGCCTAAAAACAGCTGCACTGGGCTCTGGAGCACTGGCACCAGCACTGTGCTGGTGGCAACTGCACACTTGCCTTGGGATGCAGGGAAGGGGAAGGGGATGGGGCAGTGTAACCCCAGCCCCTCCCCCACCATCCGCCTGGAGGCATGTATGCATGTGTGCAGCATCTGCCAGCAGTGAGGATCGGGTGCCTCTTAACCCCTCTGTGGTCTGCCCTTGGCATGCCAAGTCAAGGTGTGGGTCAGTGTTGGGGTGTTTTTTGGGACTCCAGTCACAAATGTTGCTGACCCCTGTGATAGACCTTAGAAATAGAAAGCCAAAACCTTTAGAGGTAATGTTGTCATTTTGCACATATAACCCAGCACTAGCCAAAATTAACAGAGCTTTAATGATACATGGGAAGAATGGACTTCAGTGCATTAATAATCCCCGCCCTGCTGCACTCGAGCACATCAAAGGAAGAGCTAGTAGTAGGGAGGACACCTACAGAGCATCCTGACTACCTCGGTTCCATTTGGAGCATACGGGGGCAGCACAGATGTCACCTTAAAAGACTGATCTGCAGCCATGGGGCAGTTTTTTCACATTTCTTTAAAATCTCTATTTTCTAGGAAAGTGTGTTTTAGCTGTTTACTTTTAACCATCTCTCTGGGACTACTTATTTGGTGATCTTGCATTTTCGTGTCAGTTCTTCAGGTTTTTATTTTTGAGGGTAACCCTCTTATTGCTGGCCCCTTTAACATTCATCCTTGTTCACATTTTCTCCATAAAGTTTGCCTTTCAAACTCATTGGAGGCTTAGTCAACAAGATGTAGAATCTTTTCTTAACTGTAGACTAGCCTGTCTGGTAACTCCCAGCTGAGTTACTTGTTTATTCACACGTCGTAGCATTGCTTTTGAACCTGGATATGAATCAGGTGCTTATAACAGCAGGATTTTTCCTGAATTTTAAATAGAGCATTGGGTCCCAAACTTATTCAACCAACGGACCACCGTCAGGCTCAGAATTCCTTGTAGATTGCCATGTATCCTGATCAGACTTCTAATTGAAAATTCAAAGTGAGTGAGCATCATGACCCACAGACCACTGTTTGGGAATCACTGTTACAGGTTGTCTGAGAGGGTCAGTCTTTTAACTTTAGACCTAGGAATTAAATGAGATTTAAGGTAGCAGATGACTATTTCACTTGAGCAGTGGCAATCATTGGTGGGATTTGCAAAGTGGCAATGTGATGGTAGATTCATTTAGACGTCCTGACTGGATGGCACGTCTAGGTCAAATACTGATTTTGGAAACACTGACCGAGTCCTTCAGTCCCAGTATTCTATATCCACTTGTGAAATCCAAAAATCCATTCAGGTAATGTAAAGAGGGGGAAAAAGGGAACTGGCCTATTTTACTAGAACTGAAGTAACTTTTCTTACTTTAGAGGTTTTGGGATGTTCAGGTGCGTTTTTGGAGATTGAGGTAGATTGGCCAAAGAGACCATTAGAAGTGCCACGTGCAATACTGTATGAGGAAAAAAATAAATATGATCTGCTGTGAAGGCCTGCACTACATACTGTATGTTCTCACACACAACACATCTTTTTTCCCCCAAAATCAGTCCCTTGAAATTGGGGTACATGTATTAAGTGGGGAAGGTGATTTTTCCACCCAGGTTTGGAAGCCCTGAGGCTTGAATCCTGCTTTTCATTGCAGCGGCAGTGGTATTACTGTTCGGGTAGCTGAGGGAATCTATTGATTTAATGCCTCTATTATTATTCTTCACTCTACAGATGTTAACAATTGTCTCTCCTTTTGAATGGACTTAATGTTCCACTAATCAACCTAATCTTTCCTGGGAAATTTTTGCTGTCTGCTAGTTGCTCCTGGTCTCTCTCTTTTACAGCCTCTTTAGCTGTTTAGCACAGACACTCTAATTTTGAAAAGATCTACCTATGGAGACCTGTCTTCAGCATCAGCTAGGGGTTCTGCTTTAGTTATGCAGGAAAGGGAGGGTGAATCAGCTGGAGATCAGGCT
>NW_005841901.1:2716271-2721675 GCF_000455745.1 Alligator sinensis | reverse complement strand
TCTTTCCCTGTTCCCGTACATCTATGACCTCCAGGACTGGAAGAAGAAATGCCAGACACAGCACTTGAGAAGAGGGAAGACATGGACGCCCAAGAGGGTGGAAGTAAGCAGAGATCTTCACCTCCACCTTCAGTAGTTTGTCTGGAGAACAGATATGCAGTATTAGCAGCAGAGAGGGAGAAACATGTTCTACTGGTGGAGGAAGACAATCCAGGCCTCACCAAGGTGAGAAGGATCAAGATGACTGCCACCAAGAAGAAGTGATAGGTGGTGGTAATTGGAGACTCCCTTCTGCAGGAGCCATCTGCCGACATGACCTGTTGTCTTGGGAGGTCTGCTACTTGCTCGGAGCCTGGACCTGAGATGTCACGGAAGGATTACTGAGGCTCATTTGGCTGTCTGACTACTACCCCATGCTGCTTATCCATGTGGGCACCAATGATACTGCCAGGGGAGACCCTGATCATATCAAAAGTGACTACAGGACTCTGGGTGCAAAGGTGAGGGGGTCTGGGGCTCAGGTTGTGTTCTTGTTGATCGTTCTGGTCAAGGGAAAGGACCCAGGAAGGATCAGGTGCATCCTCAGATCAACACCTGGCTGCACAGGTGGTGTTGCCAGCAGGAGCATGTGGGCACCAATGATACTGCCAGGGGAGACCCTGATCATATCAAAAGTGACTACAGGACTCTGGGTGCAAAGGTGAGGGGGTCTGGGGCTCAGGTTGTGTTCTTGTTGATCGTTCTGGTCAAGGGAAAGGACCCAGGAAGGATCAGGTGCATCCTCAGATCAACACCTGGCTGCACAGGTGGTGTTGCCAGCAGGAGTTTGGCTTCTTCAACCATGGGATGTTTTTCCAAGAAGAAGGATTTCTGGGAAGAGATGTGATCCACTGGATGGAGAGGGAAGAGCATCTTCACAGACAGGCTTGCTAAGCTAGTGAGGAGGGCTTTAAATTAGGTTTGCAGGGGATGGAGACCAAAGACCTAGGGGAAGTGAGAGACTTGGAGGAAGAGCAAGCAGGAGGGGGAAACAGTGGGAAGGTGCGCTCATACTTCCTGAGAAATCAGGGCAACGAACTAATTACCTCAGGTGCCTGCATGGATCCTGGGAAACAGTCAGGAAAAACTTTCCAAGAAGAAGGATTTCTGGGAAGAGATGTGATCCACTGGATGGAGAGGGAAGAGCATCTTCACAGACAGGCTTGCTAAGCTAGTGAGGAGGGCTTTAAATTAGGTTTGCAGGGGATGGAGACCAAAGACCTAGGGGAAGTGAGAGACTTGGAGGAAGAGCAAGCAGGAGGGGGAAACAGTGGGAAGGTGCGCTCATACTTCCTGAGAAATCAGGGCAACGAACTAATTACCTCAGGTGCCTGCATGGATCCTGGGAAACAGTCAGGAAAAACTGAAAGTCCTTGAACAATCACAGAACTATGATGTGATTGGAATGACAGAGACTTGGTGGGAGCTAACATGACTGGAGCACTGTCATGGATGGGTACAAACTGTTCAGGAAGGACAGGCAGAGAAGAGGAGGAAGAGGAGTTGCACTTTATGTAAAAGAGCCATATGATTTCCAGAGCTCCCATATGAAGCTGGAGATGGGCCTGTTGAGCATCTCTGGTTTAGGGTCAGAGGGGAGAGCAACAAGGGTGATGTCATGGTGGGGGTCTGCTATAGCCCACCAGACCAGGGGGATGTGGTGGATGAGGTTTCAAACAGCTGGCGGAAGTTTCCCAGTCACGGGCCCTGGTTCTCACGAGACATCTGCTGGGAGGGCAATACAGCAGTGCACAGGCAATCCAGAAAGTTTTCAGAGAGTGTTGGGGACAACTTCCTGTTGCAGGAGCAGCCAACCAGCATTGTGCTCTTCTTGACCTACTGCACACAAACAGGGAAGAATTGGTGGGGAATGTAAAAGTAGACGGCAGCTTGGGCAGCAATGACCACAAGATGATAGAGTTCAGGATCCTGAGGGAAGGAGGGATGGAGAGCAGCAGAGTAAGGACCCTGGACTTCAGAAAAGCATCCTGACTCACTCAGGGAACTCATGGGCAGGATCCCGTGGGAAGCCAGTCTGAGGGGGAGAGGAGTCCAGGAGAGCTGGCTGTACTTTAAAGAAGACTTACTGAGAGTTCAGTAACAAACCATCCTGATGCACAAGAAGAATAGCAAGTATGGCAGAAGAACAGCTTGGCTTAGCAGGGAACTCTTTAGTACCTCCAGGTGCCTGTATGCAAGCCCAGAGACTGCTCCGATGTGCTGTCACTACAGTGCACTGGAGCAGACTCTATGAATTGAGTCTGCTGGAGCATGGTAATTACCATGCTCCAGCCAGCCTCCGTGTGTCGTGTATCAGTGTCCCTGCGCTTCAAAATGGAGGTGAGGGCACTTTTATCTAAAGCTCGTTTGACATGAGATGCTCTGGGCACTTGCATTCCGAGAGCCGCTCTAATTAAAAAATGTTCTCCGTTGTGAGGTACTAGAAAAGGGCATGCCAGCCTATTTTAATGTGCATTAGCTAAAGAGCACAGGTTTTTTTTTGTGACAGTCTGATGCATTTTAAAGTAAGCTAATGCGCATTAAAGTGCAGGTATAGAGGTGCCCAATATGGGCCAAGTGGAGTGAACTGATAATGCAAACATATTTCGTTTAAGGTGGCAGTTGCTAGCTCTTAGGTGAAGCTACTACTCTCTGTCCTCACCATTTTTTTTTTTTTTTCTTAGAGCAGAGGCACTTAGTCCTTTGAGGTGCTTTTATATTTTCAGTATCTTTTCTCTTGTTCTGGTCAGTTATTTTTGGAAAAAACTAAGAAGAAATTAAAAATATTGATGTATTGATTTAAAAAAATAGAAATTCACGCAAACGAAAAACCATTTGTTTGCTATGAGGTGCTTCTCCAAGGTATTTGTTCTCCTCATGTTGTGCCTATATTTTCTTTTCTTTCACTTCTTATTCTGTGCGTTTGAGAGAATTTTATAAAAGTTACCCCATGTAGCTGTAGCTGCCATAAACATTCTTTTGATCGAGAAATTGAGATTTAACTGAGCCCAACTCCTGTAGAGGTGCAGGAGGCAAGTAGGCCTTATGGCACCCAACATCAGGTGCACAGGTCCTTGGTATTGTTCACTGAGCTGTGAAAACCAGTTCCTTCTGGGAAGAAAACACTGTGGAGCTATTTCCATTTCTTTGTCTGCATGTCATCTTCTCCCTTCTCACCTCTCCTCTTTCCTTCCCTTTTCTCCTCTTCCACCCCCTTTTCCCCTCTCAAGATCTCAACGAATTTGTGACAAGCGGACGTTTCAATCTAGGGGAACTTAATCCTCCACTAGAATAGGGAGACCGACCACCTACATGATCCAGAGTTTGCCGAAATGTACGAATGCATGTGACTGAAATTTGAAAGAAGCATCTTTCTTCCCAGTTTAATTTGTCTGTTATTTGAGCATTAGTACCATATGACTTTGTTAACAAAATGCTTAATAGTCATAGAAAAATAGGGCTAGAAGAGAGGGGGACCATATGACCACCTAAGGTTAACCCCTGCTCAAGGCAGGATCACTTATATCTAAACCATCCTAGCCCAGGTTTCTTCCCTTGAAGACATTTGAATTACTGGTATACACATGACCTCACAGAAGATTCTGCATAGGTGCAGGGGCATGCTATTATGGGATGATTGCTTTTTTTATAGGAGGCTCTTACTTTTCATTGTTGAAAAGTCATCAGTTCTTGTTATTTAAGATCATATTTCATTCTGCTTATAAAGTACAGCTGCCCTTTTTAAATAAAAAGATGAGGTAGATGGATATCCTATAAATTTACCTTTTTAATACTAGCTACATAATTATGTTAGGGTTGCCGCATTTATGGTAAATAAAGAATTGTTAAAGGACCTGCTGTATTAAGTTGTATTCCATAAATAACAGGTTAAAGTTTAACTTCTCTTTTGTTGTTGCTTTCCCAAATTAATGAAAAGTTTGGGTTTTTTTTTTTCTTTCCAATAGATAGCAAATAATAAGGATGCATTGAGGAAGACTTGGAACCCTAAGTTCACGTTGAGAAGCCATTTTGATGGGATACGAGGCCTGGCGTTCCATCCAGTTGAACCAGTTTTAATAACAGCATCTGAGGACCATACGTTAAAAATGTGGAATTTACAAAAAACAGCTCCAGCAAAAAAGTATGATTTAAAAAAATGTATTTACCTGCTTCTTATTTGTTAAAACAACCTAAATAAGCATTTAGAGAAGGAATAACAATGGGAGGACATTGGGAACTTGATACAACTCATTGGAATCAATCAGTGGAAGTCCTTCCTTTGATTTCAGTGTGCGGGGAGTCTTCTACTGTATGGAAAAATATGGACCATGTTGGACCTATATGAGACTATTAATCTCTTTTTGTTTTTCTTTTTGAAAATCCTCTGATTCCCATATTTACTATGAAATATAATTTTTACTAAAATTTACTCTTTACTATACCAAATCTGATTTATTGTGATTCCATATAGATGCTATACTAATATCCTAGACGACCATATGTATAAAAGGTGACCCTTTTATGCATATGCATGTGTCTCTGCATATATAAATAAAAATAGAGGTGTATGTGATGTCAGATTGTCTGGTGCACTCTGCTCCTGATGTGCTGCTGGGACTAAATGGGTCTTCCCTGTTGGGAATTTCCAATGAGAGATGCAGCTACCATAGCCAGGAAGAACACTGCTCTCTCTTACTGTCCCTAGAGCACTCGTGTCCAATACACAGCTTGTGGGCTGTGCCCCCAAATCAGGGGCTCCAGGACTGTTGCGCATGCAGCGCCTGCTCCAGCCAGTCTTGGACCTGCACTGCATGTGACATTTGCAGGCTCCTCATGCAGTGCAAGTTCTGGACTGGCTGGAGCAGGTGCCATCTGCAAGACAGTCCCAGAACTGCTGGGGTGGGTTGCCACCTGCAGTGTGGTCTGGCCAGGGTGGCTACCGCATGCATGGTAGCTGCTGGTCTGGCTGGACTGAACATGTAGTGCTCATTCCAGTCACTCTGGGATCTGTACTGCATGCAGCATGGGTCCCAGACCAGCTGGAGTAGCCACTGAATCGGGCATGCTGGCACAGTTGGGGAGTCCATGGCCAGATCTGCCCTTCTGACTTGCCGCATGCCACTCACGCAGCTGGGGTATGCTGTACTTCTCCAGTCTTCAGTGGAGAGGGTTCATAGGGAGAGTAACCAGATGATGGAATCTGGAGCAGTTCCTAGGCTGCTATAAATTCACCTGGGGCTTTGGTATAACTAATCTCAGAGTTAGAGGTATAATTACCTCCCACTTTGTTATGCTGGGAAAGAATGTGATATAAAAAAGTCTGTTGTCCTTTGAAAGCCTTCTTTCCCCCCCCCCCCCCCCCCCC
>NW_005841901.1:2707730-2716240 GCF_000455745.1 Alligator sinensis | reverse complement strand
TGTTTTGCTTTGAAACTCCTCTCTCCCCCCCCCCCCCCCTTTTTGTGCACCAACTAGTTTTATTGTTGTGAGGTTGTTCATGACTAGTCATCTTTCATCTGGGGGCTTCTTAGAATCTAACGTTTCTAGTGTTGAATCTCAAAGAAAAAGTATCACCAGAGTTGAGGGAAAATTTTCCATAAGAATTTGTAATAAATTTAAAGTTGTTTCAGCACCTTATTTCATGTATTTCTAGGAACATTTGTATATAATCAGATAATTGTCAGACTCTTCTGTGATTATTTTTCTTCCTTTTTTCTTTTTCAGGAGCACTTCACTTGATGTAGAACCTATATATACATTCAGAGCACATAAGTAAGTATTTGACAAAATCATTGTTTAATTCTGAGAAATAAAACACTGTTCAGAGTTGTTCAAGAATTGATTTCTACATATGGAATACATGGAATGACTAGCCGATTTTTTTTTTTAATATTTTTAATATTTACACCTACACACGTTTTATATATTTCTATAACAATAAAAAAATTGCTACTCAGTCCATGTGTTAATTTAGCTTCCACATTATCTATTTTTAAATGCTTCTGTATGCTTGTGTCTTGTCTGGCTATTCTTATTGTAGTTGGTGCTTGTTAAAGCTACAATTTTAAAGAGAAAAACCTATATGCAAATGGTGCAAATCTAGTTTTGCTCATTGCTGCAGCACAGGATTTGTACTTGAATTAGTTTACAGTATGATGCTGTCAAACCAGGCCTCTCTTGTTCTGCTATCTGGTACCATGTAAACCAGTACAGCCTGATCCATGGTCAGGTTTTCAGCAACTAAACCAGTGCTCCCACCTGAACTAGGCTGTGTGAAGAGGGTGTGTGGTCACCCAACAGGACTGAAAACAAGACCTGTCAAAGGTAGATGAGCTCCCTGTGAGCCAATAGCCATCCATACCTGGAGAGGAGATGGGTAGCACCAGGTCGCTTTGCCCAAAGAATCACCAATGATGTACAGCTTCTAAGGTGCCCCAATGTTTGCAGAAGCCACAGGACTGATTTGACTTGATGAAGCTGTCTGCAGAGAACTAAAATATAAAAACCATTTACATTATTTTCATGAAAACTATCCTATATATTCAAAAATATAGTTACCTGAGCCTATGGTCCCTATAATATTGTGTAAATAGTTGTAATTGATAACTTGCTTCTGTGGACTTTTTCTTCCAGTGGTCCAGTGCTCTGTGTGGTCATGAGTAATAATGGGGAGCAGTGTTACAGTGGAGGAACTGATGGTCTCATCCATGGCTGGAATACAACAAACCCAAATATTGATCCCTATGATTCTTATGGTATGTTTTTGTCTAGCAAAAACCTGAAATTTCTTATGTCAGTAGCATTGTCAATTTTTTTTACATAGCAGTGCTTTGTTAGAAGGAAAAAGGTGAATGTTGGTTTCAGACACTAAGCAAACTGCTGCTTTAATATTCAACAAAAAGAATGAAACTTGCCTGTTTTTAACAAAATGGGTGTTATCATAACATTTATGAACATATTTATAGTGAGAAACATACTAGGCCTGTTGTATACGTTGTATTCTAACATTCCCTATCTCTCTGACAGTTTTAGGAGACTGCAAAAATTAAAAAAAAATAATGGACCCTACAGTGAGAGAGCTGTCAGCACTATCTGCAAGTTGCTGTAGATGCCCAAATCAAGAATATTCACTATCCCCATAAATGTATATTTTAGTTGTTGTGCCTTCAGCTACTTAAGTGTGCTGTAATTTTATATGAACAGATGCAAGGGACTGTTTGTGCTGCATCTATGTGACAAAGTTTCATTGTTTCCTGGTATCTGGGTGATTTTGCATTTTTAATCAACTTTTATAACACTCTGAAGTTATACGGGGTAGTTTGAGAGTTTTTAATCGAAGCTCATGTTTTAACTATTTTCTTTAATATTTCAGTTGCCCCCTTCTGAAGCATAACTGCAAATTCATTTTCCATTAGAAAATCGGAAAATTGAATATCAGATGCCCTGGTGAAGTCTGGATACTAGTATACTACAAAAAGGGAGACTCTTCCAGTGATAGGCCCAGCCAGGGCCTGTGGTGTTAATATTTTGTATGTGTACTAATGTATAACTTAATTTGATTTATCTTTTATTTTGAAACTTGTTTCCTATGACATTTTGTTCACAGATCCTTCTGTTCTAAGAGGTGCTTTTGTAGGCCACACAGATGCAGTATGGGGTTTGGTTTATAGTGGAGCGCACCAACGTTTGCTGTCCTGTTCAGCAGATGGCACTATACGTTTATGGAAAGCTGCAGAAATTGCTCCAGCTCTTAATATATTCAATGATAATCAAGGTACAGAATAATTTCCTGTTTTAAAGCTTATGGTATCACTGTTCAAGCTGTCCTAATTTCTCTTCTTAAATAAAAGTGTTTCTATTCTCTTTTCATAGGTTTATTACTGTGAATATTTTTCATGCAGAAAAATTTGGGTGATTCCTCAGCTAGAGCTACCAGTTCCAACAGATTCCTACTTTTCAGGAAAAAGCATTAGTAGAATAGGGCCAAAGAGAAAAAAATATACTTCCAGAAGCCATTGAAATCCATAAGAATCTTGTATTTTCAGTATCTCTGAAACGCAGGCCACTCACCTAAATGCTTTAATAAAGATCTAAGTATACCCCTAAAATTGAAAACTTTAGGCCGTCATGATTTCTATATTCAGGCATGTGGAATAAAGCAGGCTGTTTGCTTTAGTATGTGTTGTTTTACTGATCATGGCTTATACTAGTTTGAAAGCTTTTGTAATTGAATTACTGAAAATTTAATAATGTGCAAGTTAGTAGTTTGGACTTAAATAACTACATTTTTCATTGCGTCAGGCTTGAAGGAATGGGAAAAAATAGGAGCCACTACTTGGAGAAAGGGGAACTTTACTCATGCTAAACAGGCCACATACAGGCATTTATTTAGTTTCTACCAGGGGAATTGCTGCTCTTCTGATGGGAACTAGGAGCATACCAGCATTCATTCAGTTTTTCCCACAGGAAATGCACCTGGTTTGGGGGAAAGGTCTTCTTTGCTCAATGAGTAATATCTTGCTGTCATGAGAGTGCTGTGCAGGTATGAATACCTGTATGCTTCCCCACAGCTATACTCCTTCCAGATTAGGAGGAGTGAGTGGCAGGAGAAACACTTGCCAGGCCAGTCTGGAGAAGGCATGTGGGGATCAGATGACTTGTGAGACCAGAAGGCATGTGGGGAGCAGATGACTTGTGAGACCAGGAGGAGTTGGGTGGCTTGGGTATGCTCCCTGCATGTCCCGCGGACTGAGAACTCCCTGATCTGGAGAACACACAGGGAGCATTGCTCTGTTGCTCCTTTTCTCCTTGAAGACTAGGCCAGTAGATGTGGAGGCAGCTGCTGTTGCTTGCACATCCCACAGACAGGAGACATCTCCATCTAGGGAACTTGCAGGGATCATTGCCCTGCTGCTTCCTCCCTTCCTGGAGACTGAGAGAAGAGGAGTAACTACCATTGCGGGTCAGGTGCTGACAAAATGAGTTGTTGCTCCTCTGAATCAATTAGTCTCTAATGCCATCTTGTCCTGCCTTGTGCCTGACTTAACACTAACATGGCCAGCCCTTTCTGCTCTAGCTTAGCAAACCTTTCACTGACCCCTCACAAAAAAAAACACTTCAAAACCCAACACTGCACAAACAGATATAGCAAAATTTGTTGGCTGTGTTGGCTGAGCAGAACTACAAAAGACCAGTTTTTTAATGCTTGTGGCCTAGCTTATATGGGTAGCTATTTTAATAGACCTTACAGAATGGCTTATTGACACAAATAGACTAACATCTAAAGATGCTGCATTATCCAAGGCAGATGTGCATCTTTTTAGACTTGCAAGATATACTCTTCCTGATTTTACCTAGGCTACTTAATTTATACTGAACTGAAGGAGGTATGATATTCTCTTAGAAGACCTTTTTACTTTTTTGTCAGAGAACACAAATTAATGTAATCCAGCCTGGGTTACACTTGCAGTTGTCAGAAATCTGTCCTGTCAGCTTGACTTCCCACTTCTTTGGCAGACTTTCAGGCAAAATACATGTTTTGGGGGAAAAAAATAGTTATGGATTTCAAAACTTTTATTATTCTTTTTCATAGCAAATTTAAATTTTGAGTTTCAGAATCAACTCCGGCTTTGACATGCTGGAATCCTCTTGTGAAAAGGAATTTCTGTTCTCTGTATGGTCCGATAGCTTAACTTGACTCTACAAAACGCTCATGACCATAATCTGATTCCTTAGGTTTAACAATTTGCAAGCCTCTAGAGAGATGTTGGTGTGCTTCCTTTCACTATACAAGTGGAGGGAAAATACCCTATCTTATTATTGCCTTTTTGGCTTTCCCAACTTTTTTCTTCATGTTCATTTAACAATATGGAGGTAGAGAGCTCCAAATCAGTACACTCTAGTGATTATGTTGGAGCAAGGTTTTCATTCTGTGTTCACAGTAATGGAGCTAGAAAGTTGGTACCCCTGAACACTTCTTCCTGTATACTTTCATAGTATATTCTGGGTACTTTCCATTGCTTTTTCATGCTTCACTCCACAGTCCTGCTTCTATGAGCAACCTCCCCCACCGGGGCCTGGCTCCATTGTTTCACACCTTAAAATGGCTTAATGAAGATAATTCAGCACGCATTTCTTGCTCTCAGATTTTGAAGACCTCAACCTCAGGCATGGTGGGGGAGGTGAAGTAGTCATGACAGAAAGATTGGGAAGCAGTTACAAGCAAGGTTTTTGTCCCATACATAGCTTTCTATGCTAAAAACTTTCAGTACATAGGAGCAACTTGGAAAACTTAGTGTTAAAGAGGTTGAGGGGTGTAAATACTATGATTTGAGAACCTCCCATCCCTCACTACTCGCATTCCCCCTTGGTGTTCATAAGGACCTCCATCTTAGTAGTATTTTTGACAACTGTCAATTTTTTGTATTTTACCTGCACAGGTTGCTTTGCTACCTGCTTTGTACAGGTTGCTACCTGCTCATGTTGTTTTTGTTTTATCTTATTTATGTTGTTTGGAAATCAGTCTTAAAGCTCCATTCAGGAAATGATTTCCTTCCTTATTGAATGGACTTCAGACTGCAAATAGATCCACCCCAGCTAAAATCCAGTTAAGAGTATTTTAGCAAAGAATGTTTTATGAGGCCATAGATCTGCCAGATAAGGTTAGTGACCAAGTTGGACGCTAGGCTTGGATTTTGGCACCTTAGTCTCTCTCAAAATAATAAAAACCTGTAATAAACCAATTGAATACTAATGGGGTGACCAAATTCAGATACTGATATGATGATGATGATGATAAATACAGAAGCCTGCCAGGTTTCCAGTTACTTTTCAAATAATAGTGAAAAATTTGTATTTTTGGACCACATTAGCAACTTTTTTCATATTAATGAACATTTTTAAGCTAAATTGTAAACCATTCTTTTGCCTTTGCCATTGTGTAATAATCTAATTATAACATTATTCTTGTCTCTAGAAATGGGAATCCCTTCATCAGTGGACCTTGTAAGCAGTGACCCAAGCCTCATGGTAGCATCGTTTAACAGTGGACACACTAGCATTTTTAATATGGAGACACGACAGCGAATTCTGACATTGGAATCCAGCATAGATACCAGTATGTATCCAAAAGGAATAGAAGCTTTCCCCTAAGAGGGGATGATACTCAATTTACCAAACAATAGGCAGAATATATCATGTTGGGTTATAGAAGGGAAATGCACTTGTTGAATTTCAGAAACAACGATAACTTATTTTTAATCCACTGGACTTCCTTCCTGCAGGGCTTCAGCAACAGCAGAATGAATCACTTGCTTCTCTTTGGGGAGAAGAACTGCATCTTTGGAATTTGTGATAACTAGAGTGACTGATTTGTAATTTCCTGGTTCCTCCTCCCACTCCCTTTTTTTCTTTAAAAAAAAAAAAAAAAAGATGATGATGATGATGATGAAAAAGATATGTATACACTTGCCTTCTTACAGTTGTCCAGGGTCTCACCGGACTTCCATGAGTTCTCAAAGAGAATAGCCCATGGCTCTGCAAAAACGTCAGCCAATTTTGCTTGCTTCTGCTGACTTAATTGTCCAGCTTCTATATATTTTCCAACTTGTTTTTTTCCCTATCCTGTGCTGATGATCTTCTCTCCTATTCTTGCTGTCCCCTATGCTTAGCCATCTGATAGGTGACCTTATTTGTTAAGACTGAAGTAAAAAAATGCATTAAATGATATGGAGAAGAGCCTTTTCTACAGCATTCGTTATTAGATTGCCGTTTTCATTCAGGAAGGGGCATTCCTAGCACTTTCCTTGATTTTGTTACTTCTAACATACTTGTAGAATGATTTCTTTTTTGGTAGTCTTTTACATTCCTTGCTACCCAAATTTCATTTTGTGCCTTGCCCTTCCTGACCTTCTTGCATGCTGGTGCTATACTCTTATTCAGTGGTATAATTAAGTAGGAGGAGTGACTGGGGCACCAGCCTTGGTGCAAATTTAGTGGGGGTACAAAAATAGCACTTCTGCTGCTGTTTCACCAGTTGGCAGCCTAATTCACTGTCCCATTTGGCACTACCACCCAGGGTGCAAAATTGCCCAGTTATGCCTCTGCTTCTATTCATCCCTTGTAATCTGGTCAAGTTTCTACTTTTCAGTAAGATTCTTTTTTAAGTTTTAACTCACTGAAATTTCCTGTTTAGCCAGGCCAGTCCCTTGCTGCTCTTCCTGTTCTTTGTATTGATAGCTTGCTTTTGCACCCTTTAAGATCTTGGACTCCTTTTCCTGTTTCATTTGACTCTCAGAGGTTCCTACCTGCCAGTTTCCCAAACCTGTTAAAGTCTGCTTTTTCTGGAATCCAGTCATCTTATTTTGCTGCTCTCCTGCCTTCCTTAGCTTACCATACTGAAATCTGTCACTTTGTAGTCACTGTCACCCACCTTGTCTTACACCTTCAGATTCTCAGTCAGTTCCTCCCTATTTGTGAGCAGCAGATTGAGAAGAGCTCCCTTCCCCCCTCCTTTACTTGACTTCTCCATCAGTACCAAAAAGTTTTCTAACACACTCCTTAAACTTGCTAGACTGCATGTGTGCTGTTTTGTTGCCCTCCTAGCAAACGTCAGAATAATTCAAATCCCCCATTAGCATCAGGTCCTGCAGTTTGTATCTTCAAATATTAACTGAAAAAAACCCTCCTTCCTCTTGTTTGGTGGTTTATAGCAGACCCCCACCATGACATCACCCTTGCTGTTCTCACCTCTTACTTCACCCATAGATTTCAGCAGACTTACCTTCCATTTTATACTGTGCTTCAGAACAAGTGTATGTCTCCTATATAAAAGCAACCACTTCCTGCTTTCCCCTGCCTGTCCCTCCTGAACAAGTTGTAACTGTCCATGATGGTATTCCAGTCATAGGAACCATCCTACCTACCAAGTGTGTTATCATACCAAATGGCATCATACTTCCGTGATCGTACTAGGATTTCTGGTCCTTGCAATTCCCCTTCTCACAATTGTATGTGAATGTTGTAGAGGACTAGCCAGTTCCCTGGTTGCTTTTCCTCTGACATTTAAGTCACTCCAAATCATGCAATTTCAAAAAAAAATCTCTAATCTTTATTCACTGTAGCATTTTACTAGTCTACTAGCCTGGGGAAAAGATACAGTTACTATATTAAAATGAGTTATAAGACTCTATATTATAATCTTATAGGCTTGTTTCACTTTTATGCAGACTTCCTGTGGTTGATTGGGTTTATTTTTTGCATTTGTTTTGCTATATGGACATAACACTGACCATGTGGAAAAAGGCACATCTACCTACTTAAGTATCCAGTCTCTAACAGTGATCAGTACCAGGAAGTTGTAAGAATTCTGGAGTTGGTAGATTATTTCTAGTAACTGGACACTTGGTTTGAATATTGAAGCATAATATTTAATATATTTCCCCAAAAATTTATTGTTAATAAGAGTTTTTGGTTGTAGCCGTGTTGGTCTAAGGCAGGGGTGTCCAACCTTTTTCAATGTGGGGTCGGATCATGATCTTTTTACTTGTTAGTAACACATCTTTAACAAGTAGTAACAATCCCCCAATCCCACACAAAGAGAAACAGAAGCAAACACAATCCAAACACTGGACAGTATTTTTACAGACCTGGTGCCCAGCTGGCCTGGTGTCATGCCCGGGTTGACAGGGTGCTGCGGGAGCCGCTTGGCTACAACCAGGTTGACCTGGTGCTGGAGAAGCCGCAGGGCCAGGCTGGCGTTAACCTGGGGCCTGCCTGGTCTGCCGGTGTCATGCCTGGCTTGACATGGTGCTTCAGGACCCGCTTGGGCAGAACCGGGTTGGCACTGGCCAGGAAAAGCAGCTTGCAGCTGAAGCCGGCTTCCCATGTGCTGCTGGGGATGGGAGGAGGCCGGCCAGGTCTGCACCTAT
>NW_005841901.1:2685672-2707473 GCF_000455745.1 Alligator sinensis | reverse complement strand
GCAGGGGGGGTGGCTTGAAGCAGGTGGGTGAGGAGGCAGGCGCGGGCCGGCAGTGCCAGTGGCCGCTGCTTGGCCTCCTGCGCAGGGCCCGCGGGGGTAAGCAGCTCCCCTCCCTTCGCTGCCGGCTGGGTTCTGCAGGCTAGCCCTGCCTGCCTCGCCATGGCGCTGCCGCCGCTCCGCACTGCCGCCACCCCGTGCTCCACGGCAGCGGCTCTGCGCTCTGTGCCACTGCTGCGGGCCAGATAAAATGGCTTGGCAGGCCGCATGGCAGCCTATGGTCTGTATCTTGGACAAGCCTGGTCTGAGGGCATAGGCAGGCAAGGTTCTTTGGGTAAATGTGATATCTTTTATTAGACCAACTGAGTAGTTGGAAAAGGCTACTCAGTTGGTGTAAAAAAAGGTATCACATCTACCCAAAGAACCTTCCCTGGCTGTTGTTAATTAGAACAGTTTGGGATATTTTTCATAGGAGCATATATGCCCAGTGACCTTTATTCTTCTCCTTCACTACTTTTCTGTTTTCACAGACTTAACTGTTCACAGAGTATGCAGTATTTCCTTTTATTTATTTTTGAATTGGTCACTTTTTTGTTTCATCAAATGTTTCCTTACTTCCCTATTATGAGTAGTTTGAGAGGAGAGGAAGAAAGAAAGAGAGCAGAAGCTCTAATCTACCCTCTGTCTTACCTTTTGTTTCTCCTTTCTACCTATTTATACTTTCACTACATCCTCACATACTTTGAACTTCTCTCATTTCTGTTTCCTGATCTCCAACTATTTCCTTTTTCACTGACACCCTCTTTTCTACCTTGTATTCTATCACTGTAATGTCCCCCTTTAGCCTTTTTCCCCCCTGCTCTCTTTCCCCTCCCCTCTCTCCTTTACCTCTCTGCTTTACCTTTTCTCTTTCTAATTTCTACCTATTTACAAACTCACTGACATCCTGCCACACTTAGTTTCTGTCATTTCTTGGAGTCACACAACAACAGACTCCCTATTCCTGAAGAGGGCTAACTGTGCCCAAAAGCTTGTTAAGAACTTTTTTCCAACAACTCAGTTGATCTAATAAAAGATACCACATCTACTCAAAGAAGCTTGCTTTTTTAAAAAAAAACAACAATGAAAGACATTTATATAACTTTGTCTCTACTACTTCACTTCTTTTTTATTGTAAACAATCCCGGTAGCTTTAATTTGTCTGCATATGAGAATTATCCATGTCCTCCCTCATTCATGTTGCCTTTTTCTGAATCTGCCCTAATTTGCACTGTTTTTTAAGACAGTGACCAGCGTTGCTTAGGGCATTTCACCGGAGTTGGCACCAGAGTATGAAAAGTCAATATACTTAGCATTTATTTCCATAAGGATTAGAAAAAAATCTGGTTTGTAAATAGAAAGTACTGCTTTTTTTTTCCATTGGAGGATTTTGTCAAAATAGGAAGAACAGTCTGGATACCAGAGTTGTAGGAAAGTAGGGCTGGAAGGGAAATCGTGAGCTCATCTAGTCTAACCCCCTACTTGGAGAGGATGATCCCCAACTACGACAATAACAGCCAAGCAACTGTCTAACCTGCTCTTCAAAATTGACATGGATGGAGATTCCACAGCTTCTCTAGGTAGTTTGTAACCACCCACATGGTCAGAAGTTCTTTCTAATCTCCAACCTAAATTTTCCCTGCTGCAGTTTGAGGTCATTGCTCCTAGTCCTGTCCCTTACAGCCACAGAAAGTCTATCTCTGTCTCTTATTATCACCCTTCAGATATTTATTAACCTATTGCACCCAGGGAAATCCTAGTGGAGTATGGTAGTACTTCACACTATAAAATCAATGCTTTTTTTTTAATATTAAAATTTTGATGTCATGGAACAAGTCATGGGTTACATTTAGATTTGATATGTAAAACTGTGTAATTTGCACCGCAATTCCAGAATTCTAGTTTTACCAGAGGATGCAAAACTGGTCTCCTGACCTACTGGGTATAACTCTTTTTGCTTCACCAGAAGCAGCAAGGCTACCACTGGAGGTCTATGTAGCCTAGCAGTGCATAGTCGCATTGCTGCCATATTTCATCTCAATGTTGAGTGAGTTTCATTAGACTGTGAAATGTTTTAAATGTCATCTGCCTACACTTTGCTTACTGATTTGTCCTTCCTGAAACTACTTTTGACAAAGTGTGTTTCCAAATATCTTCCATTTTAACCACTTTAAAAAAACAAACAAACCCTGCCAAATAACGTTTTTTTTTCTTGCGTTTCAGTTAATACTATTATAAGGGGCAGGATATAGAATAGTTAATCCTAGACTTGTTTCACATATTTTAAATATTTGCCAGGGTCAGAAGAGGAAGTGATACTATTAGAAAGTCAGGAATTCCTTTTCTCCAGTGAATTTGAGTCCCTGTGTCAAAAGATCATGAACATTTATAGTATATACAGAATAGGATAACTATATATGTTTCTAAAAACTTACTACCTATAATGTTGATTTTCCTGAGGCCTGCATGATTTGTCTTATGTTACCAAGGAACTGCTTGTAAAATCATAGAAAGATGTGAAGAAAAATTCATTCAAATATTGAAAACACTTCTGGGGAGTTTTTTGGTAAAATGTGTGACAGGCAAGTGTCTATTAATGTGTGTTACAGTGCAAATGTTTTATTCCCTTACATTTGGGATAATCAACATAATTTACCTGGTGACTTTTCTGTTCTTAAGTTATTCTGCTATTCAAAACTGTTCCTGTAAAACTTGCATACAATAGCATGTGTGTGCACTTGCTTAATTATAGAATATGAGTGTGGCCTAAATTTTCAGAAGGAAAATGGTTTAGGGTTCTTAATGTGGGATATTGCCTTAATTTTTCAGAGGATGGATATTCAACTTTCTGAAAACAAGCATCTCCTAAGATGGTGTCTCAAGTTTTTAGCATCTAAATCTCTAGCCATTTTTAAAAATGTGGGCTTCGCTTATCCACATGCATAGGTCATACAATATATAAATGAACATGTGGTCAAGTATTCATGTAAGGCAGTGTACTTGCAAGTACTTGCAAAGTACTTGTCTCTCTCATCCTAAATGATTTCTAATACAGAGGTAGTTATGAGTTGAGAGACTGTCCCTTTATAGAGGTGGGAGATTTAACTTCTGCATAGAACTAACTAAACTTTTTAGTAGTGTTTCAAAGGAGTTCGTGACCTGTATACATTTACCATGCATTTTTTTTTTAAATTAGCAGTTAACTCTTCCTGCCAGATAAACAGAGTCATCAGTCATCCAACTCTTCCTATTAGTATCACTGCCCATGAAGACCGGCACATCAAATTCTATGACAACAATACAGGTGTGTATCTTTCTCCAGCTGCTAGCTCTAGTGGTTACACAAACCTAAGATTAAACAAAAATTAATTCTAACTGGTGCCTTTCATCTTCTCTGGAGGAGGCATCAAGGACTTAATGACTTCTGTGACAGGACTGTCATCTCACTTTTGGAGCCCATAGTTAGGCTATCCACTTGGAACATTCAGAGGAAGTGTTAGAAAACTTAAACTGCTGTCTTGTACCTTTTTGGTTTTAAATGGCTCAGACAATAGTGATTCTTCTTCTCCCCTGCCCCCCCCGAAACTCCATATTTCATTTTTGGCACAGTTAGTCTGATGCTCCATTCTTGGGAAACATTACCTCATAGTTCTCTAAAATGTTCATTTGCTTGTTTTATCTACCTTCTAGTCACACGTCATTGAATCATTGTAGACAGTGACGGGCAGCCTGGGCACCTCTTTAGTACTGCTGGGCTGTTAGTGGAAGCGCAGCTCTCTTGTGAAGTACCATTAATATTGCTTCTGACTTGATGCATTTCTTCAGCAGTGTTTGTGACAAAGGGAAACTACTCATCTTTTTTTTCCAAGAGCAGCTGCACTGATTTTAACGTAACTGGGAACTATATAGAGATTTATTATAACATATATAGAGTGCTATATTTGTGGTGATGACTTAAAATAACCTAGAATTTTAAGGAGGTGCTGTCTAGTGGAATGGCAGTATTGCATGAGCCTGGCTGCCATTACACAACAATCCATGGCTGAAGAGCTGAGTTGCAAACTATTCAATATGCCCACTGCAGATTTTACAGTAAAATAACCATCACCTGTGCCCATGTAGGGGGAGAAAGAGGGATCTGAGGAGCAAAGCTGGCCAAAAAGAGGAAAACAAAACCTGTTTCGTAAAATATTTTTGGATATTAGAGTTAGTGTTTTACCCCCTACTCTTCCTGTTTTCTTTTATTACTTCTGTTAATTATTTTTCTAATAGAACATATTCTTTAGGAAGAAATATGATGTCGCTGCTGCAATAGCAATAAGCAGTAAAGGGCAATACAGTAGCAGAGCTGGCTAAGTTTTGGGGACACATGGATTGCCTGAAGCACACATCCTGTCATGACTTATTGTTGTGCAACTGTCCTCTGAATCTGTTAGAAAGTAGGAATGTATACATCCTATATGGCTACAGCATAAGCTCAGTGGAAACCTCTCTTACAGCAAGTAGTATTTTGCAACAGTGGGTTAACACAGTTCTTGACATCAGTATGGTTGACCTCCTAGGAAGGTCAGCAGTAGAAAATGACTTATTATATAAACAAATTCAGCCAGGCACAGACAGGATTTTATTTTAATAGTTTATGTGACAGGACTTAGAATAAGTAAGAGATCGTAATCAAAATGTTCTTTTTGTTTAGATTCAGTGGAGTCATACAAAATATTAAATTGCCAAGTTAAATTGAATTATGAAAAAGAATGATAGGAAAAATAACATGGACTTTTTTTTCATTCAAAGGAAAACTTATCCATTCTATGGTAGCCCACCTAGATGCAGTCACAAGTTTAGCTGTTGATCCAAATGGCTTGTATTTGATGTCTGGCAGTAAGTATCTCACGTGTCAATTTCTTCCTTTTATCATAATAGCTTTCATGTTCAGTTCCAATTACAAAAAAAAATTTCCCCCTCTCTGTAGGTCACGACTGTTCTATTCGCTTATGGAATCTCGAAAGCAAGACCTGCATTCAAGAATTTACTGCTCATCGTAAAAAATTTGATGAGTCCATTCATGATGTGGCATTCCACCCATCCAAATGTTATATTGCCAGTGCAGGAGCTGATGCCCTAGCTAAGGTCTTCGTATGACATAGTGCTTGCCCTCCAGCTCTAGCTTGTATATATCTAACCAGCTGCACAATAGAGAAGAAAGGGGGCAAAAATGCCCTACAATTCAGAGAATGTTTGTAATGGTCTAGTTTCTGCAGGGTGCTCTTTTTTTCTAAATTAAGGTATGTTCCAGTTTCTGTGAGCTCAGCTGGTGCTTTGAGCTTGGAAACTCTCTGTTTCAAATACTCCACAAAAGAACAGCTTTTATTTCTGAGGGTGTGAATATTTTCATCCAGGCAGGTCTTGGGTGAAACTCAGTCTATATATTCTCTGTTAATACTGTGTAGGTTACTGTGGAGGGATGGGCAAGTAAGTAGTAATAGTCCGATAGCCGCACAGAATAGAGGTGGGGTTGGGGGGGCAGAGGGAGGCAGGGGAGGATAGGGTGAGGGAGGAAGGAAATCCCAGTGTAGTTCTCATTGAGGTCTATACCACATAATGCATCTTGAAAAAATGACCTTTCAAGTTCCCTTTGAAGTACTACAGGAACTTCACTTGTTCATCCCTTCAGCATTAGAGACTAGGTAAAGTTTAGAGAGAATAGCAGATAATTAATCTCAGCCACTGGGCTGCTAGCATAAGGTAAATCTGGTTTAAAAGAAAATTACTAACTTTTAAAAATATTAATGCAGTAATGTTTTGTTAAATCTGTTGTTATACAGTGGATATTTAGTTTGCAGAACATTTATACAATTTATTTTTTTGAAAGAATGTGTTAGCAAGTGGCTAGAAGCTTAGTCCTTAGACTAGTCACATTTAACGAGACAGACTAAAACAGTCTGTATATACTGTAATAGTGAATTAACTTATTCAGATTTATAATACTATTTGTTGTTGGAGGTCAGGCACAAGAAATATTCTCATTTTGTTGGGGTTTTTTGCCCATGTTTCTAATCATTCTTGGTCCCTTTTTGTTCCCTGTCATGTGCAAGAAATAACAACCTCCCCAAGCAATCTCTAGTATAGTTTAATAAATAAATGTTTATCGTTTCCCTACCTGATAACTTGCCACTCTGGGCATTTAAGTATGACTGAAATTTGTTACTTCTTCTTAAGGATAAAGCATTATATGTAGTGTTCTGCCTGAGCCTCTCTCTTAGGTTAATGCAGTGGGGTGCCCTTACCAAGTACTGCCTTTTTGAAATATTCTACTATTTGTAGAAAATACTCCCTAACTTGGAAACCTGTGGAGCTTTTTTAACATGCCCACTGTACTGGGCATGTTGTGCCAGTGATCTTTAAAATATGATTATTGCATAAAAAAATAATTCCATATAAAGGAGCACCTTTTATACTCAACAGATTTTCTCCCTAGATGTATTCAGAGCTTCCTGTAGACTTGGGTGACAGAAGTAATTTTTTTAACCAGTTTTACCATTTATTCCTTCAAAGTCTCAGAGCTGAGAGAGCCAAGTGGGTTCTGTTCTACTGAGCATCATCAATGAGATTTCATGTTACTAGTCTATCAATTTTGTGAAGGCAGGCATAGCCCTCAAGTGGCACGGAAGGCAAAATGTGTCCTGTATATTCTGTATTGCTGGTGTTGATATGAGGAAAAAAAGAACCCTTAAACTGAAGGTTGACTTTGTAAGACTAGAAGTTAGTTAATAAATCTTTCATCTTTTAAACTGACACAATTAAAATAGGAATCATTGAAAGAGACAAAGAAACTATTCCATTTTTAGAGAGACTTTTCAACATGAAACCAGAGTCTGCTGAAGTCCCAGAATTTAGATTAACCTCATTGCTTTATGCAGGGTTGACTTAGGCTATTTGGGTTTGCAGGATATTATATTTTATTGCAAAAATACCTGGGGATACCTTTCACTTCTCAGAATATTCAGACATTTGTTTGTGACACTGTTGTACAATATTTCCATTAAATAAATTTAGAATGTTTAGCACTAAACAGATGACAATGACAATGGTAACTCAGATAATTTAGTTTTTATAATACGTTTTGATTATGGTGCAAAGGGGCAAAGCTGGCTGAAAACTGAGCATTCAATTTTGTGAAAAATCTTCTGTGTACTTGACTCTTGTTTTTTTCTGTGTCATTATTTTATTTCTTTTTGAAAAGAAAATTACAAAAATTTATTTGAAAAATTCTAAAAGTTATGTATATTATATATGTGTATATATATATTGTAAACATGTATTAAATGTGTCTAGTAAGAGAAGACTACTTTGGATGCATTTTAATGTTTTAGTATTAAGAGTTCTCTTGAGTTTGTGTATAAAAAGGATAATGGTATGACTACGAAATGAATGTTGTGCTGTTTGCTTACACAATATAATATGTAGTTAAAGTTGTTTAAAATGCTGTACATAATTAATCGGCCAGCATGCTTGTTTTTAAAGACTGTTGTTCTGATTACAATTTGAATGTAAGAAATGGCTGTTAAAATGTGAATTGAAAGATGTTCCATTCTCACTATTGAGCTGTTGCTCAAACTGAAATGAATCTTGAAAAGTTGGCAATAGCTAGAGGATGAGGTGCCTTTAAAAAAACAAAACAAAAAAACAAAAACAAATGTAGCCTTACAAAGCGGTTGTGAAGTATATATTTTTGTGCTGGTCTAACTGATGTCAGTGTCTTTTTGCTGTACTTGCTCAAGTACTTGTAGAATTGCAGGGTACTGTGCATGAGCATGTCAGCTCTTCTGAACACCATCATAGAAGTTAAGGATGGAAAAGACTTCTTGGGTTTAGTCATCTGCTTACCAAAGTGGGGTTATAACCGTGTGTGTTTTAGTAATGTTTTGACCAGTGAGGTTTTACATATGTCCTGCATTATTGGCTTTTGTGAATTCCCTTGGAAGGTTCCCAGTGCTCAAAACAGCAGATACCCATAGACTCTTAAGATATTGCTTCCTTAGTTGTCTTTTAGCCAAGCTACGCTAGCTTTTTCCTTCTTCTGTCACATGCAAAATCTCTCCAGCCTTTGATCATTTTTATAACTCTTTGTGCTGTTTGGGGTGGGAGGGGGGAAGGAAGGGATGTTGCGTAACTTTATGTCCAGCCCTGATCATAACATTCCAGGTGTGAGAGCTAAAGCCAGTACCGGAAGAGGATCTGTTAACTTTCCTTTTTACTTTGATGTGGTTCTTTTGCTTAGGCAGATTAAAACAGTTGGCCTTCTTGCCAATGTAGCCAGTCTAATTTACCATCTGCTGTCTATGTTCAGCGTTGCTGCCTCCTAGGTTTCTTTTTCTTTGGCCATGTGTTTCACAATTCCCCCTTCCTCCTCCTCCCCCCCCCACCCCTCCCCCAATGGATCCACCTTCAGAGTTTTGATATTAATTTAATTTTGTTGTTTTTATTTTGATCCATGTTTATAGTCCTTCTGGGCCACTTAATATTTGTCTCTGTACCCTAATATGTGTAGCTTTTTTCAATTAAATACAGTTGATAAAATTAATGTTCTAGAATATCTAATGCGAATGTTGGACCCAAAACTTACCCTTGTGCTCAAAATGTGCATACAGTTTGTTATATTACTTTTTACCATTACTTTGTTTGATTCACATGGCACATTTTTTTTAAGGTTAATTCTTAGAAATTCGGTGGATAATAATGTGTGCTACTGATTTTAGTAAAGTCAATTGAAAAGAAAAAAATGTAGTTCCTTTTACCAAGTGTAAATGATCCATTAGGTTTAAACATTGTCCTACTTCACTTCCAGTTTGCAAGGGTAACTTGTGTGCTTTTCTGTGTGTTTGATATGCCTAAAAATCTTTTCTTTCACAAAATGGTTGGACTCATTTGACATACACCCTGGATTAAATATTGTGGAAAATCTTCCATTCACTTCTGAAGTACCAGAATCCATTTTATGTTTTGTGCCAGAGACAAACCTCTGTGACATACCAAGTAAAATCCTAAATAGTATTAAAAATATCTCTAGTCTTTTTATGGTAAAAAGTTGCCTTTGATTTTATTTTTAGATAGAAGTGGGGAGTTTAATAAGAATACATATTAGAAAGAGCTCTTCTAAATTTTAATTCCTCTTACTGTAGCTGTCCTTAGGGTACAGTGTGTGACTAAAATAATGTCACAAGAAAAGTATTCCCTAGCATAATATATTTGACTCTAAGCGTGTAATGTTCAGTATTGAGCTGTGCAGTCAAACCATAAGCCTGATTTTTTTTTTAGGGCTGTAAATTCCAAATAAATAGAAAACTTGTGATTTTCAATTTAAAAAAAAATAGAAAGTAATTCCACACTACCTCTACTACTACCAGCGTATGGTCATCATACGTTTTTTCACACTTTTCCACAATTCTCAGGAGTTTTTGTCACTGGAGAAAAAGCAGGAATTTAGTAGAAATCAGGAATTTGCATAAATTGTGTGTTTATTATACAGTAATTATGTCATTTTTTGATAGGGATGCTGGATCACAGGTGAGTTTTAGCTCATCCCAAAGGAAAACAAAAATTCACTAATTGGCATAGACATCACTTTGCACACTTTTTTTCATGCACTTTCAAAAAAATGTGTATTTGGAAATAATGCCAGTCACTGCTTGGTGATGTGTTTTGGACATCAGTTTGAAGGGTTTGCTGATACATTTTGTTTTGCAGCAACAAGTAAATCCCAGGAGATCAAATTTTCAAACTTCTTGTGGCCAGTGTTAGACTAGAAGATGGGGCATTGCTTAGGTGCCTAAATACAAATTTTTAGAGAGATATTTGAAAATGGTCCCAGAATAGTGTGTGAATATTGACCCTAAATGAACATGGCAATGCCCTTCTTGGACTCTCTGATGTCCTTCTTGTCTCTCTGATGTCCAAGGGTCAAGATTTGAACTGGATGCTAGTAAGCAATGTGGTATTATTGGAGAAGATGCTTTCTAAATGCACCTTTTGTTTCAAGGCATATTGCTGATGGTCATTTGGCTTGACTGGACATAATTGACCAGATTATTCATTGGACTATGATGACAGAGAAGATTAGATCAAGAGGTGAAATTTAGCTTTGACTTACATGTGTGTCACTTACTTGGGTAAGGTGGAATTATGAAGGCTTGAAGCCAATTCTAAGTTTGACCTGAAGACACTGGAAACAATAGCTAGAAAGAACTCGTTAATGTTAGAACTTTGAGATTCTCTGTAATTTAATTACCCATATTTTATGATGCTCCCTGCTTCAGAATGATCAAATTAAAAGTATATTTGTTCAGATTTGAAACTATACCATTAAACAGAGGTAACAAGAAATCTATGTATGTTTGTAATTTAAATTTTAAAAATAAAACTTGACATTGTTCTTTTTTTCATGTTGGAAAGCCCAGTGCTGCTGTGGCTGACACACCTCAGACACTTCAGCAGGACCGCTCATGCTTTCAGTCTAACACACAGAAAACTTTTCAGGATCAAGTCAGGCCTTAATCTTTTGTTTTGTTAGAATTGGATCTTAATCTGAAGGAGGGCAGTGCAAGGTAGGCTTTAAACCATCATTCTGAATTTCCATTGTTTTCTGGATTTTTATCATAATCTGTGTTACATGAAGGATTATGGTATTTTTCATTTATTTCCCATTCCATAAAAATATATGCAGAATCAAACACGTAAGGCTAGCTTTAAAATATAGCTGGCCTTTTTCCTAGTGCAGCTCGTGTAATAATAAAATGAGTAAAATATTTGTATATGTTTCTATTTCATGAGATGTGAATGAGAATTCCAAGTAATTTTATTAATCAATTACAGACATATATATTCGAGTTTTTTGATATGCGATATGGAATTGTTCATTAAAATTATGAAAATAAGGGATTTATGGAAATAACTGTAAAAGCACTCACCTGTCTATAATGCAGCATTTAAAAAATACATTCTAAAACTTGGGGATGCTAATTAGAAAATAAATTAGACCACAACTACCAAAAATGGAGAAATTGAATGATGAAATGAAAACACCCACATGCACATACACTGTACCGACTATGGAAAGGTATAATATGTGACATGGCTAGGTCACTTTCTCTCTCAAACCTGTAGACATGGTAAACTTGAAAGTTTATAGCTCCCCGTGTTGATTGTCAGGGAATAGCTTTGTAATGAGACTTTTTTCTGAAAACCTGTTAATCGGTTTAGTCTTGCAGAGGAGCACTATTAGCGATTAAAAAATCACCTGCAATCTCCTAGTCTAAACCCTTAACTAGTAAGCTACTATTCAGTGGGTGTGTCTACACATGTAATTAATTTGAAGCAATACACTCCAGAGCAGTTTGAGCTGGAGTAAATTACTCCTGGGCACAGCATCTACACGTGCACCCAGGACAGGTGCAATTTGAGCCAGGGCAGAGCAGGTTATGCCATGGTCCCTGCTCTGCCCTGGGCTCTGAGTGGTGGCACTGGGGGTGAAGGGGCTGGTTGGGGCATGAGGGTTCTGAAAGTGTGGAGTCGTGTGGCTTGGTGGCAGGGAGGAGTCTGCTGGCTGGTCTAACCAAGCACAATTTACACCCGTGGCCAGCATCTACATATGCATTTAATTGCAATTAATTACTCTGCCATAAGATAGTACTGTCCCCAACCATCCCTGACAGTACTATCTTATGGCAGTGTTAATTACTTTACTGCAGCCTAATACTGTGACATATGTAGACAGTGACATTTTACTCGGCTACTAATTAGCCTACTCTACAGAAAAGTGCTTGTGTAGATGCAGCCAGTGAGATTGACTGATTGTGGAAAGGGAGCAAACAACATTTTACCATCAGGCTACATGTGGGAACTAGAAAAATAGTTGCTAGAGTAAAACAAAATTTTGAAGGGTGATCTTATGTGAAATAGAACAAAAAAGTGAAATTTAGGATGGTACGAGGGAAAAAACAGGACATGAGTCAGCTCTCTAGTCCTTGTGTAATAGTCCGTACTCAGACAGCTACTCCTATTTCACCAGTGGGACTGTTCCTGTGAAATCAATCCCTCTGTTTGTCTATGATGACTTTCCCCTGTTAACTAATATATCTATTGTCCTGAGTATTCACCTTTCTGTATTCTTGGGTTAGCCTCCCCTCCTCTTTATAAAATACATGTTCATGAACTGATAACATCTCTTCAGTGTCAGATGTCCTGCTTTGAAGGTTGAATTGCATTGGATAATAATGGCAGCCTGATTTTGTTTTGTCTGTCTGTCTGAAACTTATGAAATAACTATACCATGTAAGACCTCACTTTGAACATCTTATTTCAGTTGCAGTGGTGCAAATGGTGTAAATTGGGTTTATGTAGCTCATGATTAATGTAGCTATTTGGTAGAAGAGATGTAGGTCTCTAATTGAGCTAGTGTGTGTTTTTTTGGTTTTTAAACTAGTTTGCCTTTGTCTCCACTGCCAAGCCATGTATTGGCCCAGTAAGAACAGGGTAATGTGTTTTTTTTAATATGTTCAATGCCCTATGTTGACAAGGCCTAAAAGTCCTGTTTGCTTTCATTCAGTTTGAATCTCAAGCTCCCAAAATTACTTGCACTCTGTTTTGAAAAGGCTGTGGTCCTAGCACCAAAGTATTAAGCTGGAAAGCTAAGAGGTACACAGCTGGATTTATACTTTTCTAGAAGGCACAGGAGAATTTCTTGCCAAACCAAATACCTTCATTACTTTCATGGATTACTTATGAAAAGCAGCCAAAAATATTGTATAAGTGATAACTGATGGACTTTTGGCTATCTTATCATTATTTTTTTTCTTTATTGTAACTATGATTTAAATTATGGCAATTGAATGTAACTTGTTTTCAGATTGACTCCCAAAATTGTTGTTTTGGGCACTTACAAGAAAAGCAAGCACATTTCAGAGGCCATCACATCTGCGCTAATAGTCTGAGGCAACTTTCATTTTAAAATACAAAATGAGCATGTTGGCAAACAATACCTTGTAGCTTTGGAGCCCAAGTGAACTGAAAAGGAATCCTATATTATATTCAATGGCTTCCTTAAAACTAGCATCTAAGCAAATTGTAGGAGATGGACAGCATAATATAGCCGTTGTTCATGTGGTGAAATCCAGACTGTTGTCAGCATATACAGCACCCACAATGCATTTTATGTAAGTACATTCACTTGACTACTTTGAGAGAGATTCAGATTAAAAAAACTTTCAGACGTATTTCTTTGCCTAGGGAACTAATGATTCTCATAATTTAAAAACAAGCAATTTTAAGAAGGTGATTTGCTTGTAAACATTAATGTAGTAGCCTCTTATTTTGATTCCTTTACTTTTTTCCTAAAATAAAGTTAAGTTCAAGACCAACACTTCCTCACAGTGCCCTTTTAGGTTATTGTTGGTAAACATAATATACAGGCCACCAAAGCCACACTTTTAATGATGAAACTTTGGGTCGCTTCTCCCAACAGATATATTAGAAATAAATGGGTACCTATCATCAAGAGTGACATGCTAACTCATCCCTGAAAACGAAGGGAATTTAGGTTGAGCTCACATGAATTTGTGTATTTTATGTTGCAACCGGTTTTGAATGACTACTTTTGAAACAGTGTCAGACTTCAAGTGATTTGCAAAGTAATGGCTCAGGTGGAAAATACCTACTTACTGAGTAATATTGCCTGCTTGCCAGTTTGTGTCTGTGGTTCAGTATGAGATTGTTGTAAAAATTTTCTAAACATAGTAATTTGATTGTGTTACATGCTACTGTTTCACAAAAGTTAATGTTATTTTAAGTCGCACATTCCTTTCTTTTCTTTTCTGTTTAAATAAATGCAAAGGAATTATTTCTCCCAGGAACCAAGACTCTGATGCAGATGTTTTAATTTCAGGAAGGTTCATTTGCATTCATAAAGTTGGGTTGGGAAAGCTAATGACTCGTTTTAATCTTTAAACTGTTGAGAAGTTTTTATCATGTAGTAAATTCAAAATCGTTGTTCGAATGAAAGTATTCTATTATCAGAGTAAAAATGTAATATTTGTTTAGTAATTCAGTATTTATGAATATTAGATTTAGATGTATAAAACTGCAAAGTTAGAAAATTAGGGTAATGGTCATTTAAAGAAACGTTGGTATTCTTTTGGGGCTCTTTTGAATTTTTCCCTTTTATGAATTGCAGTGAAACTGCTGTTTGTGGAACTTCTTGGGTAGATTGTATTTAAAGTCACATTCACTTGCCTGATAAGCCAAATAAATATTTTGTCATTAAAATTTATATAAAACTGCGTATATTAGTGTGTAATTTAAAATGAGACAACACTGAGGTAACCGTGCAGGTACTTATATTGATCTGGCAGTAGTGAAGTGGAATCTCTGTATACTGTACCCACATTCTATGCTGAGCAAAATCACTTGGACTTCCAAAATTAAACAATGGTTTTTAAGAGCAGCTTTATTTAATGTTACAGCAGCAAGTAAATTTCATTTGTATCATATAATTATGTAAATTGGGTGCTAATAAATACTATTTTTCAACATTTGGTACTGTGTCCATAATTCTGCTTTATTACTTTAAGAAACATGCAGGTATGTTGTTGTCAATGAGCAAGACTGGAGGGCCACGCTGGAAGAGCAAGTACATGCATAGGTTTAGTCTACAATGGCATCTGCTGCTTTAAAGGAAAATATGGATTACGTTTTCCTTTCCTGGCTAGCATATAATCAACCTTAATATTCATTCTTAATACTTTGTGTACATTCTCCCCTTGCTATATGCTTTCTTGCATATATTCCATCTTGATACCTGTGGCATCTTGCATTATACTGTGCAGTTTTTTTTTCACACTTCTCCCACTGTATTCAATGGGAATTACGCAAATATGCATTCAAACACAGTAACTTGCCTTTGTGGGACACACGCCATGGATGGTGGGCACGTCTAAATGAGCATTAATGTGGCTTTTCTAATGCACATTAAATTTAGTACCTCAAATGTGAGATACTAAATTAAGGCACATTAGGTTGCACATTAGCATAATTGTTTTTTTAGGTGATACTTTAATGCGCATTAGAATAGGTGACTGCGCATTAAAGCGCATGTGTAGGTGTGCCCAGTAATTACAAGAAATAATGCATTTGATCTTGTCATCTCTAACAAACATAGCAGTTTCTCTGAGGCTGGAAAAGATGATAGAGAATGCCAGACAGTAGTCATAGGGCATGTCTACATGTCACCCTATGTCGCTGTAGCAACATACTACAGAGATGTACAACATGCTACAGCAGTGTAGCTATCATGTGACCGGCAGCTACTTCGCTGTAGCAGTGTGCTCCCCCATTTTAGCACATGCTTCAATGAAGTAGCAGATAAAACTAACCATGCACCATGCCAAAACCCTAAAACTAACAGTTCCAAAAGCAAATACTAGAGCACAGTACAGTAACAATGTTGCCATAGGGTGGTGTGTAGACACACCCATGCTGCTGCTGTAACCATGGACCTCTAGAAAGAGAAGTGGACAGTTCTCTGTTAGCTGTTGTTCACAACTCTGTGAAGTCTATAATTTTTATGTTTAGTAAAGTTTATCTTCTGAAGGTACTGTGTAGGTTTCCTTTGAGGGTAAGGATTGGGTGGTCAGAGATGAAATGGTGATATAGAAAAATTGTTCTGTGTGGTGACAAGGTGTTTCTGTTAATCTTTTGTTAGGTGCAGTATTCTGTTAGACTCATTCTGTAGCATAATTGGCGCATCTACACATACACTTGACTGTGGAGTAGGCTAAATAGCTCTGCAGTAAAGCGTCGCTGTCTACACGTGCACTGGTGTTAGGGTGCAGTAAATTAACTCAGCTGTAAGATAGTACTGTTAGGGACCGTATTATCTTATGGTGGAGCAAGTAACTGCACTGAAATGCACATTTAGACAGTGATGGGCTGGCTGGGGCATGTGGGTGCTAAACTGCAGGGGCTGCCTGTTGCCTAGTCCACACTAGCACCCTTGTGCCCCAACCAATTCCTCTGACACCTGATGCCACCGTCCAGAGCCTGGGGCTGACTTCCCATGCCCCCTGCCAGCTTGAGGCTACTCTGCCCCAGCTCAGATTGCTGCTATCCCAGGCACATGTGCAGACATTACACCCGGGAGCAGTTTATTCTGACTCTTAAGTGCTCCAGAGTTTATTCCTTTGCACTAATTGCGCATGTAGATGCACCCAATACTACTTTGGTTTCACCTACGTTAGTTACTGTGAAGCTGTCTGGCAAGACCCATTCTGTATTGGGCTGGGCCTTAGTAGGATTCCTGGATTTTCATGGTTTTGTGGTGGAGGTGTTGCTCATGGTGGCAATAGAAGCATCAGCAGTTTTTGTATTTGGCGTTCTAGAAAGATCTGATTCTGTTTGGTGTGTGTTGGTTTGCAGGGAGGGTGTTTTTAAAGACCTTGGTGCAATCTGTTGGGGTGCAGATGTTTGAACACTGGGCGTGGGTACTGGGGAAAATGGCAGTCATCTCACTTAACATACGACTTCATGGAAGGTGCGTAAAGACAGAACAGGAACCTACATAAAACTGGAAGCATTAATTTGTTATTGAGTCCATCCAGCATTCCCTATGCTTAGAGCTGGTTGTCTCTGTTCTGTGGGTGAGAGAACAGGTCCTGTTACCAATCCCCACCCTCCTCATCCCTGGCCTTGCAGGAACACGGGAATTATCAGCTCAGAACAAAAGCAAGTCCTGTCCAGTATCCTTTTTCCAATGGTAACCTGCTACTGGACCCTTCAAAGGAAAGTGTAAAATATTTAGTAATAACTTGTCCACACAGGCAAGTTTCTCCTAAATGTTCTGAAGAGTTAGTTTATGAACTGACCTTGAAGTTTATACCGCTTATAAACTGCTGTTCTAGCTGCTAAAATGAAGATGGTCTTACTGGCAATAATGGCCAAACTTAATGGTGCAACGAAGGTTTTATTCTGTTCAAATATGATGAAAGGTATGGAAATGAACAAAAAATCCTCTTGAGACCTCTTGGATGATAAAAATTAACCCTGAGTTTAGTAGAACTCAGAAACATGAACATACATTCATACCTAGGTGACCTGTCAAAGAAAGCTAGTCCTCTACAGTCTGGGAGTTTTAAGAATGGAGATGAGACTAGTTGACTCACTCTGTTCAGAAATGACATAATGCTTATAGGTCTTTTAATAGCTTTTTCTCTGCCTACCAGTAATAGTGAACTTGTTCTTGCAGAGAGAGTGCATCATATAGTTTAAGATAATACACAACATGAAATCTGCTTTTCCTAACCAGGATGTCAAGATAACATTTCTGATTTTTTTTCTTCAGTTTAGATTGGCTAATAGATTGTCTGAATGTGGTGAGCCATGTATTAGTGGTGTCAAGAAGGACTGGTCTAACTAATTTCAAAGCCTTCTTTAAATATAAAGAATATGCAGTAGGAGCTGAAGTTGGAAAGGGGAAAAAGGAGAAATAATTGGCCTGCCTGTCAGGAGAATAAGAGTAGCAGGAGTTCGAAGAAGCCTCTTCTGTGGATGCCTGAAATGAAACATGGAGAAGAACCTGGGGAGCTGGAAAGCCCCCATCTTGAAGTCATGCAGTCAGTTATGGCAAATGCACTTGCACAAAACAGCAGGTGCAGCTTGACAGCAGCCAGGGAGCAAGTGCTGCCTGTTGGTCGAAGAGGGGAACCTCTGACCAACCAGTGGGACTTGCAGTCAAAGAACAGCTCCCAAGTCACATTTGGACCCATGCAGAATGGCTATTGAAAAATCACACAAAACCCAAAAGAGAAAATGAAAAGCTTGGACCCCAGGCTACCCAAAGTAGATGATGCATCAGTTGTTCTCAACCTGGCACACAACAAAGATCTCTTTCCTCTACCGGATAGCCCTGTGCTAGCTATGCAGCTTCTCACTGTAAAGAGGAGCATCCTGCAGGGCTAACTTCAGTGAAGCAGTCTGTTCTCTGTGTTGTCTGAGCTGTAAGTGGTGTCATTAACATGGGCACAGGCCTTCCGGCTTTGTGGCTAAATCAGCCTTCCAGTCTAGGCCCAGCATGTCCACATGGCATCCACCACGCTTTCTGGTCTCAAAATTAAACATGTCCAGTTGGTGTCATTCTCAGGGATTCTTTACCTGAACAAAAGGGTTTCAATCCATTCTACTTGATCCCTTCTTGGAAGTGGTGGCTTTTTAAATAAGGTTTCCTTGTTTGAATTCTGCTCTGTAGTGTTTCTATCAAGTGTTCTCTCAAGTCCAGGAAAGAAGACGGATATCAAGTGAGCATAACTGGACTTGACACCCATGTGTAGTATGGATGAAGAGTGTACTCTCTTCTTAAAACAAAGCACATATATCTCAAGGACTTGCAGCAGTGGGTTTATAGCTACACCTCACATGTCTACGTACAGTTAGTAAAATTCAGTTTGGGTTCTGCTTGTTATCCATGTGGTTTCTAAATATTCTGGAAAATCCTGTGAATGGCTGCTCTGGGAATTGTTCCAGCCTTTAACATCTACTGTGTGAGTCGACTCAGAAAAAGCAAATGTGACATCACATCTATGTGCATAAGGGTTGTTTTCTATTACAAGGAAGAGCTGTGCAGCTCATGGCTCAGGAAGTTCTCCCTTCAGTTCAGCTTGTTTTTTTGGAGCTGAAAAATGAGCTAAATCCACAAAACATAGTTAACATTTAGGCAGTTAGATCTAAAATTACAAACATCCAAAGCCACTTTCCACTATAGTTCATTATTTAGAGCACTGACCCACAATGTGAAGTTCAAACCCACTTTTGTCCTCTCCCAGAAGGGTGTCCATATTACCAGTCTCCAGGCTATTCTGCATTGCAGGCACTTTCCTTCTCCTGCACTGCTCTGCATGGAATAATATTCACTAGGCAAGAGTGTAAGTCAGAGTATCCCACCTTTTGTGTAAGACATCCCCTTCCCCCCTCCTCCCTTTTCCTATTTAATTGTTCCCACTTTTGTGATGACCAGGTATCCTGGTTTTCTCTGTTTAAAAATCCCAAGTTCTCCCAATTTTTAAAACCCCCCAAGATCCACATTTTTCTGTGATTAAAGTGAAACACCACTATATGTATATGTATCAGTTGAACACGATGTTTTATTGATATATTTGCTATTGTAAAGCAATTTGGAAGCCTACCAGTGCCTCAATCATAATAAAATACGTTCTACATATCTATATATTTTGATGTTTGATTTGGGTGGGTTTTTCATAGGAAATCAGCTCCCTCTGCCCCCCCTTCACTCACTAAGATGTGGGTCCAGCTGCAGCTCTCCTCCCTGCTGCTTTGTGGTGCTGAACAGCCCTAATATGCCAGTGCCCTGTCTCTATCCATGCCATTGCCCCTCACTCCCAACCCACAGTCCCCCACCTCCCCCAGCCTTGCTGGTGCCTTTCACTCCTGATCTGCTGCCTCCAGGCCCCCAGTGTGAGGGGAACGGAGTGTGTGGGCACAAGTGACATGTTGGGTGGCAGCGGGATGGGGAGTGCCACCTCAGATTGCTCCTACAGTGCTCCCACAGTGGGGTGCAGGCAGTGCTGCAGTCTGACCAGACCAGCTCTGGCAGGAGCCACCTCCATGGCCCAGCAGGACCTGGCATGGGAGGAAGCACTGTACCACCATGGTTGCCAAGGTGAGGTGCCTCCTGCCTGCCCAGCAGCAGTGGGGGGCACAACTCTGCACTGCCATCACACCTCACCTTGGCAGCCATGGCAGTGTGATGTTTCTTGTCTGCTGTGCTGCAGAGCTGGTCTGGCCAGATTCCAGCCCCGCACCCCTGTGGTGCAGAAATCTGGGGGCCTGGCTGTGGCACTTTTGCTGTGTCCTGCTCTCCCCCCCCGAAGCAACTTGCAGCTTCCTGCATTTTTGTCCTTTAAAGGAGAAAATCCATGTTTTTCTGTGGCAAAGAGGAAACCCGGATCCCCCCCACTCCCTCTCTAGCAGGGAGGAGGATGGTGCCCCCATGTGACTTAGGAGGTGGCATGGAAAGTGAACTCTTGATCTCTTGACTAGCCCATGTATTGAAACCACAGATGCAATGAGGGAGCTGCAACAGCTCCATAACCACCATTTTTGACAGAAAAGGCTTATGCACACAGCTCCAGGGAAGAGAGAATTCAGACCCAGAGGTGTAAGAGGGCAGCTCCAAGCCCGGGCAGCTCTCACACATGGGGCTGCACTATCTGCCACGCAGGTAGCAGCAGTACAGTCAGCCCCCAGTGACGTCTGAGAGAGACTTGGAATCTAACAAACTGGCTCCTGCTACAGGAGCAAGGTGCCTAAATGTTAAAATGCTACAACGCTGAGGGATGACATCCAAATCCTTTAATCGGTTTAGCCATAACTCTCTAATCCCACCATCTACGCAGGTCCAAAATGTATCTGGTGTCACAACCCAAAGGGTGTGATTTTTGTTTTTGTGTGCTTCGGCACTGCTAAATTGTTCCCGCTAAATTACAGCTCTTTTGCACGGTGGAGTTTTCTGCTGCAAAAGAGAACCCCGGTGCAAGGGAGAATTTCCCGCCAATTTGAAGCTTTCTTTGCAGGGTGCATTTCTTTGTTGCAGCACAGAAGTGCTCGTTGCAAAGAGTTCCCGCCATTTGTATGCTAATTTGAGCCCCATTATTGGCCAGTTCTAAATTATTCACACGTGGCGGCTAGTGATTGGCTTGCTAGCCGTATAAAAGGCTTGAGTGGTTTCCGCCCAAGTTGGAGGACTCCATGAACACCAGGAGGAGGAGACTTCACGCTGTGTGAAGATCTCTAAGCGCTGCGGATCCTTACGGACCCAGCGCATTTCAAGCAGGCAACAGAGGTCTGATCAGCCTCTGGCCTCTCCCCGTCGCCGATAGATTCCTAGACGTATCCCTTCCTGCGCGCAAAAGAACCGGACCCACGGAGCCTAGCAAACTTCGTGTGAGTCCAGCTGGAACAACTGACATAGTTGTTCAGACGACCGGACTACCTCAGAGCACAAGTTCCACGGAGCCTAGCAAACTTCGTGTGAGTTTATTCAGAGCTCTTTCGGACGAGTACTTTCTTCGGTTGGCATGACGGGCTCGCGGTTTAGAGCCTCCTACCGGACGGGCTAGAAGAGTGTTCACGGGATGGAACTCTAGCCCACCTCTTATCTTTTCTATCTGCAACTGTAACTCAAGCAAGTTTTCCAGCCTGCACCGCAACCATCTCCGGTGTAAGTAAACAATCTTTAAATCTACCGCTACGAGTCTGTGCCTAATTCTAGCTTGACGCGCCCTCTCTCCGACCCCGCATGTCCAGGCTGCTGGCCACAGCCCGCGTGCAGCACGAAAAAGGGCCCAGCTTGCGACCGGCCCACACATCTGGTAATTATCAGCATACATGGCATATTGATTTCATTTCTAAAAGGGGTGAAATATGCCACAGCCGCCTGTCTGCCTGGTTTAACAGTAGGGAGGGTGTTTGGCTGACTAGCACGCAGGTGTTTCTACTCCGGCTCTGCTTAATCCTGAGCCTTCACAGAGATGTTTCTCTGATTCTTTGGCATCATGTAAAAATGTCTTATTGTTGTCCTTTGCTTCCTCTTAAACTATTGCTCTGCTAGTTTATACTGTTGGGCGCACGGTTTTCAGCAATTGATGTAATTTATCTGAGTACATTAAACATGAAATTTCAAAAATCTTTTGATTATAATACCTT
>NW_005841901.1:2665527-2685662 GCF_000455745.1 Alligator sinensis | reverse complement strand
TGCTGAACTTCACAGATTAGATATAGGAAATACCTGTTTCTATTTTAAAAACTAAATTGCAACAGCAATATTTGGTTATCCATTTTTGGGGGAAAATGTAAATCTCAAATGTATGAGACAACATGAACTGCATGTCTTTTGGGGTTTTTTATTGCAAAAGGTTTAGCAACTTGTATTATGAAAAGCTCTTTAAATAGCCCATGTGTTACAAAAGGAGCTCTGCTTCCTTCTCAAACAAATATACAAGGACAAAAACTTAAGATGTACATGTTATCCCATGTTTTACCAAAATATTCTTTCCAAGGCTTTTTAGTACATGAACTATCTATTTTGGATGCTGTCAACAATTAGAATAGAAAATACAATAGTACATTTGGCATTGGGTCCATGCATTATATTTCCCCTGGTGGTTAGCAGTAGTTTTAATCCTTGTAGAATATGCCCTTTAAACCCTTTACATCTGCCATATTTATTAAAACGATATCAACATTGAGGCATTCTTAATATTCAAATCCTTTTTACTTTTCTGGATCTGGCAACCTAACAAATCATATCGAGAATCGCCAAAATCCATGTCTCATTCAGTCATCATAGAAAATAATTGTTCAACGGAGCTAAGCCACCAAAAATTCCAACCCAACCCAATCCAAACCCTTAAATTCCTTTTAAGACCAACTTTGCTTGTTTGAAGAGAGGATGGCATGGCCACGACTCTGCTACTTGTAAGAACATATTTTAAAACTCTTGTGATAAATGCTTAAGAGTTTGCTATTTTTAAGATTAAAATGTGCAAAGGAGTGAATATATTTCCTAAGCATGCAAACAGACCTAATTATTACTCCCTAACTTCTCTGGTATTTGTACTGTTAACAGAGAAGAAGCAATCAACTTGGAAGTATCTTAGTATCTACTCTGTTGGTAGAGTACATTCTGTTTTGAACTAAATATGCAGTGACATTTTGCTGCATTGAAAAATAAACTGTAATATGAAGAATAGCTGAGAAGCTAAAACACGGAGCTAAATATGCCCTTTCCTTAGTCATTTAGGATTCTCAGCCAGCCTTTAAGAAGGGAAAAGAGCTTTTCAACCAGTAAATCTGGTAATTGGTCCACACTTCTCTTACTCAATTTTGAGTCTTGAGTTTTGTCTAGTCCATATAAGCTTCTTTATTGTCTGTCAGCAGCAACATTGAAGATTTGAAGAAGGGGGTGGGGGGTTCTGCTGCTCTGATTTGAGAAGATTTTGCCTTATCACTAATTTTTATTGTTACTTTTAAGTCAGGAGGAAAACACTGCAAGACTCGAACCTTTTACCACTAACTTTCACATCTTTTATCCATGTGCAGTGACCCTTATGCCTTCTATCTGTGGTACTAAATTAAATTAATTGGATGAATTAAATGAGTGGAATGAGATACATTTCTGCCAGAAGAGAAAGGGATTTGACCATTCCCAATGTAATACAACTGCTCCTCCTAATAAGACTACCAGTTATAAAATTAAACAGATTTGTAGCAGTTGTACTACCCAGATTGATTTTTGTTTTGTATCGCTTATTGTGGGAATTCTTTAACTGTAGCCCAATTCTTTAATTGTAGCCCAGCGTTTTCAAACCCGGATGTCTCCTTAGCTATTCATTTACTTTAATTAACATTTTTGCACAAGGAGGTTTTAAAGATGGCAGATAATTTATTTATGCAGAGGACGGGGACTGTAAAAGGTGTGATATGCAAATACACTCAGAATTGATATTTCAACCATTTCTATTTTAGTGTGCTGTAATGCCTGGAGATATTTGCCTCCCACCAGCTTCTGCAGTGCACAAAGCTAGACACTCTTGCTTGCTCAACCCACGTTTACTTCTTCTCTCCTCTCCGTCCATAAATTGTGATTAATGAACTTGTTCTCTCAAGTTCCACTGAGTAGAAAAACAGATAACAACTGCACTTCCTAATTAAAGTATAATTCTTCCAAGCCTCTCCCTAATGTGTCACCCCTGGTGTTGTTTCTTGGTGATGATTTATCATGCCTTTTTCAATGAGGAGCCAGCCACCTATAGCTGGTACGGTCAAAAGCAGTGCAATACATATGCTATGAGCCAGAGAATATATAGTACTCAACCCTAAGTACTATATATACAGAATGGTTACAACACTGGAAATCTTGTTTCTGCCAGTATTTACAAAAATCAGTAACTCACTAAAATAACATCCCTCAAATCCTTAACAAAAGCATCCCTTGAGTAATCCTCTCTCTTCATGCTCTTGTTTACTATTCATTCTGCAGATGGAACCAAAATGAAGCAAGCCTGGGTGGTGGTGTAGTGGTCCTCAAAACTCCCCCCAACCCCCAATTGTGGACCATTTTATAATCAAAACCCTTTCCCTAAAATCTCTTCTCCCAGCCCTTGTTGAAAATACAGAGCTCAGACACCTGGCAAATTACAGTAACATCAGAACAGTGCTAAGGGGACAATTTTAAAAGCAAATGCTATTAGAGAGAAAGTGTGTGTGGGGGGGGGGGGAGTGGGGGATTCTGTTTACATTTCCTGTATTTGGTATGTTCGTGGTTTGCTCCTTCTCCAACAGTGCTACAGCTTCTTTATAATCAGGAGATGTTTAAAGCTGCCACCATTCTCAGCTGCTCTGATCCATTGTAGTTTGGTTCTTCCCTCCTAACTGATTTGCAAACCTGGTCGCTGTGGAATATATATACTTTAATGAAATTTGACAGATTAAAAAAAACCCCCAAAAACCTGTATAGAGCTTAAGAGACAGGTGTTCAGGATTTGCTTCTAGAAGGTCAAAGATCTGGACTGGCCAACTAGCAGAAAGCATCAGTGAGAAGATTAAACGTTTCCCCACTAAAACAAGCAGGTTGGGCAATCCCTGGAAGTGCTCTGCAGACCCACAGTAGTTCACACCTCACCACTTGAGAACCACTGGGAAGGGGTAGAGGACTTCTTTAAGGGGGTTCTCTAGCACACAATGGCATGAATCAAATGAGCTTGGGGCTTTATACTGACAACTGTTTTGCAAACCTCTGTTTTGGAAACACATTTCAAAACCACAAATCTGAATCATGTCCTTTCTTTTCTCAAGGATCCTAAATGTACCTTGCATTTCTCCAGTCAGAACAGAGTTTTGAAGCCCGCAAAAAGGAAAAACATCCGTCTAGCAGAGCATTACCATGCATAGGGAATAGAGCTGAGATCAACCTTGTTAACGCAAAAATGCCAGGGAACTACTCTGCTGATATATCTTGGACTCATAGCTGGCATTACTTGTATAGCATTCTGTGCATCTTTTGTGAGACACCCAGTGATCCAGCGTTAGTATGATACTTTGCCTGATTTGATCAGTTTCGTGGCTGAGAATTGAACTCTGTACAAATGTTCTGGATGATCTTGGGAACAAATTTGTAGAGGTTGTCAAACTCATCCACAAAGAAGGAGTGCTCTTTATCCGGGTCTGTTGCAATGGCTTCCAATTCATCCTGGGCTGCCCATGCAATTCCTATAGAGTATGCTATGACTCCTGTAAAGAAAGCCAGAGCTTGAGGATGATGTATTTCAAAATAACCATTGCATTGAAACTAGACAGATATTGCAAACTGTAATGATCAGGACATAAAAAGGAAGGGATAGCATTTTCTCTTGAAAAATGCTATCCAAAGGTACAATGGAGACTATTTTTATTCCCTCTATCTAAATTTCATGACTATTTTGCCCCTACTCTCACTCTGCCTAGAATGGAAAATTTGAAAGGGACACCAGAAAGCCATCTATATTTGATTTAATTTGTTCCTGTGACGGAATTGCTCTATAATTCTTTGGAAACCTACAACACAGGGATAGAAGCGTGTATTCAGGGTAGAGGGGGGAAGGAACAAATTGGTCTCAAAAAGTCTTTCACATGGCAAAAAATATTTTAAAATAGTAGACTTATATAGGTAGTTGGTATAGTTCTATGCAAAGTGTGCATTTACTATAAACTGAAATCAAAAGTAAGCTTATGAACAACACATCTGCTCTTCCAGACTATGATGTTTTCTTAGAGGTTTCCCCTCCGTTTTCTGACCAGGCCCTAGTCTTGATCAGATTTGAGTGGGCCATACTGCAAAGTATGGTGGGCTTTGCAAATCTCCTCTGATAGTATGCTGTAATAGAAAACTAAGAGCAAAACTCTAGTTCCTTTCAGGCACCCAGAGGGCAGTTTCCCAGTTGTGAAGGTGGCACTTAAACACAATTTACGATTCTAATACCAGTGCCATGTGGGCATGTAAGCTTCTAACGTGTGAGAGTATAAGTCCTGAGAAACCAGGATAAAGGCCCTCCCGTGTTCTAGCTCCAATGTCTGAGTGGTTATGGTATTTGCCCAGGAAGCAGGAGACCAAGCCCCGCTCTTCACAGGGGAGACGGCTTGAGTCTGCATCCAAGAACAGTGCTCTAAAGACTATGCTACAGGCCAAGAATTAGCTAGTCCCCTATCTAGCCCTGCTCTTTGAGCCCAAATCACTGCAATTCTCAGCTGATAAAATGGATGAGACATTTCTATCCCATAGGGAACAAGAGGCCAAGCTAGAACATGATCTGCCGCTTTCCAGGGCAGTTGTCATCTCACTGGCCCACATACACCCTAGCTTGCTCTCTTTCTCTTGGCCCCGCATCTGTTTCGGTGGCAGCTTCAAAAGGAGTGCTAGAGAGAGTTCTGGATAATGCTTAACCTGTGGCCTTGTGGTTACAGCACCGGTATAGGAAGTTGGAGATATGTACATTCAAATTCCCACTGGGTAAAGTGGGAAGGGCCATAACCACTTTTGTATCGGGGCTAAAATATGGGAGCTGTTTCCCACTCCTCCCATCTAACACCTGCTAGTCACAGGTTTCTGCTAGGTAGCTTTGTGATTTATGCATCATCCATGTATGCACATACATACATAGCTGCATATCTACATGCCCAATGCACAGCCAACTGTTCACTAAGCACACTTACATATCCACTCAACCAGAGTAACAGAATTATAAACAATGTGTAAGCGCCAAAAATGGCACTTATGCAGCTGGACAACTGTCATTTGGGTCCATAAAGTGAAACAGAATTGTGCCCGATGGGTCTTTTCTTGATAAATGTTAAGGTACTATACTAAGGTGGAGTCAATAACCCTGAAGGAAGAGCACTAGTTTACCATTTTGATGAGCTGTCATGGCTGGCACCCGGACATCGTCATAAGACCTGCCATCGGTAATGAGAATCATTATCTTCCTCTTATTGGGCTTGGATTTGCTGAACAGGTGCTCAGAGGCATAGTTGATGGCTTCTCCAGTGCTAGTCCCTCCACTCCAGTAGTTGATTCTTTTAATGGCATTCAGTACATCTTGCTTAGTGCTGTACTTATCAAAACCAAACTCCAGCCTCTGCTCATATGTGTATTGTACAGCTCCAATCCGGGTGTCGGTATCTGAAATCTCAAATTCCTTGCTTATGTTGGCCACAAATTGGAGAAGAGTGCGAAAGTTGCTGGTGCCAACACTGCTGGACCCATCTATTACAAACCCAATGTCAGCTGAATTTAGACAGGTCTTACTGCAAGCCAGTCGATCAGTGTCACAGACCCGCTTCACCAAGAGCTGGACTACCTTATGTAGGCTAAACCAGCTTGGTACATTAATGGAATAGAAGCCATTTGTTCTACATACAGCCTGGAGAGAGAGGCAAAAGTAACAGAGCATTCATCAACCATTATAAGGATTTAGTTTAATTTCACTAGGTTTCTTGGGGGAGGGGGGTGTCAAAATAATCATCTACATTCAGCTAAAGCATTAGCTTTCCTACCCCTCTAGTTACAGAACATGTGATGGAATGATCAAAATTATCTCAACTGGATAAATTCAGCCTGAAATTCTACTACCCACTGAAGGGGATGGGAGGGGTTGTGAACAGGTTCTGGAGTACTTAGTCTAAATCTTAGACACAACGGCAAAACCACAGATTTCTTTCAGACAAATGTCTTCACTTAATTGCTGCAGCTTCACTGTGGAAAAGTGTCTTTGTTGGATTTGCGTATTTGTCTGGCAATGACTCTCTACATCCTTTCTTCTCAATTTCAACATAAGTGGAGGCTCCATTACCTTTCAACCCTGCAAACAGCCTGGCTCCTCCGAGTCAAGCTGCAGTGCTTTGGGTTCGTGTCATCTCAGCCACAAGAGAGGATTACACAACTGAAATGTTGTAAACAAGTGTGTTGATGATGTGGAAGTCTAAGGGGATAGGCTTTCATCATTTTGTTGGCTCCAGAATTAAAATTAAATTTAATCTTTTTTAGCCAAGAGCCATAAGTGCTTATTTTAGTGAATGTGCATGGGGAGCAAGTCTGAAGAGGGTCTTCCAGAGCTGACAAGAGAAGGATCAAGAGAAGGTAGAACAGGGGTGGTTGGATGGACAGAGGGGATGCAGGTTATGGTGGAGGCAAGGTTAGATGCATTTAAGGTTTAGGTTAGGGTGCTAATGTTTCAACCATTGTGATGAGAGCATTTGACAACTCCGGTTGTATTTCTGCACTTGAGCTTCCACAGAGGACAAGGCAGCTGTTTCTGTGGTGCTGCCTCTGTCCTCAGCAAACCTATATTACAGCAGCTGTGAGTGACTCGCTGCATGTGCTGGTTTAGGCTTCACTGCATATCCTGCCCATGTTTATCCTCTTCGGTTATTGCTGCTCTTTTTACCTTGACACTCTGCCCCACCCAATCACAAGGTACCATCTTTTGCCTTCCTGTTTGAGTCCCCTGCTTTCCTTCTTCCTTTTTGTCTCTGGCAGTTTCACAGAGACTGACTGAAGCTTTGCCTTTTAAAAATGAAATGAAAATGAGATTAAAGGCCGATTTAAGTGCTGACTGGAGACAGCCCAACACACAGCATTGCAGGATTTGAAATGCAGAGGAAATGTGTTCCATGGCAGACTGACAGTGGAAATTGCACAAAATCATCTTTAGTGTTGATCCAAGAAAGGCAGCTTTCTGAAAATACCTACTGACTTTCTCTCTGCTTCCTGAACCCTGGCTGCTCTGGCATTTTACACCTCCGGCTCCACCCTGCAGTGTTGTTTAAATAGGCATCCAGTACTGGGGCCAATCTGCAATGGCAGAGGATCCATGTTCTCCCTATCCACACTGTAAAATGTGTAGGGATTTATTCTTACTCTAAATGTAACAAGACATTTCTTTATTTATGAGAAAAAGACTTGAGATGACGAACAAGTTTATTAAACAGTTATCTTAAGTAGTTAATATGCCTGCACTCTGTGATCTCTTATGGAGACTGGGTTTGGTTTCATTAAAGAACTGTCATAAAAGCAAGTTGAACACCCAGCTTGATTTCAGGCTAGCATGTGCAGGTGGATGCTTCCATATCACTGAAGTCCTAACTAAACCTGCCTTGTAGTGGCCATTTCAAGATACCATCACCATACAAAAAGGTCTGGTCACTTTTAGATTTTTATTCAAAAAATGAGAAAAAGAATAATTGGACACATGGCCATTGGATGACATGCCTTAACCATTAATATATCAGACATATGTAATTTCAGAATACCTACAGATTTAGCCTTCATCAAACTATTAGTAACCGACTATAAAGTCTTGTGTTTTAAAATAAAGCTGCTCTTGGCTAGAATGTGAAAAAAATATCTAGATGTTTTTAAAATATCTTTTGTACACTTCCAGAGTGCCATGACAGAGGTATAGCATCCACGGTAAACAGAGAACCCCCAAACTGGCTGTTAACTTATACTCCACAACACGTTTCAGCTCAAGGAAGCTGGAAATTTTAGGTTTATGCCTTGTATTACCTCAGCCCCAGTTAGGGATTTAATGAAAATTCAAAAGAAAGATACTGAAACTAAACAACAGAAATCTTATGCCAGGGTCAAAAGTTTTGTTTTCTGATTAATAGCCTGAGATCTTGGCTTGGGCAGCTTTATTGATGCACAAATCCACAGACGTGTTTATAGACTGACAAGTCTTCTCCAATTTTACTAAATGGGAGAAACGCTGTAGGGCACAAATAATAACTTCAGGATAAAATCTTACTTCCACTTATGGAACTGTATATTTACAGTAACTCCATTGTCTTCAATACAGTTACTTCACGTTTCCATCTGTTGGGTTTAACTTCATAACACACACACAAAATCCCCAAGTTGGGAATAGCAATCATGAATAAATCATTTCATATGCTTCTTCATATTACAGTTTACAACTCTAGTTTCTACTGAAGCTTCCTACCTGCTCAATCATTTAAGAATTCAAAAGACGGGGAGGATGATGATCCGAGCGCTGGGAATTATTAGGGCTGGTATTTTTGTTACCTCATTATTTTGTGTTCTGTTCATTCTATAGTGCTGGACTATAAGCAAAAGCTACACACAGCCATAGTGGTATGTGTGCTTAGTTGAGGTGATTCACGGAATACAATACTGTAGGAATTAAGAGATGGAAAAGACTTCCACTGTTCACTTATCGATGCCTACCTGCTTGCTGGGGTAGCTTTATTCCTCACAAGGCCTGTTTTATGCCAGTTTCTAGAGTCCAAGTGCTATGGTTTTCCCCTTTAGGGGACTCTCATATTGCCAGAGAGGCATCTAGCTGTGTTACCAAGCAGGCAGGGTGGCACCTTTGAAATTAACTGATTTAGAGAGGCATGAGCTTTTGTAGGCAACAAGCTACTTCATCAGATACTCTGATTCTTGTGTTAAGAAAGGATCCTTCTCAGTTCAGCAGCCATTAAGAAAAATGGACTTTGCTAGCAAGGGCAGCATGTAATAGACCCAAGACTGATATAATTTTGAATTCTGAACTGTTGCTTTGCTGATTTTTTTTAACACATGTATATTGCATAGATATCTGGTCAACATAAACAGGGAAGTCATAACCTTTAAGAAGAAACAACCAGGGGAGATGGTGCCTCCTACGAGTTGGCTGTAATCAGACTCTTAGAAACTAAACACCCTGAGAACTTTGGAAGACTTTGCAAGCTAACCCACTTGTATCCTGCTTGCCACTACCTTGTCCACAAAGTTGGGTTCGATAACGTTCTGCTTTTCATTTTCATCAGCTGCTTCAATGGTGACAAAAAAAATGTTGATTCCAGATTCTCTAGCCAGTCTGGAGGCCTCCTCCACCTTGTCAGTAGGCCACCCATCCACCATCACAATGGCCACATTGGGTGCACCACCTCTGTTCCCATTGGCATCCGAAAAGAAGTTTTTGTTAACAAACGAAAGTGCCCTCCCTGGAAGAGAAGTACAGTATAGAGTTGGGGATTTATCCTATGCACAGTGCTTCGCCTCTCCATAAATATATGGGAATATTAAACTCTAGTAGCTAATGGTATTCATTGATCTTTAGCCAGAGGTTGAATTAAAGACTTAGAGCATTGCTGAGATGTGCTTTTGCAGGCAGAGCTGAAATAGCTACAGAGATAGGGAAAGTCCTCTGATGCTGTAAGCATCTGATCTACCCTACTATTAGAGTAACAAATATCATAAGCCTTTTCTGCCCTTCCCACAATCTCTGATGGGTTGCCAAAGATAGCAAGTATCTCGGATATGCCAGTGGCTGCTGCTGCTAAGGATAATGGAGAAATGTGTCACCATCCAACTAGGAGCTTCTCCATATTCCACAACCTTCCATGAGGTAAGAAAGATAGAACTAGGATTTTTTTTTAAATAGAATAACTTTTCTTTTTCATTTGTGGGTTTAACATTCCCCTTGCTAGCACCAAAGTCATCAGCATTAAAATCCATCTGACCTCCAAGGAGTTCCAGTGGAATGACAGAGCAGCTGCAATGTTCCTGTCAGTATTACAGCAGTATATGCACCACAGGGTGTTAGGGGCATATTTTGGAACATCAGATCCCAAGGCTAATCTCATGGCACTGCAAAGGGATTGTGGCTAGGGACAGACATTACACATAAACTGGTTTAAGTGATCAGAAACTGGTTTAAACCTGTAATAGAACAGATGTTCAGTGCACATAAACCAGTTTGAAAATGGCTGAAACTGGTTTGAGATAAACCTGGTGGAATCTAGTATCAGACTTAACTGATTTGGGTCAAATCAGTTTATACAATATCTATCCCAGTCCCCTTGCTGGTTTAAATTAAATCAGTCCCCCAGCATCCCAGCATGCTCTCTAGGCTGGGCAGAGTTCTGTGCTCCACAGCAGAGCTGGCCTCTCCCCTCTGCTCCCTGGCAAACTTGCAGGCACAGCAGGGTCTGCTGGCTTCCCTGTGCCCCCCTCCCCCTCACTGCTTAGGCAGAGATCCCTTCTTCCTCTCTGCCACATCACGGACCATAGCCAGCATGTGGTATGCTAGCTAATGCTGTGTAAGACTCCAGCAGAGACTGCAGACACAGCAGGGTCTACCTCGCTTCCCTCTGCCCTACCACTCCCCTACTCGCTACTCAAACAGGAAATTCCCTTTCTCCTTCCCTCCCTTCCTTCCTCCCATCTCCCACAGCATGGACCCCAGCCCCATGGACCCTAGACACATGGTATGCTAGCTACTGCCAAGAGATGTCTGTGTGCGTCTCTCTCTCCAGTTTCACTGGGGCAGGCAGACAAAACAGTGACTGCTTAGCGCTGTTTGGAGCTAATCAACAGGTCTGCCAGTAACCTGTTTAAGAAGTTTGAAGTAATGGAGAGAGGCCATTGTTTTGCTAATTGGGTGATAAAGACTGTTATCATTATCAGCCCTCAGCTAGCTTGCTTGCCTGTCATATTGTTGCAGAAAGTATGATGACAGGGAGGGAGATTAAAAAGCTGTGTATCATCAACAGATGCATGCACTGCATCTCCCTCTCCCCCCTTGCCTGGTGAGGCAACACTCCTGCCCCTTGAGCAGCCAGCGGGGAAAAAGCCTGGGACCATGCAGGCAGACCTCCCTAATGAGCGAGTCCTGCTGGGGTCTGGTCACGCCCCGCCCAGCTCAGCTCCCTGCAGAAGGGAAGGGAGGGCTGCTCTACCACCTCCCAGCTTCTAGCCTGAGCCACTGCAGGCATGTGCCTGAATTTGATCAGTCCAGAGAGAATGTCTGTCTGGTTTTAAACCAGTTCAGCCTAGCCAGGTTAGACTAACCTGCAAAGATTGAATCAGTTCAGGCTCAGGCTTTTTGAATGTCTGTCCCTAGCCTGTATGTCTACCAAAAGTGGGATTCCATATCCCTTTGTTCTTCCTTGTGGTAAATAGCATCAAAGCAGCTAAGCCCAGGTCACATACCGACATTGGAAAGTCCTCCTTTCTGTGAAATTTTCTCAATGGCATTTCTCAGATCTCTGGAGTTTGCATAAGTTTTGAGGTTAAATTCTGTTGAAGGGTCATCACTAATGGGTCAAAAGGAAGAAAGAAGCTGTTAATTTTTGTTTCACGCGCAGCATGTTCCCATTTATAATAGATTTAGTAATGTTCTTGGGCAAAGGGAACCCGTGGGCTAGATCCAGTGAGTCAATGGCTGTCCACCTGTGGATTGGATCAAATCTGTTGGTAGGATGGATCTGGCCCAAGGGCCATATTTTGCCCACCCCGATCTAGTCCAACCTACAGCAACTTTTTTACATACATTCAAGCCTTAAATGTAATCAAGTAGATTTTTCCTAATAGAATAAAACTATCTGTTTTCCCCCTACATTTCATGGGTTGAATTTTAACATATTTAGGTCATTTCTGTCATTGAAAATAAACTCTAATAAAAAGTAAGACTATGACATACTAATATAGAAAGAGGTAGAACACTCCTGCAGGCTCAGGTAGAGGCAGATCTAACTGGCAGACTACCAAATATAAGTCACTCTTACCCATATTGGATGATGCCCATGAGAGGACCAGCTATACCAATATCAAGAGCCTGAGACACGTCACTTAGGAACTGTTTTTGGATCTGAAAGCGGCGTTTACCAATGCTCCAGCTCCCATCAATCAAGAAGGACAAATCAACTTTGCAGTCTAAGATGAGACATAGAGGGGAAAAGAAGAATCAAGCATTGCTGGGTACTTTTATTCTTTAATGGATGCTTTTTATCTTACAAGAAATCAAAGTCTCTCATCTGTACCTGGCAACCTATCCCACAGTGGAAACACCCCACACACAAATCAGTCTATCCTTGTTTACAGAAGCAACTTTGTCATCTAGCCTGACCTCTTACATAATACAGGTCATAGAATTTCACCCAATTATGCTAATATTTGGCCTAATCACTGTAACAGATATAGCACCAATGATTTATCACCTGTAACATTAATCCTAATCAGCAGGTTGGGGAAAATCCATTCACTCCAACAACAGTTTGAAGCTGAATTCTGGGTTCTACTGAAATAAATGGCAAAACTCCCAGAGTTTCCCTCAAAGTAGGCTGGGCAGGTGAAGCACAGACCCGATTCCTCAACCCTGGGCCACTTAGGCTGCTGTGCATTCCTATTCATGGCTGCTATACCATGGGCTGGGATAGCCCTGCAGATCTCTTGTGCCATTGGAATTGTACTGGGAGTACGTTAATGTGCATCTCATGCCCATCTGTTTCCCAAACCTGTTGTACTATGAATAGGTGTTACTGAGGATTTTACCTTCCTCTGTGTAGCTATTTTTTTGCACTTTCTTTAAGTCACTGATGAAAGCAATTCCAGAAATGTGGTTTGTGGTATCACTGAAGGCTTCAGCGACTGTGGTCTGAGGTAGAATTATCCCAAGGATGACAACCTTGTGGTTTTTTTCACATCTAGTATAGGCTCTTTTTTACTTTAATTTCAAACCCTTAAATACATATATGCAACTATTGGCCTTAATGTATTGGCTCATTCTACTAAAAACTGCACTCTAAAAAGCCATGCTTAGCCTAACCAAACTCTTCCCTCTTACATTAGATATATCCATATTCTTCTGCAAATGGCATATGCAGCCATTAGCCAACTGATTTTTACCTCTATATCAGTCAATGGGCAAAGAAACATCATTGACTGGAATGGGACTAAAATTGGCTCAACTACAGTGTTAATTAACATTTTTCCTCAGTGTAAACCACAAGTTACTCTTTAATGTCACTTCCTACCAATCAGATTAACAAGAATGGGTATATTTTAATTCTAAATTAACCTAAATGGTACACAGTACTAATTGTTGCTATCAGATTATGTAACTGACTTCCCATCTAATGACTTTCAGTTTTCTCAGTAGCTTGGCTGTTGTTTTTCTAATTTCACAAATCCTAAATGCTGGAAGCATGACAAAGAACTGTGGTCATTAATAAGTGAGCATGGGGCAAGGATAGGTTCCTACAATACAGCCTTCATCAAGGACCAAGTTATCCAGAGGTTTCAGCTTCTTAAAATGAAATCCTATCCTGTGATCTGATTATGTGAAAAAGGCCTTTTTTTTAAAGGGTTCTGATCATGTGCATGTTTTGCCTTGTATAGAAATTAGGAAAGGCCATTGACTTCTGTGAGAATACTCTCTGTGACAAATAAGATATTATGAGCCCCTCGCATGACAAAGACTTCAGTATGTTCCCAACATTTTCAGATTTGCAAGAAAAGCTAACAGGAATTGAGCAACACGGGCTCTGTGGCCTGATCAGGGGAAAGGAGCCAGCCAAGTGACTTATAAATATAGGAAGGACAGGAATTCTGATTCTGTTACACCTGCTAATTTCATTTTACATTGTAACTGTTGGTCATGAAACTGTGGTTCTTTGCACATCTTAGAGCCAAGGGCAACAGAGTGAACCTAAACAGACTCTGTACTAAGGCCCCTTAATTACTGTGACAGTATAAGATACAGCTGGCATTCACAGGCAAGACATTAAAACATTTAAGTAATAGAAATAAACATAGGGATTATGACAACATTCACTTAAATATTTATTTTAAAATCCCCTTTAAATGTAGTTTGTGCTGCTATAACATTTCCCTGTGCTACAGAATTTTGGTACTTGCCATCCACATCTGCATGGTAGCAGCTGCCGGCAGTGTAAGTGGAGAGCTGAGGGCTTTGGCAACTGGAGAAGGGTTTTTGTCAGTGGTGAAACTGAATCTGTCTTCTCTCTAACTGAATTTCTGCTTTCCTTCAGTTTCGCTGCTTCCTCTAAGCCTGATGCAAAGGTTGTTGAACTCAATGGTAAATTCTCCCAGACCACAGAGGTCTCTGGGCTATGCCTTTGTAGAGATAAGAGTGAGGGTTTCTAGATTCAATATGCCTCTCTTCCTGCTGTGGGCACAGGTTCCATTTTCTGCATGACTCCTTACTCACTCCATTAAATCTGTTGCAAAAGAAATGAAGCCCCAATTCCAGGAGCCCGACCTGCTCCATCAGACAGGTCAGATGAAAGGAGTGCTCCTATTACCAGGGCTCAGTTGCCTGTGCATGATCCCAGAGCCTCAGTTAGCATCTTCCTCCTGTCAGATCAAAACTCTTCTGTGCCTGACATATTTCCAAGCCCTATGTTCTTGGATGGTGGAATTCATCTGCCTTTCATATCAGATCTTTAACTGCCAGTATCTTATTTAACATTAGGTAAATCAAGACTCTGTTGCTATATTCCCCCACAAAGTTAGAAGTTTTACATCAGAAGAGAAACATGGACCATGGCAAACCAGAAACCTTAAAAGTACATCCAATATTCTGTTGCAAAGGCTTGTGTGTTCTGCAATAAGTTTTTCTAGTAGCTAACATTTAAATTATTTTACTGTATTCCACCCAAAGCATGTAACATGTAACAGCAAAAAGCCCCCCATCGCTACATAATTAATTCTGATTTACATACTTGGATTTCCCTGGGAAACAGGCTCTAAAGGTTTTGGATTCAATTCTTCCTTGGAACTGAAGCCTGAAGAGAACAATAAAATGATTAGTCGACAAATGCACAAGAACTGTTCTGAGTCTGACCTCATCGATGGGACGGAGGAGGGGCAGGGTGGTACCTTAGGTAGAGACTAAGTGGTTTAGAGTAAACAATCATCTTTTCATCAGATGCTAAGTTTCATTTTGAGAGGGAAAGAAAGGGGAGCAAAGAGTCTCTTCAGAGGGGTAACCCTTCCAAGAGCCCTCAATGAACCACTTGAGCACTGGTACATCCTCTCCTAGCAGCTGATGAAGTAGGCTGTTGTTTGTGAAAGCACATGCCTCCCTGAATTAGTTGGTCGCTAATGCAGTGCTTTTAGGATGCTGTAGCACCCTGGAGTGCCTTGAGATCCTTTCTAGGGTGCTGTGGGGTGCCACGTAGTGTTAGCATTGTCAGGTGTGCAAACATGATTCACAAAATAAAGCCAGAGATTTCAAATAGGAATCCATAGCGTCCAAAACATTCTGCCCTTGTGTGGTCTTTCTGAGCTCTTTGCAGCAGCAGAATTGCTCTAGTATTTTTATGTACCCCAAAATGAGGGAAAACTAAGAGATCACATTTTCCAAAGGATGCCTTGAGCCTATCAAGATGTGCCTTGAGATTACTCAGAGATGCTTTGAGTATGAAAAGCTTGAAAACTACTGCTCCAAGATGCCACCCTGCCCTGTGTTCAGCCTGATTTCAGACTAACGTGGCTACCCAGCACCATACTCACTGAAGGGAAGAAGGTAACAAATACCTCATAACTCCTTACCCTTTTGTGGATAAGGAGACTGCTCTGGAAAATGTTTGTGCTACTTCTGGTTAGCATAGGTAAAATGTAAAATAACCAAATGAGCACCAGAAGTATGTTTTTGTGACTTGTGCCTCTTAATTTTTTTCCCTGCAAAATGGGCTACTTTCAGAACCACAGACAAAATGCACCAGGGCAGCAGTAGGCCATCATGAACAATAACTCTACAAACATTTTATTTTTGCTGCAAAACTCAGAGTTTGATTCTTCAGTGAGGTAGAGGGAGAGGTAAAATGTAGGATTCCCTGGAGATAGCAAAAGCAGTTTTCTGTCTCCACTTCCCCAGCTAACTGAAAAAGGAAAGAACTGGGATCAGGTTATTTTGTTTCTTTATATTGGCCTCGAACTGCATCTTTGGTCTCTTGCCTACTGGAGATATCCATCTACTAATCCTGAAATCATATGGGCAGAGAAGAACTATCAAAACAGAACATCACGTTCAGTCTCTAAAATGGGTGGGAAGAAGGCTTCTTGATCAGATGCACAAGTTATTTCCAGTCTTCTCTAAACTGCTGGATTTGCCCAAAGTGATATTTTCAACTCTCTTGTGATTTTTAGTGACAGAGATTAAGTGTGAGAAGTGTTTTTTAGTAATCTTCCAAATGACTTGAGAGAAAGTGTTACCTTTATATCCTATCCTCCTAACTCCATATTCTCCAAAGCAATAACTCACCTGACCAACAATGAAATGAAAGCCCAGTCTGGTAGTACAAATTGTACTGGGGTCCTCTTTGGAGCACAGTTTTATTTTGTGTCCATGACACTGGTAATTAATTTTACTTTTCTAGGGGTGGCAACCACCACCTCACTGAAATAAACTACAGAGGCAGATGTAGGAAAGAAACATTTCTGGAATCTCTCTCTCAGAGAAGCTCATTCTTACTAGTTATAATTTGTTGCAAAAGTTGTACATTTTACATTTAAATCTGTACATTTCACTTTCCATGCTTTGCTCAAAATAGCAGCAACTGAAGGGAGCGGGAGAGATTATTATACCAATTTAGATGTTATAAAGGAAGGGAAATTGTAGGAGAAATCAAAGTCTGATTGTCTACTGCCTCCTACCTTGTGCAATCATTTACATCTGTGAAAAGTGAATGGAAAGGGGGTATAAAAATCTACCAGTCTTGCCAGCATTAGTAATATATTTTGCCCTGATTTAAATTCATTGCACAAGGTTCAAGACAGGGGAGAGACTGGTCATTTAACATTCTGTTTTCTTTTATGGAGATAAAAGAAAGAGCAGAGAGACACAACCACAGTATATCCAGTTAAGCAGACAATAATTAGGAGCAATCCAAGAGATTGGTTTTATTCTTTTGGAGGCAGAAAGAAAAATTGGGGCCTGGTCCAGACTTCATTGAAATCAACAAAAAGAGCCCTATTAAAATATTTTTCAAGGGGTTTTCAGTCAGATCCAGGGGGTGGGAGAATCTCTAAACTAGCAGCCTGAAAAAATTCTGTTTTCACTGAACAATGAATATGTCCTTGAGATACATTACTGGATCACAGTAGGAGTGGCCCTATGATAACCAAAAAATTTCAGATGGACATCAAGTAATGATTTGAATGCCTGGGCAGCTTTTCCTAAGTTTTGCAAAACAGGAAATAGCTATTTCTTCGTACAATATCCAAGGCATTAATTTGGGGCAATACTGCAGTAGATTTTTTTTTTTTTTGTAACGGGTCGGATACTGGTTTATTTTATCAAAGAAATCCTGCAAACTGGTATTATAGAGTACCTGTACACATGCTAAGGGGTGGGAAGGGGCCATTTTAATTAGACCCATTCCCTGACAACTGGTCTAATTAAAATGGCTCACCATCACATGTATTAAGCCTCACCCCCACATTTTAAAATGGCCCTGGGGGTGCCTAAACTAAAGCTTATTTGACAAGCTTTAGAGAAAGTGCCCTTGCAGCCATTATAAAACATGGGGGGAGGGGTGCTTAATACATATGATGGTGAGGCCATGTTGCAGCATTCTAATTAGAATGCGGAGCAGACTTGATTAATCGAGTCTGCTCTGACGTTCTAATTAGGACAGAAACCAGCATGTCTACAGGCAGCCACAATGACCAATTCCAATGTAAGAAGTATGTCAGACTCTTACAGACCTACACAGACACTTACGTGGGGGAAACATGACAGACTTCAAAAGGGGAATGTCAAGAGGGTAACATAAAAAAGGTGAATTAATTACAAACAAGAGTTCAGAAACTATGGGGTGACAGAGTTTCTCTGTCCAGTAAAGCAAATCAAATTGTGTCAGTAGAAAGACATAGGTTATCCACATAACGAGGAGAGCTGTGATAGCTTTGACTTTAATGGGGCATCTAACATGAATGAAGATACCGATGAGTTTAGAAACTCGATGGGGACACAGGAAAATGCATGCTGTTAAATGGGAGATGAGTGCAGCAGCTATAGCACACACTCTTCAGAAGTCCTAGCACAGATTCTGCCTGGCCATTTCTTATTGCAACATTTTTCATTTCTGCACTTCTGAGACAAAGTACTAGCTTAGGGATAGAGCAAAGGAAGCTTACTTTCCCCCACCTTAGGTGGCTGCCATGAGTGTCTCAGACTCCCAGCACTAGTTAAGACAGTACCCAGGTGGTCCCACTCTTGGCACACAGAGTGCCTTACCACCTTTTTTGGGGAGCATCTTCCTGCAGATGCAGTTTCACCTCCTGGCCTTTAACTGTGTCATCTCTTGAGCAAAGGCTTCCCTGACATGGGTACGTTAACTCAGAAAAACCTGACATAGCCAAAAGTGTTGCAGCCAAGCACAGCTTGCCTTTTCCATCCAGAAGGGAGAGGGCTGTGTTTAGACTGTCGTGTGCTGTACTATGACTGGCTCTGCCCCTTTCTGCTGCAGTTTCTCTGAAGCATGTCACTGAGAGGCTTTCTTACCTTGCCCCCCTTGTACACTTCTGTGTCTAATCCTAACTGATGAACCAAACACCAAAAAACAGGGAGGAAAAGGCTTTTGCTGCATCATGAAGATGCTCTACATGCAAGAGATGATAAACATTTAATAGAAATGTGGTTATTGAGACATAACGTGTAGCTTGGCCTGTTTCCTGCCTTAGCCCACTGTGACTAACCACAAAGGCAACAAGCGCTCTAACAGACCAAATAGGGACAGAGACAGGAAGGACTCAGGGGCCGCATCTAATGAGATGCTGACTGCGCAGTTGTTACTGCGCAGTTATTTAGTACTTACATACATAAATACTAAATGACTGTGCAGCAACCAGAGTTACTGCGCAGTAGCATCCCTGAACAGGTTTCTTGGTGATGCCTACTGCACAGTAGCTCGTTACTACCGCAGAGTAGCGTCTCGTTACATTTCATACCATGCGATGCTACTGCGCAGTCAGCATCTCATGTAGACGCAGGCAGTGAAATCAGGTTCTGAAAGAAACAAACACCAAAATGCTCCAAGCCCTGGTTCTGGTTTTCACAGAAGTTGTCTCTAGCTCCCTGCTCCTCTTACATCAAACTCTACCTGCTCTTTTTCTGAGCTAATGCTAGTATGCATGCGTGCCATTTTAAACAACCAGGAACAATCAGATCTAATACAGTGTTACAACAGAATAAATAAATCCCTTCATATTATGTTACGAGTTTTTCACTGCTTTGTGAACCTTTGCTGCTAAAATACTTCTTTAAGAGAAACCACCCACATACAGCTGCACATGACATCAAAATCTCTCATCAGCTTTTGTTTATTGCCGCTTAAGGTAAGTGAATAAATACATACTTAATCTGGTTTTATCTATCAGTTATTACACAGAAGTCTCAATAGACACCATCTTTGACCAGGAATTTTCACTGATACAGAATCTGAATATATTCTAAATTTAACTTGCTTTATTTGCCTACATACATAATCACAGCAAGAAATCCCTTCCTTCAGAAATCTCAGTCTAGCAGTTGCTAGGGCACAAGAGTCTCAAAAACTGACTCCAACCAGAGACCAAGGCTCAGGATATAGTCAGTGCCTTGCATAGCCAAATACTAAGAACAACATGCCATCTTCCCCAGACTGAACATTTGCTCTTAATTTGCATTTAGGAAGCTATACCTCACAGTGCCACCTGGTGACATTTTACTGCAACAACAATTAATGTATCTCAATCCTAAGGGTGTGGACACAGGAACACTAGCAGCCTTTTCAAAAGGGGAATGTCTCAGACGAGCAGCAACTGCTGTCTTCTAACTGTTATGTGCAAAGAAGCTGAGAACAATTCAAATGTAGCAAAACTGGCTCCAGCGTTAATGCTCTGTCATCCAAGGTCAGCGCTGGAGCGGTTTTGCTGCATTTGAATTGTTCTCAGTTTGCTCACACAGAACAGTCAGAAGGTACAACCTGCTGCCCTTTTAAAACAGTTTCCTTTGTGATAGGGCTCCAAGTGTTGTTGTATCCATACCCTGCATATCCAAT
>NW_005841901.1:2659025-2665496 GCF_000455745.1 Alligator sinensis | reverse complement strand
CAGGAATGGCAGACCAGCAATTCTCAACCAGGGTGTCATGGCACTCTAGGGTGCCTTGAAATCCTCTCAAGGGTGCCACTCAATGTTAGCACTGTTAGGTGGTAAACATGATTCACAGGATAAGTCCAGAGATTTCAAATAGGAACTCATAGACTGCATCCCCATAAGCAGGGGTGTGCGGTTCCCATGGGGAAAAAAGCAGCAGCACAAATCTGTGGGGTAGGAGAAGTTGGGGCCAATACCTGGGCTGGCCCAAGCAGCCTTACCTGGAGTACTGGGGGCCTTCTGGGACTGCAGCAGCAGTGATCTGGGTGCACAGAGCCTGGCCAGCAGCTTGAGCATGGCTTTGGCTACCCAGGCTCTGGTTTTGGGCAGTACATGCTGCCCCCATATATGCCATCCTACTTTTTTCTGGTGTGGATTTTTTTTCAAAAAAACCCACTGTGCTGCAAATTAGCAGTGCAGCCAACCCCTGAATGTGTGGCACATGTGGTTTGCAGCACCGCAGATGGGTCTGTGGTGCCCCAAACGCCGGCTTGCCTGGACGCACCCATAGTGTTCAATCCATTCTGACTCGTGTTCTTTCTGAGTCCTTTGCATCAGAAAAACCCATCTGCAGGTCTATGAGGAAATACAAGACAAAAAATCTTGTGGGAATGGAGAAACTGTTTCCAAAAGGAAACAATCACTATCTTCCTGGAAAGACTAAAGTATGTATGGAACTTGATCTCCTTCTAGACAAAAGACCAATTTCAGACCCCATACAGTGTATCTTTGCACTGTTTTTTATTTCCCTTGACTAGCCAGGGCTGGAGTAACCTGTGAAAAGGACAGAAGCAGATTATGAGAAATGATGCCAAGGTAAGAGAAAGGCATGAGGAAATACTATTATTACCTAGTAAAGGAATTAGTCTTATAAGCAGAGTCTATCTGTGGTTGACAGATATCAAACCTGATCCCAGTTTAGAGGACTATCATGTTCCCAGTGCCTTTGGGAAGGGGCATTAGCATGTGTGTGTGTATGCATGTGTGCCCAACTTAGACATGTCTCAATGCACAATTATTCTCAGCCCCCACACTGTCATGGGTATCTTTGGGTTTCTAACAACTCATTTTCCTGTCAGCCATAGGGTCCTTTTTGGATCCTGCTTTCTAGAAGTACATGGAGCTGAGTTCTCAATCTACAGTAAAATGTCTTCATTCTTGTGCCTCTCACATAAGGCACTGGCTCAGTAGTGGAAGCAGTAGGGAGAGTGCTGTAGTTTGCTGTAGCGGTGTCCCAAGGTGGAATCCTGCCTGTCCAGTCTGCTTGGCTTTGCCCTTCAAGTCAACAAGTGGAGGAGGAGGCTGGAGTGTAGGCGACTGGGATAGTACATGAAAGGGCATCTGTCTTTTTAAAGTGTTTGGTGAAAAAGCACTTTTCACACTGTCACAAATTGCACGTGGGCCTGGTGAGCAGACCCGAATTGCTTTTGTGGGAGCAAGCCCAGGAAATGTCCAATTGTGTTTAAAGATGGTTATTTTCTAAATACAATGGATAGGTATGACAAGCAATGTGTTCAGCCATGAAGCCCTCTAAATAATAAACACTCTAGAATTTTTATTGCTTTGCTTCAACAGCAAAAGCAAGAGAAGATTGCAGAAGTGTTCCAAAAGGAGGAACATGCTTGGGATTTTAGAGGTAACAACAAAGTCTGTACTTATACTGGTGACAGACTGTAAATAAGAATGGCTTATAAAAGTTTCTGTGTAGTTCTTTGTTTGAAAGCTCTCTAGGGGATGAGGGGGCTAACAGGGCTTAGAGCCAACGATGGCAATGATGCTGAGGCAGGCATAAAAAAACGTATGAGTTAGCAACAGGCAAAAAGACCAAATGGTTGTTACGAGGGAATTCCTAAAAGGACAGGGCGTCAATGTTCAGAGTTCAGAAAAAAAGCAACACAGTGCCAATGAAAAGGGGGTTTGGATCAGGAAAGACAATCTGCAGAGAAATCACCAGCCAGGGAAATTAACTACCAAGGGAGCAGTGTTGGCTATTCTATGGAAGGTCCCTGGAAAGTTTCCATTCTCATCCCCTGTTTTTACTAGTTCAGTACTTTTGGAAAAGTTCAGCTTTAGGGTTCCGATTTTCCAGTTTTGGTTTCTTCCTAAAAATGAGCATTTTTGGACATCTGAGTAAAATGTGGTGCTCCTGCTTTCCTTCATATGGCAAATGGTAGAACATCTTATCCTATCAGAAAACAAACATGATGTCAAGCTCATTTTTAAGAGCCCATTCCCCCAAAGCAGCTGGGAGTAGAAAGCTGATTGTTGGAAGAGGAAGCAGTACTCAGAGGTAAAGTGCCACTCCAGGTTTCCCTGAAAATTAGCTTTGGTCCAACCTCACTCTGTATAAATAGTACACTGCCCACCCACTTTGCATTTCTCTCAGGAAAGCCCAACTCCTTGTTGTTCTGCCCCTTGTGTAGTCATGCACACTTGTGCTTGGTGAGACTAAAGTGCCCTAGTTTTCTTTTGGAAGGTACTGACTTCGTACTTGCTTTCCCTATGTGTAGTAATGATAATTAACACAAGGAGAAGGAAGTGAAGATTTGGTCTCACAGGACATGACCCTCTAAACAAACATGTACTTGGATGTCTGCAGGACAAGGGGCTGATATGCACATTGTGCTTAACAGTCAGGAAACAACAGAGTTAAATTTCACACACACAAACTTCAGCTTGTCCTCTTCTACATAGACAAGCTAATGCAGCCTTTACTTACAGCTACTCCTCACTTAGCGTCATAGTTAAGCTCTTGAAAAGTGTGACTTTACGTGAAAGGATGTTAAGCGCATCCAATTACGTCACCTCCGTTACCTACTAGCAGGTGGCATCCAAGCTACATTATAACCAAACATTGTGCGACTTTAAACGAGTATGTTCTCTAATAGATCAGCGATGTATAACAAAACAACGTTAACCAGGATGACGTTAAGTGAGGAATACTTGTATAGTCACATAATACTTCTTAAATAATACATGATCATCACACTTCTTTTCCACAGCCTTGTACTTGCTAGCATCATGCACTTAACATGCTCTAGCTCTGTATCATCTATCTGAAATCCTCCTGTACTCCTTATTTGCATGGCATAAAACAGCTTGAGACTAACACACAATGTAATATTAGACTCAAATTCTGAGTCTTTGGATGTAATCAGAGAGATTTGTTTGTGGAGGGGGGTCTCTGCTTTACATGGCTGTTCTAGTTCACTTTTAAATTATTTTGTTCTTTTGTCACATTCCTGTTTTATAAATTATTCTGTGAGCCACTCTGAGCCTTTGTTGGAAAGTGCAGGATATAAATCAAATAAATAATACTAATTCTAATACTAATTCATTACAGTCATTTCCCCTCCTCCTTAAGCCACCAAACAATGCAGTTAAGTTAGCCTCAGAGGTAACTGCCTCACCCCCTGATCTGCACCTAAGGAAGTCTGGTCTCCATTGCTGAGCACAACAGAAGTAGCTTTGTAGCTGCCTAAAATGCAGCCTTAGACAAGGCAGCCAAGTTCATTTTTATTTGCATGTGAACGTAACATTTCCAGAAGGCTTTGGGTCAGCTCACTGATTTATTTTCCATGTAACAATAAGTTCACCAAGCAAATGTATCTTTGTGCTAATTGGGGAAGTGGTCAGTTTGTATGAGCCTCCCTGTTCTGCCAGTGCAGCTTAATGTCATTACTGCCATGGGAATATCAGCCTAGGATTCAGGCAGCTCACTCTATGCTAATTAAACTTTCCTTCCCAGGTTGTCACAGCTGTCCATGCCCATTAACCTTCCATTCATTTAAGTAAGACAGCAGTTGATACATGCAAGCCAAAAACTCTTCCTTTGAAGTGACAACCTGAATGCATCAAGCACATTTGGGTTAGAGAAAATGCTAACAAGAACTCGGCTACCCCTAACTCATGCCCCCAGTGTTTCATCAAGTTTAAAAGAACCCATCTTTTTTTTTCTTTTTTCCTCCAAATTATATCCACTTCACTGGACTCACTACTGCAGCTCATTCCAGAGAGACTGAGAACTTACCTACGAGGCACAGTCAAACTTGCTCTTTCTGACTTGGCCTGCCACCTCTGCGGCAGGGAAATCTGTTCACATAAAGGATGATGCAGAGTTTGGGATATAGAATCAGCTTTCCTGACTCATGTATTGTGTTTTCAATCAAATGTACATGGGTTATGTCACTCATTGCAACTAATAGAAGTTTTCTTCATCTTTCAGCTTTGAAGTAAGTAAGAGTTTTCAAATAAAAAAATGCTTGAAATTGGACTTACCTTGGCTACCACCAACAAACACAGCTTCACAAATGGGATACCAACAAATCAAAGATATTAGAGTACATAATACAGCTTCACTGTAGCGTGGGACCATTCCCTCCAATGCGCATTTATGTTTTGTACAGTCCACTTTCAAATGCCTCAGGGATAGGGCTTTCATAAGTTCTAGTCAAGCCGTGGAGTCCAAAGGTGGCTGAATGTGATGCCAGCCCCATCAGTCCCCTGAGTGCCTCTAGAAGCTGGTGTGCCTTCATTACACTAGTCCACTGGGCCAACTAGGCTTGGGTGGGCTTTGGAGCTTGAACTTTTCCTATCATGTCCATGATTAATATTTCAGGATCTAGAGCCCCTTTCCTCAGTGCAGTTTGCCCCTTTTCCCAGATTTCCTAAAATGGGACTAATTTGAGACTGATTCAAGTACAGGGCCCACAGGGCAATTGCCACCCTGTATCCTTTTTTTCAATTACTCCCATGAAATGAGATTATTACTATTACTGTCATGGGCCTGATTAATAGTGAGTTTCCCTAGGGACGTGGAAAGCTGACAGGTCTGATGTGTTTTATTGTTTTAAATATTTACCTGCTTCAAAAAGGCTCAATCCAGGTTTCCACAAGTCTGTTTCCAATGCTTCCACACACAAAAGAGAAGAAACATGATTACTTCCGAGGAGAAAAAGATTTGAAGTTACAAAGCACTATGCACAAGTTAGAGAAGTAAATGCATGAGTCAGGAAACCTGAGAGAAACTAGTCAGATTTTTTGCATCAGTAAAACTAGAAACCTTTATGAACACACTTCCACCCCTATTTAGTAGCTTCATGTTGTCTCTGCTTCTATGTAAGAAATCTTTATCGTGACATTAAATGAGCGTCTTTAGATCAGTTCTGTCCTGCCCATTTTTTTTAACACTGGAACAAGGCTGGGCTGGCCTGTGCCAAAAAATCCTTCAGAGACCCCCTAGTATGCACTGACTCCTGCATTGATCTCATGGGGCAGTTGTGAGCAGGAACGATAATGGAAGTTCCTTTGTTAGTGAAGGAGGGAATGAAGCAGGTATCAGACTAATAACTGGTTATTAAAGGGTACCCTTCCCAGACCAAAGGAATTAGATAACTTCTGCCAACAAAACCAGCCTCCCCTGCTTCCTTGTTATATCCAGCCCTGTTATAGCAGCCTTTTGCCTGCTTTTGTATCCTTTGTATCCTCGACTCTATACAACAGAGACCATCTCCCTGGGTTTGTGGCCAACCCAATGAGGCCATGAGACCTTGAAGAGCTGTGCCAGGGTTAGGAGGCCACTGAGGTTCCCACTTCAGCAAACCAGTGCCCCACATTGCTCCTTAGTCATCTCACCTCTGCAACTGGATCCCTCATGCACAAAATGAACTGAGTGGCCCTCATAAAGATGGCAAGCTCAATGGCAAGATCGGTGCTCTCACAAAGGTGGCTGCCTTGGAGACTCTGAATGCTTAGAATTCAGAGCTAAAGGATACAAAAGCAGGCAAAAGGCTGCTGTAACGGGGCTGCATATAACAAGGAAGCAGGGGAGGCTGGTTTTGTTGCACTGTGTTTTTAATCTAGTGGCCCAGATAAGGTGAGATGGAGTGGCAGGAACGGGGGAGTGAGCAAGAGGGAAGGAAATAGAAAAAGAAGAACAGTCAGAGGTTTTTTTCCTGCCTTGGCCCCCTCAGCTACTTGAGTGTTGCAGGTATCACAACAAAGGCAAGTCTTGGTGAGTGTGAATGGATGGTGAATAAGGGTTTGTGCATAGTTGGGTCCTGTAGGGTTTGGTCCTTGGACCTGTACTCTTCAATATCTTCATCAGTGACTTGGATGTGGGTGTGAAGTGTACTCTGTCCAAGTTTGCAGATGATACTAAATTGTGGGGTGAAGTGCACACTCTGAAAGGTAGGTTGCAGGCAGACCTGGACAGGTTAGAAAAGTGGGCAGTACACAATAGGATGCAGTACAACAAGGACAAGTGTAGAGTGCTGCACCTAGGGCACAAAAATATCCAGCACACCTACTGGCTGGGAAGTGACCCTCTCAGCAGCACAGAAGGAGAAAGAGATCTCGGAGTCATAGTGGACTCCAAGATGAACACGAGTCGTCAGTGTGACAAAATGATCAGCAAAGCTAACCGCT
>NW_005841901.1:2637695-2658522 GCF_000455745.1 Alligator sinensis | reverse complement strand
TCCTGCCTAGACAAAGGGCTGGACTTGATGATTTGTTGAGGTCCCTTCTGACCCTAGCATCTATGAATCTATGATTTAGACTGTAAAAGGATTGAAAGGGGCGACTGACATCTTAGGCAACAGATGGTGAAATGGGCTGCAGTCATTTTTTGTTGTTGTTCAAAATTAGTTATTGGAGTGCTAAACTTAACTTTCATTGCTCCTAAAACCAATGGCTTCCAATGAAATAAACTTGTATGTGGAAGATCAATAACCATAAGCTTCACATTGTAGGCAACAGAAAATTTATGGAGCTTATATAATTAAAAGGTAAGATAAAATCACAGCATGAGATAGGACACATGCTTCATATGCATACCTCACAATCATCAGGTGACACCAGCTGAAGTAAAAATGTCAGTACAAGGGAATGTACCTGTCTCTCAGACAAAAAACCTAGTTTCCATAACCACCTTATATTTGTGCTCAGCCCATGACTTTATGTATGAATTGAGCACTGGAGCTCCTTGAAACTTCCCTGGAATATTTAATCTCAAGAATGAAAAACAGATTCTCTTCCACCTATGATTCAAATGATTATGACATGGAAAAGACCAACCAACTATGTTTTTGTCAGAAGGAGCACTGGTGGGGTTTCTTTGGACGCATGCTTTTTAAGAGCTGCGTCTGCTCGTTCTGGTCAGATGATAGCTAACTACATAAAAGTGCCTCAGGTCATTCCAAATGTATACTGGGATCTGCATACTGCTCTGTTAGGCAATCTTATAATTGTTTACAGCCTTTAACATGGTTCTGCCAATGAGCAAACCCTGTCTTTTCCTTCTAAACAAACAAACAAACAAACAGATGACGGATGACAAAATTTGAGTTGGCCAATTGTAAATGGATTAGTCTAGTAAATGAGAGTCTTCAGCTCTCAGGGAGAACAGTACAGTGGCAATAAACTGTCCTATTCTTTGGGATTATTACCAGACAGCTGGTAAGGAAAGTTCTGTACCAAATTTACAAAGCGGAGATATATTAGCATTCTTGAAAGCAGCCAGGATTTTTCACACAATGACAGATCAAGGCGATGTGAATCCTAAACCTGTTGACCTTTGGAACCAAGTAAAACCATAGTTTTTGAGTCCTGAACAGTTTTCAAACAACTTTTACAGGGGAGTGAAATCCCTGAGAGCGTGAAGACTGTCAAGAGGGGTTTGATCCTTGTCAGGGGAAATGAAATTCCTCCAGGAGCATAGGAAGATGCTTGGGAGGAAAATGAATTTATCAGAGTGTATATTGTTAAGTGACCGCTCCCCCCATTGCATCTGCCTCAGACCGATGACCAAAAGGTCCTTGAGAACCCGGCCAAGACTGTAGAACTGGCCCTGGCTTCACAAGAAACATGCAGTCAAGATAAACAAAACGCTATTCCAAGAAAGCACAGAGTTGTTCAGTGATTTCTCTTTGATCATGTGGCGAAGTTGGCTAGAAGTGACATCCTTGACCTGCCAAAAATTAGTGCTAAAGATGAAGATGAGGATGGCAAAAGTCACTCTAAGCCCAATATTTTTCCCTGTGATTAGGAAAACAGAATCATTCATGATGTGGGACTTCGGCTGTATGATTGCCTTGAGGAAACATTAGGATGTTTAAACAAAAATATTAGCAGAATTAAAATACTGACTACTGACTTCAGTTTAAGAAAATTTCAGCATCCTGCTCACTGCTCTTTAGGAACATTTTCTCACAGATTAAAAACTACCTTGACCTCTTTTAGTCTACAGCAGGGCTCTTTTTCTTTTCTAAGTCTGTCTCCAGGCAGATGTGCTCTCTTCATAGTTTCATAGTTTCATAGTTGGTAGGGTTGGAAGGAACCTGAGCAGATCATCAAGTCCAATCCCCTGCCCTGGGCAGGAAAGAGTACTGGGGTCAAATGACCCCGGCCAGGTGTTTGTCCAGCCTCCTCTTAAAGACCCCCAGGGTAGGAGCCAGCACCACTTCCCTTGGAAGTTGGTTCCAGATCCTAGCCACCCTGACTGTGAAGTAGTGCCTCCTGATGTCTAGTCTGAAACTACCCTCTGCCAGCTTGTGACCATTATTTCTAGTCACTCCTGGGATTGCTCGGGGGAACAGGGACTCCCCCAATGCCTGCTGGTCCCCTCTGACTGGTTTGTAAACAGCCACTAGATCCGCCCTCAGCCTTCTCTTGTGGAGGCTGAACAGGTTCAGGTCCTGTAGCCTCTCCTTGTAGGGCCTGCCCTGCTGCCCCCTGATCATGCGAGTGGTCCTCCTCTGGACCCTCTTAATGCTGTCCACATCCCTCCTGAAGTGTGGCGCCCAGAACTGGATGCAGTACTCCAACTACAGCCTGACCAATGTCGCATAGAGAGGGAGGATCACCTCCTTGGACCTGCTCGAGATGCTTCTGTGGATGCATGACAAGGTGTGGTTGTCCTTCCTGACCGCGTCCCCACACTGCCGGCCCATGTTCATTTTGGCATCAATAATGACTCTAAGATCCTTTTCTGCCTCTGCACTGACAAGAAGGGAGTTCCCCAGGCTGTAGGTATGCTGCTGGTTCCTCTTCCCCAGGTGCAACACCTTGTACTTGTCAGTGGTGAAACCCATCCTGTTCTCATCCGCCCACCCCTGTAACCTCTCTAGGTCCAATTGCAGTCTATTCCTCCCTTCTAGTGTGCCCACTTCCCCCCACATCTTAATATCATCTGTGAATTTGAACAGGATGCTTTTTACCCCCTTGTCCAAGTCACTGATGAAGATGTTGAACAGTGCAGGTCCGAGGACCGAGCCGAGGGGGACCCCGCTGCCCACATCCCTCCAGGTCGAAAATGACCCATCCACCACCACTCTCTGGGCGCGGCCCTCCAGCCAGTTAGTAACCCATTTGACTGTGTAGGTGTCGACGCCACAGTCCCCTAGTTTTTTTAATGAGAATGGGGTGAGAGACAGTGTCGAAGGCCTTCCTAAAGTCCAGAAAGACTACGTCCACTGCTACCCCTGCGTCTAAGGATTTTGTGACCTGGTCATAGAAGGCCACCAGGTTGGTCTGACAGGACCTCCCTTTAATGAACCCATATTGGTTGCCCCTAAGCATAATCTCCCCTGCTGGCCCCTCATGGACATGCGCCAGGATAATTCTCTCAAAAAGCTTCCCCAGGATCGAGGTAAGACTAACTGCCCTATAGTTTCCTGGGTCCTCCTTCCTCCCTTTTTTGAAAATGCCTTGAGCTATCCGTCATCTGCCTTCGGGATCGGAAGCTCTCCTGCCCTAACATGACAGGCAGACAGGTACAGAGACAGGTTGGTGCCCGTGGTTCTGCTCACCTCTCCTGCACCACAAATGGACACTGGGTTTGGGCCAGGATGAAGAACCAAGAGAGAATAAAAAAAGGTGTGAGGAGAGAAATAAAAGGTTATAAGTTTTTCAAATGGAGAGAATGAATAAGTATGACAGACACTGTCAAAGAGACAGGAGGGTGAATGTTAAAGAGGAGGAAATGGAGAAGCAAGGGGAGTAGCAGTGAAGGAAAAAGAGAAGATAAGAGGAAAAATAGCCTCCATCTTAAATATGCTTTAGCTCAACTGTAAGACTTAGGCATTATCCAGAATTGGTTTGGTGAGGTTCTTTGACCTGAATTAGGCAAGAGGTCAGATTAGATCACCCAAATGGCCTTTTCTATCCTTTAAATCTACAAACTTTCTCTCTTCTTTGATACAAAACCCACCAGTGTGTACCTTCCTCCCCTCATTAAAACCCTGTCCTCAGGCTAATGACATAGGTCCCATCTCTCTTGATCAATCGTGTACTAGGGCGGGACAAGGGGATCACCAGTGCTGGGTGCCAAAGTACAGGGGACGCGGGTATGGCTCCTGTGCCCCCAGGAGTCTTTTCCATGGCAGGGATAGCCATAGAAAGCTAGGCAAGGACATCCCCATGTTATACCTGGGGAGGAGGAGAGTGAGAGAAGCAAGGGGAATGGGGGTCCCCCGAGGCTCTGCAATGGGGAGTATAATCCTGTGCCCAGAAGCATATCTGGGGCTGTAGCAGCTGCTACCTGAGATCAGAGAGCAGGGGCAGATAAGATTTCCCTGCCTCTCCCCCTGGCCTCCTTCCTGCTCTCAGTGTCCAGTGTATTTCCCCCTCCCACCCCACCACCTCTGCCCCAGGTGCTGAAATATCTTGCTATGTCTCTGCTCTTGACTGAGTTATAACCAAACATCCAGGGCTTTCCAGATATGGAATATTCCAGGCATCATCAGAAAAGCAGTCCCAAGGGTTGGACTGCTTCCTGGACAGAGTCACAGAGTCCAAGCACAGCTAAGAGGTAGGCAAAACCAAGGGAGATAATTATCCTTCAGTATCAGGAACAGCCTTTGAGGTTGTAGACAGTTTGCAGAAGTTTTCTAGTACCAACAGATACAGAAGACGCTTTGGCTAGACCAGTGGAGGGTCAACCTTTTGACACAAATAAACCCTGTACTGGCCCAAGTGCTATCCCAATCCCTTACCCTGCCCAATCTGCTTCTCTGCTTTTGGCTTCCTGTCTTATTTGCTGCCTGTTCTCACCCCCCCAGTCTGCTGCACGCCACTTGGGCTACCCATGCTGAAGGCTGGCCACCCCTGGGCTAGCCAGTCTTGCACTCTTTGACATTCATTTTGGAGAAATACAAAGGAAACTGTGGCCATTGCAGCAGAACTTCATTCCTACAACTGTTAACTAGAGCACATCAGTTACTGATTCACACGTGATCACTACTATTCTGGTAACATGATGCTCTTGTGAGATGCATGAGAATCATGAGAAATGTTGCCCATGAAGTTATCCAGGATAGCAACATTTGAAATGGAAGAGAATGAATGTGTGTGGATGGCAAATTCTAAAAGTAACACTTACCCAGATTGAGTGGGGGCCCAGCAGGTTTACGGAAGACTGCAACAGGCTCTTGGCGCTGAAGACCTGTGTAATTTAACAAAAGGATTAACTTTAATTGATGAGTAGAGAAAAATGTAATTACATGGTACACAATGGCCCTGAAACTACTACTCTATGTGCTCTTTTAAAGACCAATGGAAAAGGTAGAGGAAAAAGCATAAATACAGAAGTCCATTTAAAAACAAAGGGACAAGTTAAGATGTAGTCGGTGTGGGAGTTGTTCAGGGTAGTTATAGGCACTTAAACCAGGCCAGCTGTTAGGATGCACAGTAATTTCTGCAAGATGGTGAACTCACTCGACTCCTGGGAATAGAAGGTACTCACTCAGTGCTTGTTAGGACCAGAATGAGAGGGAACTGAGGCCTGGTCCAGAACAAGCCTCTTAGCATTGCAAGAGTGACACTTATTCCATAAGTGTCACTGAGAACACTTATGGAATAGTTTATAGTGGCAGAGAAGAGTTATGAGTTTATTTTCTTTTTTCGTGGCTTATCTTAAAATGTCCTAATTGAACATATTGCAGGGCAATAATCAATTTGATAGCAATGCAGGATGCTAGAAAAGTAGTAGGCATCTGTCTGTCTCTTGAGACAACAGAATTATGACAAGTGAGACATTGGCTCTCTGAACGTAATCCTTGCTTGAAAATAAAGTGAAGCTGGAGTGACCTCTCCAGGGTGGAAAGGCCTGGTAGCGTATATGGAGACTCTGGGCTCCCACACATCAGTGTCCCCTCTCAGTCTCGCTGGTTTAATCCAAGGGAACGGTAGGTGGCAGTATGTTTGGAACCAGCTTGGCTGCAGGAGCTGCCAGAGCAAAGTCTGCTTCATGGTAGGGTAGACTGGGCTCTTTAACCTTGGTTGGCAACTGGTCTAGGACTGAAGCCCTGACAGATGGACAAAGGGATGATCTCTTTTGCTCTAGAAGCTCCTGCTGCAAAAATACTTAGGAGATAAACCAACACTCATTAGATGTGTGCAGTATGTTAAGGTACAAAGGAATATTTGAACAACGACTGAAAGCTTTTACCTGTAGTGGCCCGAGGAACGTTTCTGTTACTTGCATAGGTGGAAGTGCCCCTGAGTGCTTTGAAAACATTTTACTGGTCAGTACAGACAATTTCAATGTGAAGATTTGCATTATTTTATTTATTTAACATGATCATGTGTCTAGTAATTTAAGACATACCTTGATTCTGCCCTCTTCCTTGCGCAGCCTGGATTTGCCCTAGGTAGGCATTAAAATGGAAAATGTCATTTATATTCTGCTTAGTTCAAGACTGTCACTTTCTTGGATTTTCATTTAATTTCCTTTTACAGCTCTCAGAGTTAATGACCGGTCTATGGAGTTTTTTCATACTGCAGTAGAGTATTTTCAGTCTAAGACAGTGCTTCTCCAACTTTTCCTCAGCATGACCCCATTTCTGACCCCATTTCCTCAGCCTGGTCCCTTACTTCCAACCCACAGCCTCTTACAACCCCAGGTGCTCCTCACTCCCCACCCACAGCCCCCTGGTCCTGCCAGTGCCCCTCACTCCATACCCATAGCCCCCCTGGGTGCCCCAGGGCCAGGGCCAACAGTCCCCTGCCCCCCCCAGCGCCCAAGTCCTGGCTGCCACTGGCGGGAGGCAGTGGCTGCTGCAGCCAGAGGGAAATGCAGAGCCCGGCTTCCCACCCCTGCCCTGTCCATACCCTGCGGGCAGCACTGCCAGAGCAAAGCCCTTGGGGAGGGAGCATGCAGGCTGACTGCTGTAGGCTTGGGTCTCCCCTCCATGCTGCCCTTCCCCCAGGGGCTCCACAGCCCAGTGGGCAGGACCCAGCATGGTGGGGAGGGAACGTGGTGAGTGGAAGCACACCTGCTCACCCGGCAGCAGCATGGGCACAGCTCTGTGCTGCCACCGCTGCTGTGCTTCACCTTGGTGGCCATGGTGGTGCAGCACTTCCTCCCACAAAGGGTCCCACCGGCTGGGCCGTAGAGGTGGCTCCTGCTTGGAGCTGGTCCAGCCTAGCTGCAGCCCTACAGCCGACTGTGGGTGCAGAAATCTCAGGGGGCACATTTATCACGACCCCAGCCACTAATGTTGTGACCTCTTTTGGGATCACCACCCACAGTTTGAGAATTGTTGGTCTAAGCCAAAGGGCAGCAGGTGGCCACATTCAAATGGGGAACAATGAAACGACTGAGACAACAAACACCTTCATGGGGAGAGCTGATTTCTGCCTGAAATATCTTATTCAGAGCCCCCACAAGAGTTTAACAGGGAAAGGGCATTTTTCGAGTAGGGGATTGAGCATGAAGTGTGACAGACCTCACAAACAAAAACACAGTTTTAATGATGTCCCTGGAAAAGGTGTGCTCCAAAGCCCACTGAAGTCAACAAAAATCCTTCAGTTGAGGTCAATGGACTTTGGATCAAGCCCCAAGAGAAAGTTTGAACAACAGCCATAGATACCCTGCATGGAAAAAGCCTGAGCGATATGCTCCGAAAATCTGATTGCTCCATAAATTCTTAGTGTTGCAAAACCTAGGGAAGGCAAACAGCTCCAGCCCAAAACAAATGGGAACCTTCACGACCCACCTACCAGGGCTTGTACATTCCCTGGCACAAATAGCTCCCTTTCCAGGTATCCCTAGGAACTCTCTAGAGAGCGTGAGAGCTCCAGGAGACGGATAGATCCTGTTTAAGGAACTGACAAGCTTAACTGGCAAAATTGGCAGAGCTTTTAAACTCTGTCAGCATGTAACTTTGGCTCAAGGAGTGGAGAAGATCCGCAGTCACACCTAGCAAATCAGGCTGAGTTTTTGAGGGCTACAACACCCGTTTCTGCAGCAGGGTCTCTACAAAACATTTGTGAAGACTCTTTCCAATGTAGAGATTTTGTGCATGTGCCAAAGAGGCTGAATGGAATTAACACAGGGAGAGCTGAAGAACTCCCCCCGTGGTGGGGTGGCCACAATTGAACTCATGATGTTTACTTAACACTATTTACAAGGCCAGTAGAAACACAGTAAAAGAGTCATTTGTTAAACAGGAAAGGCCCCCTATTAAATCAGTATCAAAAGAAGTCTAACCCAGCAAACTGGCATCACCCTGCCCGACCCTCACACCCCCTGCCTGGGATCAGACCCAGCCTGGCCCTCTATCTTCTGTTCAACAACACTGGGCTTTCAGGCAGTTCAGGCCTGCGGTGCCTCCCTAAGGCATGTTACCAATGTCCCCACATTAGTTCTGTTAGCCTTCGTTAGCCAGGACAAACAGGGGGGGTTGAATCGTAGCTCCAGTGCCTACAAGGGTTGTCCTTGTTTTAAATATAAGACAGGCCCGTGTGTCTGCAGCCCTGTGGTGAGTGGATGTGGGCGGGTGTTCATTAAACCTAAGCGCTGAGCAAGCAGGAGGCTGAGGAAGGCGACGTTTGTGACTGACCGCGTGGAGGCTGCCAGTCGGTCGGAGCGAGTCCCAGGAAGAATGTCAAATGTGAACATAGTGCAGTAACTGGACCTTTTAATTGTCCAAGTTAGAAAGATTTCACTTTGGATCAGTGCCATGGCTGTAAACTGTAGAGAGCCCAGCAAAGCCCAGAGAGTGGAGCTGGGAGATGTCAGGAATGAATGTTAACTGTGCAACGAAAGCCCAGCTCTGTGAGGCTTCGATTAGACATGACCAGGCTGAACATGTCACTAATGTGCTGCTCTCAAGGTCTGGAGTCAGTGAAATGCTTCCAAGCCAGGGAGCTGGTCAGAGCCTGCAGCTGGAACCAGATCCCAGCCTCTGGTTGGGAGCCAGGCCTGCGGCAAGGTGAAGATGTGGAGGCCAATGTAGCCATATAGCCAAGCAACAGGAAGCTGTGACTGGGAGCAGGAAAGAGGCAGGACCATACAAAGCAATGGAAGCTGGAGGGAGAAAGAGCATCCCTGTGAGAGTGAACTGGGTGCGAGGGGGGTGATATGCCTGAGCTGTGGCAGCTGTGCCAACAGGCAGTCTCTGGAAGGGCAAGTGGTTCATGTTAATTCAGGGAAGGAGCCAAGGTCCAAAAATAAACTCCAGGTGTTTCCCTCAGTGCCAGGCCAGAGACCTTCCCCACTCCTTCCTGCATATGTTAGCATGAGTGTGAAGGTGCTGTCAGGCAGGCAGCACAGTCTGTTCTTCTTGCTCTGCTCCTTATGGGAAGGCTTATGCACACGCACGTGCAGTGGAACAGAGCACAATCAGTAAGAACAGGCTTACCAGAAAGTTCATTATGCAGACATCCCACCTAATTTAGGAAGCTGCTTATAGCACCTGCATTATTTTGATAATACTTAGAGACAGGGGAGTCCGTTTACTGAGCACAGTGCAGGCCCAGGCTGGGAGCCAGCCTCTTCCCTGAAAAGTTATAGTCAGATGAGACAGGCAAAAGTTGGAAAGGAGACAGGGAAGCGTAATGACTTGCCCAAGGACACATCAGAAGCTATTGGTAGTGCCTTAGCTATGTGACCATGCTCCTTGTTACCGGTACGATAGGCTGGTATTTGAAAAGGGTATAAACCTAGTAGGTGCCTACAAGGAGTTAGGTATCTAAGCGTGAGCCTGCTCTATCCTGCTTGAGTCCTGGAAAAACCGTTAGCATGTTTACTTTTATAATATGGCTATATCTTAGCCCTAAGACCAAGTCACAAAAATCAGTGAGGAGAATGGCTCCTTCCCCTTTTGCATTAATGTTTTCTCAGCAACTCAAGTGAGGTGGCACTGAAACGCCTGCCGGGTGGAAGAGGGGTTGGTTCCCAACATCATATTTGATATATGAATTTATCACCAGTCCCTCACCTAGCAGGTCTCATTAGTTTCCCAAACAGGGACTGCTCCATATATGTTAGTCTTTGAAATCGACTACAGATTATATTATTGCTTTTCTGAAGAGCTTCAGCATTCAGAGGAGCAGGAATCTGTCTGCACGGCTCCTTCTAGGGTCTGTGGTGAAGTTGGGCACATTGAGAAAAAAAAGCAGAGGGCATTTCCCCTACTCATGATATCTGATGACTTTACCATGTGCTGAAGGCATAAGAAAAAAGCAGCAGAAGCAATAATCTGGACAGAAAATTGTTACTTATTTAGCAGGACCTGGATCCACTCTTTAGACCCGCTGCTACAAACACTTACAACTGTGGATAAAATCCCACTGGCATCATAAAAACTATGGGTAGCAGCGAGCACTGCAGCACTCCTCTAGAAAACCAAACATGCCAGGGGTCATATGCTTTAGACAGAGAATCATGTATGGGGCCTGTCATGCCATAAATATATGAGAGATCAATCCTGCCGCCCATGTGGGTCTGCATCATTGTTTTTTGCTCCACTCCATATCATTAGCTGGAGCAGTCTAACTTTAGATACAAAATTTGGGGGAATTTATTATGTTTTATTTTTTACTTTTAAAATTCATGTTCTTTTGATGAAGAAGATGGTGAAAATAAATACAGAAGACCATAAGGAAAGAAGCGCAAATACAAGGATAGTCAGAGGTAACAAGGGGCCTTTTTTTTTTTCCTTTGGGAGACTTTAAGCTATAAATCACCTTTTGATTTAAGTACTATAAAATCTTGCTAATGCCAGTGGCTAGAAATGGCAGAATATCTTTCCCAATAGATGCAGCTGCAGCTGCAGCTGCAGCTATACTACTTGGGCTACACTGTTTCATGGGCATTCAGTTGTGATGTGCCTTTTGAAGATGAGCTCCTAAAGCCCACTGGTATTTGGATATGAAAGATCTCAACAGCCAAGAAACAGGAGGGCATTTGATTCCTCCTGCTGTGTCTATATGAGCCCTTTGCTTTTAAAATCCAGGTAAGTCAAACTGTGGTGTAAACCCGATCAACCTCAGAACCTCTAGTCTGAACCATAAGAGTGAGTAATGAATGCATGTACGACCGTGGCCTTTGAGAGCCAAGTCTGATGGTCCTGCATAAGAAATTGTTTAAAATAAAGACTCTTTAAAATAAAAATTCTTGGAAATTGCTAGAATTTTCAAAAAACAATTAAGCATTTAGGCTCCAGAAGGAATCTCTCATTAGATCAGGAAAATGATGTAGAAGGTCACATCTTGTGACTTACTGTACTGGACAACTTCCTAAAACTCTTTTAATGTGCTTGTTCCTGCTCCTGTTGACATCAGTAAGAGCAGGATTGCAGCTTACTAAGCCGCTTGTGGGTGCCCCACCACCCTCTGCACTGATGCATGCTATACTACAGACCACTTTGGGCTCTTATAGTCTTACCTCAGGTCTGGCCTTTGCACTGGTAATGTCTCTCAAGAAATATAAAAATGCAACAAAATGAGAGTGTAGTTGTGATTTTTCTTTTCTACATCTTACAATTGAAATATTGGCCTCATTTAATCAGCAACCCCCAAAAAATCTTATGAATCAAATCCCATGACATGTCACCCTCAGCAAAGAAGCCAATATGTCTTGGATTGGGTCCTGGATACAAGATCACAATTTCCATTGTTCTCCGTGACACTTATAGGTTGAATCTGAGAGCAGGACTGAGCTTGCTGTGTTCAGAAAGGGTGAGAGAATGAGACAACTGTCTAAGACCCATATACTCAGTAGTGACCAGAATTCAGTGACCTGAAACTGAATTTGAAAATATTATTTGAAAATATTTGAAATTAGCATTTGAAAATATTCTTTTTTTTTTACTCTCCAGCTGAGTAATTATACACTGTATGGGTAGCTGCTCCAAATATTTGTATTACAGCTTGTGGGTTTGAAAGGAAGCAGGTTTCTGGATCAAGATGAAGAAGAAACTTTGACCAGCCATGATGCTGTTGTCAATAACACAAATGCAAAGCCAGGAATAACACTATATTTTTTACCATATTCTGAGCCACAGTCTGAGGTTTTCAGAAGAGCATTGGCCTGACTGAAGTCAGTTTTCCAAAGCTCTCATCCCTCTTTGAGCATGTTTAAATAGCTATTCTACTGTCTGAAGTATAACATGTAAGAGCAGAATTTAAGTTTTAGTCTGAGGGCAGCAAAGTAGAGGAGATCAAACATGGTTGAAGTATCTCAAGATTCTCAAACAGATGTAAGTACTGCAAGACCTATCTTTTACCTATGCCAAACTTGCACATATCCAGTGGCCACATCTAGAACTTGCACATACCCAGAGATTTGCACATACCCAGAGATGCTTACTGCACAGTAGCGCATTACTACTGTGCAACAGCTCTGTGCAGTAGCGCTACTGTGCAGTAGCGTCGCTGGGCACAAACCATGATGTAATGCTATTGCACAGTAATAATGAGCTGCTGCGCAGTGAGAGGCACTAGGCAAGCATGGTGGGATGCTACTGCTCAGTAACTCCAGTTACTGTGCAGTCATTTAGTACTTGGTTATGCAAGTACTAAATGACTGAACAGTAACAATTGTGCAGCAGGCGGCTCATGTAGATGCGCCCAGAATGTCTCAGGGAAGATGCTTCCCTGGAGCGGAAGGTGGTCAACATCCTGAAAAATAAGCTCTATCTTTGCTATTTTTGTCTAAATACAGATTAAAATCCTTTGTTTTAGGTCCCCTTGTTCCATAGCATTGCTCCTGGTTTGCAAAGGAATTGCTAAAGCTCCCTGTTAGAACCTGGGGCTGTGTCCAGACGAGCGTGGACATTTGGTTCCCTGGGGACAAGCAGCAGCGGCGCACCTGCACTGTGCTGGCCCAGCAGCCTTACCTGGGGTGCTGGGGGCTGCAGCAGGCAAAACCTGACTGGCAACTGCAGCACAGCTCCAGGAGGCCTGGCTCTGCTTTTCAGTGGCGCTTGCTGCCCGTGTGTGTGCTGCTCCATTATTTTTTCCATGGGTTTTTTCTGACCCCTGGATATCTTGCAGTATGGAGAACACCTGACTGTGCAGTATCTGGTGCTGCAATCCTGTTTGCAGTGCCACATACCATACGGCCACACTTATCTGGATGCGCCTTGGGAGCAGCTTTGCCATTGGCTTCAGTGGGGCCAAGGTGACATTCCAGTTTTTAACAGTGTCACTGCACAGTTATTGATCTACCCTGTGCATTATCCACTCCTCAAACCACAAGCACCATCACTGTACTTACTTGAAGCTGCAGCTGCCACAGATGAGTAAGCTGGGTGGACACTGCTAGAACCTAGGCAGAAACAAGAGAGTCTCTTCTTTTGAAATGTATTAGACCAGAGGTGTCAAATGAATTGGCAGGACAGATCTAGACTCCAAAGCTTTGCATGCGCTAGATCTGGACTGTGGGTCTTCTTGCGGGCTGGATGACCCACCTCTGGATTCAGCCTGCAAAGCTTCTTGCTGTGCTTTTTGTAGCTGGTGTATCAGCACCAGCAGCCAAGGAATTAATAGTGCTGCTGCTCAGTCCCCATCATAACAGCTGCTGGAACTATAGTATCAATTTGGCCAGCACCCAGGGGGTGAAAAAAGACTGATTTTAATTGTCAATGGCAATTGAAAAAACCTAAATTTGGTAGCCACCTTTACTCCCTGGATGCTGGCCATGCTGACACTGCAGCTCCAGTGGGTTGATGAGTGTTAACTCCTTGGTTTCTGGCAACCGTGGTGAAAATGACCCACCTCTGTGGGCTATGTTTGACACCCGCGTATTAAGCTATAGAAACAATATACATGCCCTTTGAATGAGGGGGAAGGAAAGGATCAGGAAAAACATGGCAAGCAAGTTCATAATTAGAGAACAATGAATATTTTTCTTTATAAGAGTCCAAATAGGACTGAGGGAAAAGTAATTGCAAAAATACAAGTTATTGTGTAATTAATCAAATAAGTGACTTTCCAATCTTTTTGTTGAATTATCAAGCTCAACTGTAACAGCTAGCCAAAATATTCAGAGGAATATCTGTTGAATAATATATATTTGAAAATTATGACATTTGGTGGACTTTCTTTTCATATTTTGTATAATGTAATTGGAAGTAAGAATAAGTTGTATTGAAGAAATTTCCAGAAATAGCCCATTTTACGGAAGCGATTATATATCAACTTGTTGATGAGCCAAGATGATTACTTTGACCTCTTATTAGTCCACATATAAAACACAAGGCACATCTACAGGTGCATTAATGTGCCGTTGCTATGGCGCATTAAGTTTAGTACCTCTAATATAAGGTACTAACTAAATGCAGAGTAGCTGGCACTACTGCACAGTAGCAACAGTGCACAGCCTTTTTGTCATGCTTAATGCACAGTAGACTAATTCTACTGCGCATTAGCATTACTTTTGCTGTGACATGCTAATGTGCAGTAGAATTAATCTACTGAGCATTAAGCATCTTGTGTAGATGTGCCTACAGTCATACAGATGCTTAAGAAAAACATCTCTAGGAGTTTTGTAGCTTCTCAGAGGTCAATATGAGCACTCTATCACACTAGTTTCATCTCAGCCTTGGCACAAAAATAAAATATTTTACCCAGTATTCATATTTCTATACTGAATTATTTAATAAATTGTGATGGTCTTTTAAATAGTGACCCAATAAAATATAGGACTTATTCTTGAAATACTAGGAAGACTACAGGTTAACAAGGCAAGAAAAAAAGTCCTACATTTGTTCTACTGACCTATATCCCTGACCCGATGCACAGGAGGTCGTGGTTTGACAGCAGCAGTAGTAGTTGTTGTTCTGTTTGTCATGAGGGGTGCAGTTGACTTTGGTGTTACATTGATGGGTTCTGTTGCTGCGGTAGTAGGTGCCGGTGTTGTGGTAGTAACTTGTGTAGTTAATGAAGGTATTGGAGTGGTCCGATAATCTTTGCGAAATGTTTCCCCTGTAAGTATTTCATAATATGATATGTGTAGCAATATGATACATGTGGCGCACACAGAAACATCACCTGAGTCCGCTTGTTTCAAAAGGCAAACACATTGGCCGATTTGGTTTATTTGGGCTCTCCCTCTGCAAATAAGCATCATATCCATTAATGCCTTCACTGATATGTGGATATCTCACTTACATCTTGATGTGATGTGGTATTATATAATTCTCTGGAGAGCAGTGATCAAGAGCTAATTTGCAGTTTTCATGACCTAGTTTTTTTCTCTTTCAATTTTTCCACTTTTGACAGGAAGACCTACAAACTTGCCTCAGAATCACAAAATTGCTGATTCAGCCAATTGCAGATAATTTCTATTCCACGGCCATGCTCTCCCTGCAAAGTTTGGCAATTAGGGAATCTGTATGAATGTAAATCATCTTGCTAGTGGTAATAAAAAATGATTATATGTGAATCATAGACCAAAAATAAAAGACATCAAACTACCACAGTACCACAATATTGTTGAGGGGTGGGCAGCCTCTAGGAACAATGCTTCAGGTAATTGTGGCAATGTCAGCACATCGACCACTGCTGTTTTGCTGAGGTGAGGTGGGGGATGGCACGATTTCAGAAGTATCTGCATTGTTCTAAAGTTGTGCTTTCAAAAATTTCAACCTGGTTGTGCTTTAAAAAATGTGGACATCCACAGTTGCAACAGGAGAGGAAGTGGAGGTGGAATGAGACCAGTTTTAACTTGCTGGCTGTCAAAGGTACTTCCTCAATATCACTGTGAAATGATATTTTTATAGCTATGCTTATCATTTATTTCATCAGCTTTAAAAATAAACCCTCAACCCTGTCATTTCAATCCATCTAGAAAAAATGCCACAAAATCACATCTCATGTTCCTTCCACACAGGTGTTCATTTCAACAAAATTCCATGTCCCCAGGGAAAGGCAGAGACATTTGGGGGATCAAAACAGCATTGTTTCTTTAATCAGCCTATTCATGGCTCTCTCTGCAGAACCTGGTATTTTGTTGAGGGTATGTTCTTATGGTGAAAAGCATAATCTATGACACTTTCTGATGGATTAATTGCTATCTGCTGCTGGCCAGTGAACAATTCCAATCTCAGGCAGTTTTACTAGGATAATAGTGAAAGAGAGCTCTGAAGAAAAAGCAAACAGGTTAGCTGAAAATTCAGTGTAATGGCTCCCTTTGAGCTGAACCTTGCCTTGCCAGGGGAATATAGAGGGCACAGTGGGCATGTCTACCAGCTACAATGCAGTGCTGTGTGGATAGATACCTGTGGTAGTTCAGGTACCAGAGGCAGTACAGCTGCATTAGCACAGCACTTCACTGAGAGTGAATGAGCTAGTCAAGTATCTCTACACAGCTCCTCCTTGTGCTGTATAGACACAGCCAGTAAGTCTTTCAATGTAATATTGTACCTCTGTGCTCCAGGGAAGGCATACTCTTGACATTTATCTACCCAGCTTGCAAGGATGAGAGAAATGCAGAGTTGATTGCCATTTTAGAATCTCAAAATGTCCACGGAGGACTTGTACTGTGTGGGGAAGCATGGCTCTCTCCCTTTACTCCAGGGCCAGGAGGGAGCGACAGAAAATACACCTGATCCTTTAAGAGGGTATTAGTGATCACGGCTGTGTACTCAGCTCCAGAGCTTCTTATGGATATTATATCTGCCTCAGCCACAAAAACTCTGAGAGTTGTTGTATGGGCACTAGCGCTCTTTGCCTGCCTCCCAGCTCTGTAAGAAGTGTCTGAAAGCCACAACGTCAACCTTCAGATTTTGCTGCGCTTGCTGTCCTCAAAAGCTGTGGTGTTAGGATATCCTGGTATTTTTCCTCAACCTTGCATGCCCTTTGGTGTATATGAGCTTATATGAGCAGCAGTAGTGCAGTCGCTGGGAAAGAGAACCCAGAAGGGAAGCTGAGCAAGGGGAAGAGTATATGAGTACTATAGTGTTCAATCCAGTTTTGGTAACCAGCTGCAGGTTCTTTAGACTGAAAAGCTAGTCTGTCTAAGAAAAACTGAATCCACTTGTTCTGGAAAGCAGACCCACTCCCTCTCTAAATTTCACTGAGGTTCCCAGGGCATACCTGGTTCAGATGACTTTTCTGATGTATTAGAGGTGTCAATAGTCTTGGTAAATTTTATATCTTGCTCTGACTTTCTAGATTCTGAAACACAATAGCGCACATTATGAGAATGTAGCTTTAGGAGAAAACCATCTCAAGCCTTTCTCCTATTTACAGAGCATTAGTCACCATGGTATCTAGCTACAAACAAGGTAATATCTGCAGTCTGTGCTGTGCTTTGGAAAAGTATATTGAGACTTGCATCCAGGGAGTAATATGCAGTTAAGTTATGCTGTCCTCTACTCAAAACTTGATTTCATTGGGACTTTCTGAACCAATTAAAAAAATACAGAGTTTGACTAACACTGCAAAACTCCAATGTTTAATTGAAAACTGTGCACCCTGAGAAGGAACACAAAACACAGAGGAGTTTTCTGATTCCTGATATGCAGTTATTAAACCTTGATCTTTTGTGTCCTTGAATTTATGGATGGTTCTGTAGACCTTGGGACTACTCACAGGCTCAATGAAGTACTAGCAGGGTCTGGGTCTTGGAGTACACCAGGAAATTATGTAGTATTGGAATGCAGTATGCCTGTTACCAATTGAAGTACAGTCATAACTCGTTAATGCCTGATGATAACAAATCACTTAGGGGCCACCTGCAGACTTCCGTGCTGAAGGCTGCATGAGAACCTGAGACTGTGGATTAGCAGAGCACTTAAGTATGTGCATAGCTTCCTTTGAGTAAAAAGATATTTGATATATCTAAGGTTTGGGCCTTTAGTTTTCTTTTGGTTCTTAGCTTTTCCAATAGGACTGACCTATTATAGAATGTACTCCAGGGTTAATAATAGAGGTGTAATGACATGACTGGGTACCTGCCACACACAGGGGCAGCAGCAACTTCCAGTGGCCGCTGCACAGCCAACCCAATTGTGAAGCTGTGCAATGCATCAGCTGCTTTAAAGAGCACAAAAGATATCAGGCAGTATGGTTCTACTGAGACTGGTGCCAGAATCACAGTTCTGGCAGCCAACCAGGTGTGCAAGATGGGTGTTTTCACTAGAAAGGAGAAGGAGATACTCAAAAGACTCTCTCTAGCTACATGGCTTAATTTTCCAGCCATGTAATGTGCTCATGTTGTAAATCAGATCTTTTCAGATAAGGAAGTCATAGACTTCTATTATGAGATGGATCTTACACCCTTTACAGAGCTCTTGAGAGCTCAACTGGAAGACTCAACTGTGACTACCAAAAGGGCACCATTTCACTGGTGACAAAGAAGTCTGCTTGGAAGACTGTTTCAAAAGGTTAGAGCTTTGGTTCCTGTGAAATAAGACTGGGAGAAACAAACTGGAAGACTCTTCAAACACTGTGTTAGGTAAAGCAATTATTATCAGTGCCTTTGGTGACTTGGGGCTTTCATCTTAGAAGCCTAGTACATCCATTGAAAGTCTTAAATTTTTAGTTCAAGCTCCATAATACAAGACCAGTGCCAATAAAATGTCTATCAATGATTTGAAGATGGATAAGGTCATCTTTGGTATTTTGTACGTATAAGTGAGATTTGAATGAGGCTGCTGATTAATAAGGAGGATTATTCTGCACTGGTCCGGTCCTGTAGGGAGCATACCAGGAAAGCCAAGGCTGCAACTGAACTCCAACTAGCTTTGAGCATCAAGGAGAATAAAACGTCCTTTTTCAGATATGTGGGGAGCCGGAGGAAAAGCAGGGGCAACATTGGACCCCTTACTTTGCGTCAGTCTTTCATCAGTCCCATGGGACGCCCATGCCCGCTACAGGGCCGGGAAGTCCGGGTGAGGGTGATCCCCTGCCCTCCATTAATGCTGACTTTCTGAAGGAACATCTTGAGAAGCTGGATACCTTCAAGTCAGCTGGCCCTGACAATCTTCACCCCAGGGTACTCAAGGAGCTGGCGAGCATCATAGCCCAGCCTCTAGCACGGATCTTTGAAAACTCTTGGCGCTCTGGTGTAGTGCCCGAAGACTGGAAGAAGGCCAATGTGGTGCCTATCTTCAAGAAAGGGAGGAAAGTGGATCCGGCTAACTATAGGCCCATCAGCCTGACTTCTATCCCGGGGAAGATCTTAGAAAAGTTTATTAAAGAGGCCATCCTTAATGGACTGGCCGACGCCAACATCTTAAGGGATAGCCAGCACGGGTTTGTTGCGGGTAGGTCTTGCTTGACCAATCTCATTTCCTTCTACGACCAGGTGACCTATCACCTGGACAAGGGAGAAGAGATTGATGTCATATATCTTGACTTCAAAAAAGCCTTCGATCTGGTGTCCCATGATCGCCTCTTGGAGAAACTGGCCAATTGTCGCCTTGGGTCCTCCACGATCCACTGGCTGGGAAATTGGCTCCGGGGTCGGACCCAGAGGGTAGTAATCGATGGAAGTCACTCATCGTGGTGTCCTGTGACCAGTGGGGTCCCCCAAGGCTCTGTCCTTGGACCCATACTGTTCAACATCTTCATTAATGATGTGGACACTGGAGTCAGAAGCGGACTGGCCAAGTTCGCCGATGACACCAAACTTTGGGGCAAAGCATCCACACCAGAAGACAGGCAGGTTATCCAGGCTGACCTGGACAGGCTCAGCAAGTGGGCGGACGAGAATCTGATGGGGTTCGACGCCGATAAATGCAAGGTTCTCCACCTTGGGAAGAAAAACCCTCAGCATCCTTATAGGCTCAGCAGTGCTATGTTGGCTAGCACTATGGAAGAAAGAGACTTGGGGGTCATCTTTGACCACAAGATGAACATGAGCCTGCAATGCGATGCGGCGGCTAGTAAAGTGACCAAAACGCTGGCTTGCATCCATAGATGCTTCTCAAGCAAATCTCGGGACGTCATTCTCCCCCTGTACTCGGCCTTAGTGAGGCTGCAGCTGGAGTACTGCGTCCAGTTTTGGGCTCCACAATTAAAAAAGGATGTGGAGAAGCTTGAGAGAGTCCAGAGAAGAGCCACGCGCATGATCAGAGGTCAGGGAAGCAGACCCTACGATGACAGGCTGAGAGCTATGGGGCTCTTTAGCCTGGAAAAGCGCAGGCTCAGGGGTGATCTGATGGCCACCTACAAGTTTATCAGGGGTGACCACCAGCATCTGGGGGAACGTTTGTTCACCAGAGCGCCCCAAGGGATGACGAGGTCGAATGGTCACAAACTACTTCAAGATCGTTTCAGGCTGGACATAAGGAAGAACTTCTTTACTGTCTGAGCCCCCAAGGTCTGGAACAGCCTGCCACCGGAGGTGGTTCAAGCGCCTTCATTGAACACCTTCAAGAGCAAACTGGATGCTTATCTTGCTGGGATCCTATGACCCCAGCTGACTTCCTGCCCTTTGGGCAGGGGGCTGGACTCGATGATCTTCCGAGGTCCCTTCCAGCCCTAATGTCTATGAAATCTATGAAATCTATGAACTGCATTTCTCTCTCCTGGTAGATTGGGACACTAGTGGCATAAATTGCATTTTGAGTTACACTGTTCAGAGCCTATTGACACTGTAAAGCAGGGGCGGGTAATTTTTTCATGCGGAGGGCTGCTTACCAAGTTTTGGCAAGCTGTTGAGGGCCTCATGGGTAGCTCTGCCCCTTGATAGGTGCCCTGCCCCCTGGTCGCTTTCTTGTGACCAGAAGTCCCACCCTCTAATCCCTGACCTTTGCCAAGAGAAGTCTCTCCCCTTGCGCCCAGAAGTACTCCTTTTAGGAAGGGGTTTTGCTATCTTGGGATCAGAAAAATACCAAAGTATATTTTAAAAAGCAAACATCTACAATATTCATTAATTTGATTTCAAAAAAATATTTTTGTCTTGATTTACATGTGTTTGTGTAGTGTACATAGAGGTGATAGTATAATAGCTTAAAATGAAGTCTTACTTTTGTATATTGTGGGGGGGTGTAGATATAGGTTTATGGGGGGCTGTGGGTCCGTGGGTATGTGGGGTGTGAGGGGTGGATAGGGGTGGGGGATGTGGGT
>NW_005841901.1:2634672-2637669 GCF_000455745.1 Alligator sinensis | reverse complement strand
GGTGAGGGAGCATGTGTGTGTGTGTATGTATATTTGGGGTGAGGGTTGGTATGGGGTTTGTGGTGGTCTGTGTGTATGGCAGTGTGAGGGGAGTGTGGGTTCATATGTATGCTGGGGTGGGCGTGTGGGACTCGCCCTATGAACACACTCACACTCCGTCCCTTATTCCCTCATTGCGCGCGCGCGCACACACACACACACACACACACACACACACACACACACACACACACACACACACACACACACCCTCCCTCCCGCTCCTGGCTCTGGGGTATGGGCGCGGGCTCCATCCTCCTGCAGTCTGGCCATGCAGCTGGGAGCTACATGGTGCAGAAGCAGCTGGCAGGGGGGAAGGGAAGTAGTGAAAGTGGCAGCGGGGTGGGGAGTGGGAGTGAGCAGGTGTGCAGAGTGCAGTGACAGCTGGGCAAGAGCATGGGGCTGTGCTGGTGTCCCAGGGCCAGAGCTGGTGGGGCCCAGAGCAAGGTGGTAGGAGTGCGGGGCCTTGGCCGGCAGGGGTCTATGAAGCCAGGCCAGGCTGCGCCAGCAAGGAGAGGGGAGAGCCAGCCCAGCTCCAGAGCCCCTGTTGGCCTGGGCCCTGTGTTCCTCTGCTTTGCTTTGGGCCCCACCAGCACTGGCTCTGGGACACTGGCGCAGACTCCATGCTCCTGCCCAGCTATAGCTGCACTCCACACACCCGTTTGCTCCCATGCTCACCCCACTCTTGCCTGCAGCTGCTTTCACCACTTCCCTGTCCGCCCACCAGCTGCTCCTACACCACGTGGCTCCCAGCTGCATGGTTGGGCTGTGGGACTCAGCAGGAGCCAGCCTGGCCTGGCCCAACCCCAAGGACTGGGATGATCCCCATAGCCCTCCCCTGCTACCTCCCCACACTCTTACTTGAATTTCCCTGAGGCGCAGGGATGCAGGAATAGCCCCAGGGGCCCAGGCCAGAAGGCTCTGCTAGGCAAAGGCTTCTGGGTGGGGGTGTAGGTGGGGGCGGTTAGGGGGCAGGGCTGGGTGGGCCTGGTTGTTGGGTCCTGCTGGCTTCCCATGGGTCCTACTGTCCCTGGCTCCTGTCATCTTTGACAGGCAGCCAGGAGCAGATGAATATTAATTTTCTAAATTTTCTAGGGGCCCCACAGACCAGACAGATTGGCCTGGCAGGCCATATCTGGCCCACAGGTCAGATTTTGCCTACCCCTGCTGTAAAGTCTGACACTCCAACTGTAGTGGCAAATGGCCTAGTTGGCCAAGCTGGCAGGCTGGGCATAGGAAGGGAAGTAATAGGAGGATTACTTTTTTTTTTTTTTTTTACTTTTTCTAGGAGAAGCCAAAATGTTTAAGAGCATGGCCTCTCTTCTAGAAGTGTGGCTTGTGTTCATGCCTGTGATTTCTGTGTATCCATTTAAAATGCAGAAACAAGCCTGAATATTTATACCTGGACATATTGCTAGAATCAGAGAAAAATTGGGCTCAGGATAGGATCATCCCTGACTAAGTAGTAGGGCTGTGCTAAATTTCACTGGCTGTTTTGTTCTGATGCTGTTTTGACCAATTTCAAGGTTGAAACAGCAAAATTGAAATGAAACAAAGGCCGTTGAAATAGCCTTGAAACAAAACGAGGCCGATCGAAAGGTTTCGAAAGTCGAAATGTTTCAACCATAGGCTGGGCATGGGAAGTCAGTCCACCTGGCCTGACTTCCCATCCCCAGTGCAAGATCCAGCAGGGAGCTGGAGGCAGTCCAGCCGGGCTGCTTCCTGGTGCCCCGCACTTGATCGCGCCAGGGGTGGGAGGCAACCCAGCCGGTCTGTTTCCCAGTGCCCTGTGCTTGATCACACCAGGGGTGGGAGGAAGCCCAGTGGGGCTGCTTCCCTGACCCCCGCACTTGATCACGCTGGGGGTGGGATACAAACCAGCGGGGTTGCTTCCCCAACCCCCACAATTGATTGCGCCGGGGGCAGGAGGCAACCCAGCGAGTCTGCTTCTGCGACTCCCACACTTCATCACACCAGGGGTGGGAGGCAACTCAGGGTCTGCCTCCCACCCCCGGTGCGATCAAGCATGGGGGTCAGGGAAACAGACCCGATGGGCTGCCTCCTGCCTCTGGCGTGATCAAGTGTGGGGCACCAGGAAGCAGCCCCTCTGGGTTGCCTCCTGCCCCATGCGTGATCAAGCACGGTGGGCAGGGTAGCAGACCCGCTGGGCTGCCTCCCGCACCCAGCACGATCAAGTGAGGGGCACCGGGAAGCAGACCCGCTGGGCTGCCTCCTGCCCCCACCGCTATCAAGCGTGGGGGTCAGGGAAGCAGTTCAGCTGGGTGATTTAGCACTGGGGATTGGAAATCAGCCCAGCTGGTCTGACTCCCCACCCCCAGCAAAACTCAAAACAGTGGCAAAACAGCCTTTCTGTTTCAATGGAATTAAATGAAACAGCTGTTTCAACTCAAAATGAAATTTGAGACGAAACTCTGTTCCGTCGAACTGTCAAAACTCAAGGCAAAATGGAACAGTGCTATTTCGCACAGCCCTACTAAGTAGTTTCAGACATGTATTGGTGTAATCTGCTCTTTAAGGCTTCCTAGGAGGGAGATTCCACAACCTTTCCAGGTAACCTATTCCAGTGGTTTATCTTGCTCATTCAAATGTGCGTGCAAGTGCACTGCAAACTAAATGTACAAGTTTTGAGCCATGCATTCTCAATAGACGTGTTTCATGCATTCCAATGTAAATATGTCATCCACATGCAGTAATGTGCAGCTGAGTAGAATACTTGCTTCGAGTTAATGCCAAGCGATGATGCATTGTTCCAGACTCCAGAATATGAATTATGCCATCAGCCAACATTATATGTATATAATGAACAAATATATGAGGGAATATCACTTCTAATTACTTGCCTGATTTAACAGTTGAGCTTTTTGAGGAAGAATATTCAAGAGTTGGTGGGTATGTCACACCTTTTCTTGGTTTGCCCTCTGAAAAAGAAGAGAATAC
>NW_005841901.1:2620265-2634641 GCF_000455745.1 Alligator sinensis | reverse complement strand
ATATATATATATATATATATATATAAATGCACATACACACCTAATTCACAACAATATATATTCAAACCTTGAAATGTAACAGAGACAAATGGTATAAATAGCTACTTTACTTTTAAAATGACACATATAGGAGAAGCTCTTGACCAAAGATTCCAAGTTTTCTGATGGCAAAATTTCAAACAAATGTAAAAGTACAGAATCAGGCTCTTAAACCCACCCCCTATTCACTTTTTCTGGCATCTCCTTCATTCCATTACTGTATCTCAGAACTGTTTTGCTGTTGGGCACCAAGGCCTAAATCAGGAAAGCAAGTAAAATATTAATTCAAGAAACAACAAATGATAGAAATAATATTAGAAAGGTAAAGCTGGGAAGGACCTTAAGAGGTCATGTAGCCCCACTCTCTGCAGAAAGGCAGGATTAGTTACTCCAGACCACCCCTGGCATCTATTCTGAAAGATCTTCAGTGAAGGGAGATCCCACAACCTTCCTAGGTAGCCTTTCAGTGCAAAACTATCCTTATAATTATAAATGTTCTCTGATGTGGAATTCCTCTTTAACCAGAAGACATTCTTCTCTAACCTCAGGTTCATGATTTACTATTGCTGATGACAGTCATTTACAATAATGACACAGAATCCCATGCTTGGGTACTGAGACATAGGGTAGCTATATTTGGATTGAACATGAGGGTCCTTCCTTTGAAAACAGGTAAAGTTCGCAGTTATACTATCTACCACAAGCTTTTTTTAGTACAAAACCCGATGGCATTCCTATTGATACATATATATTGCTTTGCAAATTCTTCATAGCCAGTAGCTTTGATACCTTCATGTTTCTATTCAGAAAAGTTGGGATAAAAATATACAGAGGTAAATTACATCTCCTTCTGCCAGTGAACCTCACTGAGCCATAGAAGGGACTTGCCAGGGAAGACATTACTGCTCAAGCTTTCACTTATAAAGATGCTCTGAAAGAAGAAACTACCAAGGAAAGGCACTGAATCAATAAGTTCTAGCACCAGGGCCACAGCCTCAGATCAGATGGAGCCAACGACTTTTTGAGTTGCTCTATGAGTCTATTCTCTCACACTGAAGTAGTGACATGTTTCTTCAGCCTTGCTTTATTTGTTTAATAGATTTTTTTTTTAACATCCAGAGGTCTCTACTGGCATTTCAGCTGAAATACTGAGGACTGAACCATAGGTCTTCAGACCAAAATGAATGAAAAACTACAACTCATGCTGCATTTGGGGGTGGGTGATAACTGGTATCCTCTGTGGATGGGAAAAGGAGGGACTAGTTACACACTCAGCAGTAGCCTGCTTGAGTCTGAGTAAATATGGCCTGTTTCATATAAGAAGATTAACAACTGAGTTGGAAAAATACTGCCTTTGTTCCCCAGTTGCACCACCTTTGGCACTCCCGGTTCCTTTATTTTATCTCCTCTAAAAGCCTAACAGAGAGCATCAACAGGTGAGGGAGGTAATTTGATAACATTTCACCCTCATTTCAAAAGTAGGTCCAAGTCTGCCCAGGTCTCTGTGCTGACCCACTGAACTAGCAATCACAGAAACTGTTGTGCCTTAATCACCAGCACACCATGGAGTAATTTAACTAGCATCATGTCCAGTTGCTTTCCTTTCCCAGCCCAGAAGCCTACTTATGCCTGGGTTACTTGGGGGCAGCATTTGGCATAAACCTGGAGGAAGGTTCAAACTCACACTGCTGATCCCGTAGTATGATATATCAGCCACCCCTGACTCATGCAGGGGTATATGTATGTATGTGTGTGTGTGTGTGCGCATGTATAATACATATGTATGTATATGTGTATATGTATTAAATATGTGTGTGTATACACACACATACACACACACAATCATGTGTGTATATAAATAACACATGATATATATATATATAACATATATAAACTCATATATAAATATATAGAGGGCATATATAATGTATAACACACACACATGCACGTACACACATACACATAAAAAATAACACATCTGCAAACACTCTCATGTATTTGAAAGCAAAGAAGCAGAAGTATCTGGTAGGACTGTCGATCTAATAGACAACAGTTTGTCTCTCACATGTGGTCCAGACATCTGTTTAAGTGCTTATCTGAGTGAAAAGCTGATCTTTAGCATGATGATAGTGCTGCACTTACACTGATATGTCCCTCAAAGACTCTGAATAACATGTTTTTAAAATAACCAGATTATTTTTGAGCAGGCGTAAGTTGGAAACAGCAGCAGATAGGTGGTGACTGTTCATCTTCTCACATCTAACTTGCCACAAGTAGACCCAGAAGTTTGGGGCTCTATTTTCCCAGCATAGCAGCCACAAAACTTTCATGAATCTGAATGGAGCCATTCTCATGAGTGCCAAGACATTTCAGAGCTTGATCATGAATATCAGCTCATTCTCATACTGCCTAGTGTGCTTACTACTTCAGTCCCAGTGAACAAGCTGTATTTCCCACGCTCCATGTCCCAGGTGATAGCTAAAGGGAGGGGTGTCAGAAGGACACAGTGGGGTGCCTAACTCTGGGGCTGCTCACTGCTGCCTACCTCACTGCTGCCTGCCCGCTGCCTTGCTTCACTCTGCTGACACTTTCTGGCAGTGGGTGCCTTGGAGCACAAGGCATTCTCAGAGTCAAGTGGTGTAGAGCAACAGTGGAGTTTGCTGCTGCCCTCCACTTTTCCCCATCAAATTCTGATTTTCTTTGCCCTCTGGACAGGGGTTGGTGGCAAAAAAATAGGGTGATAGTTTTCCCTTGGCAGCAGTGAACTCCCCTGCTAGTTTAGAGAACTATAGCTACCTATATACATGCTTGGGGGGGAGGGGGAACATTTTAATTAGAGTGGTTTTTGGAGATCTGCTTTAATTAAAATGCCTTATTGTCATGTGTACTAAGCCTCCACGGGTTTAAAAATGGCCATGGGATGCATTATTTAAACTTCATTTGACCAGGTTTAGATAAAGCACCCCAGCAGCCATTTTAAAACCTACAGGGGCTTATATACATGGTGATGAGGCCATTCTGGAGCATTCTAATTAGAACGCAGAGCAGATTCAATTAATTAAGTCTGCTCTGGCACGTTCTAATTAGAATACAAACCAGCATATATATCGTCTCCCTATGATTCCCAGAATGCCTTGCATTCTATGAGACTTCCTGGCTCTTTGCTGTGTTCCTCTGCCTGCAATTGAGAAGGTAGGAGGAGGGCAGTGAAGAGGGGTGAGAGAAAACTGTCCAGGGTGCATTTTTTCTGTGCTATGCTTCTGTTATCTACAGATGTTTATTCATCATTTTAAATATCACAAACTACTCGTGAGAGTCTCCTGACTGAAAGCAAGCCACCAGCATGTTTTCAATGTACAATATCATAGACATTATGGTTTGCTGATAATGAAGTTGATTGACATACAGGTGACTCAGCTAAAGCTCCCAAGCTGTTCTCAGAGGATGCCTTAGAAGATAGATTTTATTTCTATTCATCATTTATTTCTAGTCATTATTTTCTTGTAATTGGCTCTGTAACAAATGTTTCTTTGTGGAAAGTGGGGTCTGTGTGTATTCAACCACAGGCCAACAGGATGAAAAGTTGTGGATTCACACTTTTTCATTCCTTTAAATTCCTCAGAAACCAGTCATATTTTCAGAAGGCTTAGTGAAGACACCCTTCCCTAAAATATGCCTTTTTTTGGTTCTACACAAGCCACTTCATGGACTGTCCATGGTCTCATTGATGTTAAGGAAGCACCTCACAATGTGTCAAAAGAAAGACATGCAGAACGAATGACATCATGCTTCAATATACCTAATCTTGCTCTACCTATCTGTGTTTCCAGTTTTCTGCTGCACCATGTATTACGCGGTGTTGGTCCAAGGGTGGCTATATGCAGAATTAGAAGTTATGTGACAGTGGGCACATCTACATATACAGTTAATGTGACTGAATAAACTCCAGTGCAATTTGAGCTGAAGTAAACTAATCTGGATGTCACCATCTACACGTGGATTTAAGCGCAGTAATTTACTTTGCCATCAGACAGTACTTGTCTAATGGTGGGATTATCTAATGGTGCAGTAAATTATTCTACACCAGCCTAATTGCCACGCACGTGTAGACGATGACACTTTACTGTGCAGCAAATTAGTCTACTGTGAAGTAAAGCACACATGTAGATGCACCCACTGAAATTTGACTGGATAGTGGCTGAGCAGCAATTCAGCAGGGGGAAAAATCAATTTCCCACTTATGATTCAGAGTTAGGATGTGCTCTCATAAGAAGGCAATGCCAAAGGCTTTTCAGCCATGGCAGGAAATTTCCAAACCTCCAAAGTAAAACCCTTTACTAATGTGATCTATGCATGAGCTGGTAGACTGAGGCAAAAAAGAACATCAGAAGCTCTCAGGGAAATTCCAAGCAACAGCGAAGCTTGATCATATTCCTAATCCTTATTTGCTATTCACAAATTGTTCACAAAAATATTCAGCCTGTGTAATATGGGCTATTTTGATCTTTCCATAAGTCATGTCTGAACTACTCACAACATAGTTATATTAATTTTAAACAAGCAATGGAAATACAAGTCCAATGCAAAAGTTATGTACAAAGCAGTGTAAGTTAGATACACTAACAATGTAAATTAGTTACCCTAACTCAGATCTCCATTCACTAATTTTAGACTCTCTTAGGTCTACTTGGTAGATTACTCTACCAACGTGCAAGAAGGACTAATTTACCCTCTGAATTTACAAATATAAATTAGTGTAAGTGGTCGAATGCTGTACTTTATATGAAGAGGGAGAAAATCAAGACACTGAACTGTGTTCTAAATAGAAACTTAATGGAACTCCAGAAATTGGTTGCTTAACAGAAGTGGATCAGAACTCTAATTAAGACATTTGGGATATACTGATATGGTCTCCTAAGGCAGGGTATTGCTTAAGAAAAATGGTCACTGCTGGTGTTTTTCGCAATTCAGCTTAAGACTCTATTTTAAAATTCAAAATTACCAACATATATTTTTCCATATGTATTTGGGCTCAATAAAGAGCCTTGGTACCAGTGGCCCTAGCCAATAACTGTAGCAAAAGTCTTTTGTTATGGTTATGAAGAAACACTCTGTTTTCATGGTTAGCTGATATAAACATGTCGGCTTCTGTTTTTACAGAGTCCACATCACTTAAAATCATAACTGAAGTGGCTCTTTCGCTTTTCAGCAGTACCTGAAACAATGAAGGACTCCCTCCAGCGTGGTAGGGACAAGGATCGAATTCCATTGGAAAAGCTCCCTTTATAACCAGAATGTCCAGCAACTTTTTGAACCAGGATTTTCCCTCCTGAGTTGTCAATTATACCACTACAAAGAAAGCAATATGAAATCAGAAAGGAGCCACAGAAACTTAGAAACAAAACCATCCAAGAAATATGGAACATTTTTAAATGACATACTATCCTATAACAGTCTTCACTGAAATATGGGGAAGTTTGCTGCTGAGAAGCATTTGTATTTCTTCAACAATGGAAAGCTCAGTTTGTTATAAGAGAGACTATGTATTTCAGACACCTGTGTTTCTGAGCCAGACCTGAAGATGTGGCTGAAGGGGTAGCATTCTATCTATCTCCATCCATGCACAGCCCAGGGAAAGCACTTGTCTATTTTGATTTAAGTACTTGCACATCTGTAAGCAAAGGGTTGAATTCTATGCTGTATTATACTCTGCAGATCCCTGCTGGCTTCAGTAAAATGAGAAGGAAGCTACAGTAAGTTGAGGCTTCTCCTTTCAATGTTGACTGTTTTAACATATTCTTGTCAACTTAAGAAAAATAAAAGGAAACTCACAAGTTTCATATACCATAGACAGACAACATCACTAACAAATCCAAACACAAATGGGTCTTCTAGAAAACAGAGACTTACTGTTCCAAAATATAGGTTTTTGCCTTTTTTGAGTTATAAGAGAAAATGACTTCACCATCAGTAGTTGAAGTTAGGCTTATCTTTTCTCTTTGGGATATTCTACACTCTGATATTCATGCACAATTCCCATTGTATTTAATGGTAATTGTATGCAAATACTTGAGGGAGTGATATGTTTTTTGTAAAGCCAAAGAGAGGTAGCTATCTGTGTTATGAAGTAAGCTTCTGCTTACAAAAGCTTATACATCTCTGATTCAGTTAGTCTATAAGATGCAAATATACCCTGCCTTCTGCTTGACTTCAGACTAACTGGAACCTCTTTTCCCTTTGTGAACAGCAATTTACTTCCAAACTTAAGAGCAGATACAATTCCAGCCAGCAGATGGCAGCAGTACATATAGATACATATGTGTGTGTCTAGGCAGGGTTGAGTCAATACAAGATTGAGTTAAGATAGTCAATATCATTTTTTATCTATTCCCCCATTCATTAAGGGACTCAAACTTTCCCTGACCTTCCTTTTGTTGCTAAGACAGACAAAACTCTTGGGCTTGAGGCAGTATCTTTTATTAGACCAGCTAGATAGTAGCAAAACAATTTCTTTCCATGCAAGGTTTTGGGTCCAATCACTCTTCGTCAGGTAGAGGAGAGTTCAAAGAAAAGTTCTCACAGGTAGAAAAGAAACTTCATCTTGTACAGGGGAGGTAAAGGACGCTGAGGTTCCCCTGGGTTTCAAAGTCCATTTGTGAAAAAGTTGCTCTGTGAATATGTATTTTGTTGCTAACATATTGTAGAAACCCTTCTTGTTACCCTCACATCTCTTGCTAGCTGCAACTCCAGTTGCACTTTGGCCTTCCTGATTTCATCCCTGTGTGCTGGACCAATACTCTTATACTCCTCCCTAGTCATTTGTCCAATCTTGTAAGCTTCCTTTTTGTGTTTTAGCTCATCGAAGAGCTCCCTACTAAGCCAAACTTGTCTTTTGTATTAACTTCCTTGCCCCATCTTACCTAATTTAAAACCAATCTAATAGGTCAATTAAGCTGTCCATGCCATTTGGGGCTATGATCTCATCAGATCACATCTGAAAAGATCTGAACCAAGCCAAAATATGAATAGGAGAACTCAAAGCCTGGAAGTGGGGAGAAGGAAAAGAAGAAATCCTGAAAGATTAATTGAGTGATTCCTTTCCAAGTCAATACTGGACTTCTCTTGAATGGCATTAAAGTACATCTATTGGAAATTATTTTCTATGTAAGGCACAAAACCCTGAATCTTGAATATTCCTGGTTACTAAGGTATTGCCCCAAACAATGGGTGAAGCAACAGCTGCACTTCTAAGTGAATATGGAGGTTGTGGGATGGTGCTGTGTCAGTGAACTAACTTATATTCCACTAATGAGCTGTTGGCACTTCAGTGTAGCAGACACAACCTAACAGAGTTACTTGTTTCCCTTCCTGTACCTTTTTCTGTGGCATGAGGGCACATCACTCAGTACTTGTAGGGGAGGCAGTCAGTGGATGCTCTTAGGGTATTTCCAGCTCAAGCAATCCTACTAAAGCACAGGCTCAACTCTGTTGCCAATCCCATGATACTACTGATATTGCTGTTGTTAAGTTTTTACTCTATCACGCATTGTGATATACATACATGTATGTAAAAATAATATTGCAACAACAAATAGTTATTTACTACACATATCTGGGTGATCTGGAAAACTCTAAGCTCTTCTGTAAAGCTGATAAATACCCTCAAGAACAAATAACTTCAGTGGATGTTCGGGGTGCACAGCACTTTAAGTTTGATCTCATACATAGACCAGTGGTGCTCAACCTTTTTGTCTAGTGGGCTGGATGGGCAGTGCCCAGTCTTTCCATGGGCTGGATCCAGCCAGCAGACTCAGTTAGGCACTCAGGGCAGGCTCAGTGAGGCTGGGGGTGGGGGGCAGCCTGGCCCTGATCCAGTCATGCAAGCGAACACGACTTAGCCCCGTGGGGGCAAGAGGGGGCATGGCCCAGCCCCAATCCAGTTCCATGGGGGCAGGGTCACAGCCTGACCCCACAGGGTGTAGCCCAGCCCCAACTTGGCCAGGTGGGAGGAAAAGGGGCATTGCGTGGCTTGGATCTGCCAGGGAGGGGGACAGGGGCACTGGCTGTCCCAGACAAACTGTGCAGGAGGAGGGGTTGTGGTCCAGCCTCACCTGGGCTCCAAAGAGGGAAGGAGGCAGGGCCCAGCCCCAATCTGGATGTCCAGGGGGAGCTCCAACTCACCAGAGGGGGCCTTGGGGTTTTGGCAGCAGGGAGGGGATGCGATATATTAATTGCTAGCACTCCCCCACTGCCAAATTTCCTGACTCATGGGTAGCCCCATGGGTCAGATGCCAAGGCTCAGCAGGCTGCATTTGGCCAGCAGGCTGGAGGTTGTATACTCCGATATAAAATAAATGTCCCTCTCGTGTTCTTTTTCTATAAAATCGCAGTCTGTAGTCAAGTCCACCAGCACAGTTTAGTAAGCCTCAAAGCCCATTTTGTTATACTGGCATTTTGTTGGAGTGGTTGTCTGACCTGTGAATAGCAGCACCGCACACGCTGGAAAAAGAAGCATAAATATCTGTGCCATAAACACGGTATTTTACATCTTGACATCCGGGTGGACACTTTACAATGAATTCTGGATTGATTATCTTCCCAGCTTTGACATCACAGTCGATCTGAGGGACGTCTGTGAATGCAAAATAGTTGTAAAGTGAGATTTAATATCCTCATGGTTGAGTAACCATGTAATGCAACTTTGTGCGATAGGGTGTTATGCGTGCCATTCATCGTGCAATTGGGCTACAGTCTCTGGACACCAGAAATGCCTGTACATAATGCTTAAAAATACAAGACAAGGGATGTGAGTGTCACTAACAATGGAGTGAGGAAGTGGGCATCAGTTATCCCAAGTATAACTTGCTTTAAATGGAAAATCTCCACTGAACTCTCCCATGTTAAAGACTTATCACCATGGGCTAGATTGTGGCACACAGTGAGGGAGGGCAGGGAGCTATTGTGTACACATGAGACAGTTTTCCAGGACTCCCCTTGTGGCCAGGCTGCTCTGTATCACCCACAAGGTAAGGCTGTGATTAAATGCCACAGCTAGAGCCCACGACTTAACAGCAGGCTTGCATTTTAACTGGCCTGGCAAAACTGAACATACAGAAACTTCCTCCTAGGACTGTAGGTAGAAATTGCACATCTTTGTATATGGGACATAGAACACACCTTTCACAGGAGTTAAGATATGTGTATTTCACTTCACTGTGTGCTCATTACAATATATCAATGCCTCGCCACCTAGGTTTTTATACCATGCTCTTCATTGCGGTATTTGAGTATGCAGTATGCTTTTGCTGGACCTATTTCACTCTGATGTGTCACTTCATTATGAGATGTGCAGTCATGTTCAGAGAGGTTGTGTATTGCTGTATGTTTCTAATTGCTCTTTAGAGAAGCCCAAGGAGTTGTTGAGAGATAATCATAGCCTCACTCATATTTGTTTCTGCATCAAGTGCTTCTATTGTAAAGCATACTGGCATGGTAGAGGGACTACTTACAGAGTTTGGGCTTTTTGGTCTTCTTTGTGGCTTCTTTAGCTGCACTGGCACAGGTCAGACACAAAGCTAAGGCAAAGAAAACAATGTCAGGCAAATGGGTGACTGCCAGCACGAGTCAGCAGAAGCCCCTATACTTGGAGTTCCTAGACCAGTGGTTTTCAACCTGTGGTCTATGGGCTCCTGGGGGTCTGCAGACTATGTCTAAAGGGTCCATGAAAGATGACTATGATCAAAGTATGTGAATACCCACACTTACACTTCAAAGGGGTCCACACCTCCATTCCAAATTTTTTAGGGGTCCACAAGTGAAAAAAGGTTGAAACCATTGTACTAGAACCAGGATGAATCATCATAAAAATTAAATTGACATTTTCTACACAGAAATCAGAAGTCTATCTAAAGTGAAGTCTGCTTTAAGATGGCTTTTGCTCTGGGTGGGGCTTTTCACAAAAGGGTAAAAATGGACTTTGCTGGATCACTTTTACACTCAGACACATGCACAATCACACACAAGCACTCTCTCTCTCACCCCCCCGCCCCCCACCTCTGCCCGGCTAATGTGAGGGATTCACTGCCAGAAGATATTATTGAGTCCAAGTGCTCAGCAGATATGAGAAACTCATAGACATTTGCAAGGAGTAACGTTTTGCATTCAAAAGCTTGTCTAATTTTATCCCAAATAAAAGTTGGTTCAATAAAAGTGATCACCCTAAGAAATCCTTGCCTCTTGAATAATTTCTGGACCACCATGGCTACAACATCACTTTTACACTAATGCAACCTTCCATGTTTATGTTTAATAGAATAAAAAATGTCAGGGATGTAACATGCCTTATGGCAAACTAACAATTAGCTGAGGAGCTTGGGAGGGTCTGTTAGAAGGAAAATTTCCCTGATGGGCAAGTCTTGCTATAATACCACACAACAGGGATTGTAGAACCCTCCTGAAGCAGCTGGTACAGCGCACTGAGGAAGACAGGATGCCAAACGATATGGAGCACTAGCCTGATCTGGTTTGGTAGTTCCCGGTATCCTGTCTCAATTAGTGTGTTGAAGACCCAGTTATGCCTTGACACAGCCAATGGTAAGTGGGATATGTATTGTTATGATGAGAAATACATTTTAAAATATTTTCTCATTTGTTATCGGATGTCCATTGGCTGACCAGGTGCCATTTGTAATATTCATTTCCCTGTGTTTATTTTTCTTTTTAAAGTCCTATACTGTGGTTATTAGCTACATACTGGGTATGTCTACACGTGCAAATGCAATGGGGTGGGTTTACTCTACAGTAATTTACTCTAGAGTAAACCCACCCTGGGTAGGCATCTGCACATGTGGGGAAGCAAGAGTAGATTTGCTGCTCCTGGCAGTAGTCTGCTTCTGCCTCCACCAATCCTGCACTGCCCCCCAGCATCCAAGGGGAGCTCTAGGCTCCACCTGGGTGCTAGCCCAGGGGCTGGCAGGGAGCATTAGGCCAGGAGTCTTTTGCCGGGGGCTGGGACATTGCTCTCTGCCCCTCAGAGCTGCCTGCTGCCGGGGTGGCTCCACCACTGAAGCACAGGCAGGGACAATGTCCTCCTGCCCTGGCAGCAGGGAGCTCCCAGTCCCTGCTCCGCAACTGTGATCCTAGAGCAGGGGATTGGAGATTCTTATCTCCCAGCTCCAGCTCTGCAGTCAGGGAGTGGGGGCTGGGAGATCTCTGCTGTTTCCCAGCCCTGGATCCATTGTTATAGAACTGGGGCTGGGAGATAAGAATCTCTGTGGTTGCAGAGGTGGGGCTGGGAGATAAGAATTGCAGTTTGGGGGCTGGGAGCTCCCTCCTACTGGAGAAGGGGACATTGTCCCCACCCAGGCTCCAGTAACAGAGCCTGCCCAGGCAGCAGGCAGCTCCTGGGGGCAGGGAGCAAATTTCTGCCCCCTACTGCCCAGCTGACTGGGAGTACATTTGCTCCTGGTTGGCCATTTACATGTGCCATACTGCACAATAATTACTTGTGAGTAAATTTGCTACTTGTATTTAGAGGTAGCAAATTGACTCTTGATAACAGCAAATTACTGAACAGTAAGTATCTGCATGTGTAGATGCCAATACTTACGGCACAGTAATTTGCTTTAAGCATGAGTTAAGCATCTCATGTAGACATGCCCACTCTCACCTTCTTAGTCTTCCCTCTCTCCCATCTGGGTTTGCTTTTGTTCATAGAGCCTGACCACAGTGCCTTCTGTGCACTGAAACACTCACTGCTTGGGTGTGCTTTTCAAGTTCCTTGGCTGTATTATGCACACATCTTGGTTGAGCTATATTAGGGGAGGGCAATTATTTTGGGTGGAGGGCCGCTTACTGAGTTTTGGCAAGCCATTGAGGGCCACATGACAGGCAGTTAGGGGCAGATAAATATTAACTTCTAAATTTTTTAGGGGCCCCACGGGCTGGATAGAATGGCCTGGCGGGCCGCATACAGCCTGTAGGCCGCATTTTGCCCACCCCTGAGCTATATGGATCCCTCTTGCTGATTCCTCACATGCCTCATAGGACACTCACTACAGATGAGCCAAATATTCTAAAAAGGAACTTGCCAAGTAGCCTTCCTTCACTATATCCTCCTATTTCCCCACTCTTTACAAATTTATTCAAGGTTTGTTCCTCTCTACACTCACAGTGGAGAAGGTCATGGCCAGAGATTTCCTTGGCAGTTCTGTACAATCTCCACATTTTACAGCCACATAAGGTTACATGAGACTCAGTAAGCAATTAGCAACTTTGCATGCAGTTTGGTAATTCCTTCTATTCCCTGAATCTATCCCTCTTCCAAGTCTTAACACCCATATTTCTTTTTTTGTTTTGTTTCTATATCCGCTGATTCCCCTTGGAGGAGTTCACTGAGAGGAGGTAATACTTTTCCTTAGCTAGGTATATATAATTTGTTTAGACCAGTGGTGCTCAACCTCTGGCTGGCAGGCCAAATCTGGTCCATGGAGCCACATCAATTTGCCCAAGGAGTTCCCCAGGGGTCTGGAAATTTGGTGGTGGGGGAGCAGTGGCAATTAACACTGACACCATTTCCCAAATTTCCAAGTCCTGTGGGCCAGATAACATGACCCTGTGCATGGAACCAGGGTCTCAGGTGTGATCTGGTATGGAGTACGATCCAGTGCGCAGAACCAGATCTGATCTGTGGGCCCTGGGGCTGGGGCCTGATGTAGAGTGTGGGGCTGGGGCTACATGCCTGCCCAACCCTGTGCACTGGGCCCACATACTGGATCCAGCCTTCAGACTGACCCTGCACCACACATTTGACCTACAGGGCCAAAAGGTTGAGTACTACTGGTTACTGGTTTAGACTGTGAGCCACACCTCAAGTTCTATTCATTCCTAGGATAGATTCAAATCCTTTAATGGCTGCTTTTTTGCATGATCTGGCTTTAATTGCAAAGAGGATGGACGAGTGAAGAAAAGGAAGCAGCAACCAGCTCTTTGCCATGCTCTCCACCAACTCCACCAAATCTGAGACCAGTTCATGCCAGATGGGAAATCTGACCCCTGTTATGGAAGAGTGGAACACTGGAACAGTGCCCACCATTACATTCTACCCTTTGACCTCTAATTTCTTCAGTAACCTCCTAACAAAGGCAGAAGGCAGGGCAGAGTAGCACCCTTCTAACTTAGTTTCTAAGGGCACCTATGCATGTGCTGGATGCCTGCTCTGACACGTTCTAATTAGAATGCATTGGAGCAGACTTTATTAATCAAATCTGCTGGAGCGTGTTAATTAGCATGCTCTAGCAGCCTCTGCATCACATGTATTCACTGTCCCTACACTTCAAAATGGTGGTGGGAGCACCGTGATTTTGAAGTGTGGCATGCTGTATAGAGAGCTTTCAGAGCCACTCTAACACCCCTCCCCACCCCAGAACATGTGTAAAGATGCCCCAAGAGTCTAGCTTTATCAGCACAATCCCACCATAGATGTACTCATTATAGCCCATGTGCAATCCACATGAGATCTAGAGATCGCCAATTAATTAATTAGTGGTCAATTGATTAAATTTTTTTGTGTGGAAAAGTCAAGAAATTGGGTTAAAATTGCTGAGACAGGACCCCCCCACATCTTCTACCATGAACCCAACCAGCAGTGAGCAGGCCTAACTGACCAGAGGAATCCTGTAGCCACTGACCAGCCAGCACTGGAGAACACAAATCCACTTCCAGAGTTGTTGAGCCATCTTGGAAAGGTTTTTGTGCTGTTACCTCATTTTTTTTCCTTAGGGGAGTGCTTCTCAGCAAATATTTGAATGACATTGTCAACCGAGACATAGTGTTGAGATCATTCAGACTTTCAAAGTTTAAAGAAGGCTTCCAGTTTTCCACAAATCATTGGCCCAGCACTATATTGTGAGGACCTGTCAAATCTTTGGGTGTGTAGGCTTTCACTATGCACTTACCCAAAATGACTGCAATAACTGACACCTTCATGATGAGGAAAAACAAAGTCCAAGAGTTTCAACGGGGTGTACTGAAAGGGAAAAAAAAAAATCAATGCTATCGCATTTGCATTCAGGGGTGTTATAGCTATTCTGGGTGGTGGTGTAGCAAGAAAACTTTTTTGCCTGCCTCCCCCCCGGCTCCAATATGAAGCCTCTCCATATGGCAAAAAGCCCCTTTTACAGTATTTGCCCCCTTTTGGGGATGCTTTCTCTTTTCTACCTTTTCTTCCTCCCTCCCTCTTCTTCTTTTATTATATTATTATTTTTAAAGAATATAAGGTGTACTTGTAATAAAAATATAGTTTGTAGATGCTTTTATGGGTATAAAATAGTATTCTGC
>NW_005841901.1:2618384-2620255 GCF_000455745.1 Alligator sinensis | reverse complement strand
CGTGTGGTGTCCCCCCCCCCCCCCAATTGTATTTGGTCTATTTGTTGTATGTGCCATGGTATTTCATCCTTTTATGTTTTATGTTCTATGCTTTTTAACTCTGTAACAAATGTACTTTAAGTTTAAAAGTAAGTTGTACCATGTAACAATGTTAGCAAGGGTAGGAATCAAGCTGCTGCTTCTCTGTATGGAGCAAGTCCCTGAATGAGGATAACAAGTTAACAAGTGGCAATTAACACCTAAGAAACCACAGACTATGGAGAGGAAAAGATCAATACAGAGCCAGGAACTCCCTGAAACTTCACTGTTAAAGGTACAGAAACCCTGTTTTGAACTAATCAGTGCTGAAGACCGACTCTTGGGATTGAATACTCCACCAAACAACTGCCCCAGAGCCCTGTTCATCACAGCAGTGAATTAGTCAAACTTCATCAATGGACTGCATGTACCTGAGGGCGTGACCCCTGGGGCTGACAGCTGCCATCCAGCAACCACCAAGGGGGCTGTCCCACAAGGTCAATGACCCCTGCATTGGGTAAACCCGAAAATTGGGGAGTTGCCAAAGTCTACCAGAGAGGGATAAAAGGCAGCGAAGAATGACCCCCCCAATGGTGCCTTCTTTGACCTGACCAGCACCCCGCCTGCCCAGCAAGGACCAGCCGGTGACCCCCTTCTGAAGCAGCATTGCACTGAAAGAATCCTTGACTGGCCGTCAACGGCAGACTCTAGCACTTGGAGATAGGTATATCTTGACACTGGTGCTTAGTGTTCATAGCTAGCTACTGTGAGTGTGTGTGTGCACATGAATGTGTGTGGGTTTGAGGGGATCAGCCCTAAGGTTTATGTTCTAACTTTTGCATCCATCTAATAAACCAGAATTTTATGATAATCCTGTGAGTTGGTCCTTTGTAGCCAACAGGAGGAGGGGGAGGGGAGTGAGGAGGTAGCACTATGCACTGCTGATTAGCCCTCTGAGTTTTTCTATGGAAAAGGTGTGCCTTAAAACATATACATCATTTACTTACTGTAGCCCTCATGTTTAAATAGTGGGAGAGACTCCAAGGGTTAATTTTTGGCTATGTGTAAGTAACTGAGCTTTGCTATTTACTTCATCGAAGCCAGAATTTCACCCCAGACACACATTTTTGAAGCCAATAGTAATGGACTGCATTGCAGACATTGGTATATTCTTTCAGCCATAAATATTAATTTATTTTCCTTTTAGAGAGAGCACAGAAAAACACTGCACTGTACTTTGCCATGTACCTCTGATGATAGAGCAGTCAGCCTGACTTCCAACACCTGGGAAATTATTCCAACAAATTCCAGTAAGAGACAATTTATAAACAGCTGTAGAAGAAAGAGGTGATCACTAGGGGTGCTTGTACATGTGACAAAAATTGCCCATTTTTGCTCTTTAATTGTGTCACTGTACATGTGCAGGGTTTTTTACCATTTAAATGAGTTTGTTACATTACAAATTAAACCACATCTGTCTGTAGTTTAGTATGCAATGTAGCCATTTGTAATGTTGCAGCCTTTTGACAGCTCACCCCACCCCCCGCCTGCCGCCCACCTCAGGAGAGCGGGCTGAAGGCAGAAGTGGTGAGAAGCCTGATCCTTGGGTTTTTTTCTCCATGGAGCCTGCCCGCATCTTCTGCAGCTGGGGGATGAGGTGCTGGTGAGCTGAGCACACCCTGAGCTGTGGGGGACCCTGAACCTTCCCTCCATGGTGGCGGTGCTTACTTGGGCTGCCTGGGTGGGATGCTAGCAGGCCAGATGCTTCCCCAGCTTGGGCTCAGGGAACTGTTGGATTGGGCTGAGTGCTGCCTCCAAGCTGGGGCAGCACCTGCCCACTAGCCGCCTGCCCG
>NW_005841901.1:2611430-2617025 GCF_000455745.1 Alligator sinensis | reverse complement strand
AATATTGTTTGTCTTGATAGTTCTGATAATGTTTTATGTCTTAGTGCAACTGATCCTCTGCTGCGTGAAAGCCAGCAGGAGAAGCTTTAGCACGGCACCAGGAATTGTCGTGGAAACACACGCAGCATACTTTTGGGTCAGGTCAGCAGAAGCTTTTATTCAAAAGAAACTACAGCTGTAGGGGGGACTCCAAAGTGACATGGATCTCCCAAGCACTTGGAAGGGGTACCGCCAGAATTTCACCCCAGACACACATTTTTGAAGCCAATAGTAATGGACTGCATTGCAGACATTGGTATATTCTTTCAGCCATAAATATTAATTTATTTTCCTTTTAGAGAGAGCACAGAAAAACACTGCACTGTACTTTGCCATGTACCTCTGATGATAGAGCAGTCAGCCTGACTTCCAACACCTGGGAAATTATTCCAACAAATTCCAGTAAGAGACAATTTATAAACAGCTGTAGAAGAAAGAGGTGATCACTAGGGGTGCTTGTACATGTGACAAAAATTGCCCATTTTTGCTCTTTAATTGTGTCACTGTACATGTGCAGGGTTTTTTACCATTTAAATGAGTTTGTTACATTACAAATTAAACCACATCTGTCTGTAGTTTAGTATGCAATGTAGCCATTTGTAATGTTGCAGCCTTTTGACAGCTCACCCCACCCCCCGCCTGCCGCCCACCTCAGGAGAGCGGGCTGAAGGCAGAAGTGGTGAGAAGCCTGATCCTTGGGTTTTTTTCTCCATGGAGCCTGCCCGCATCTTCTGCAGCTGGGGGATGAGGTGCTGGTGAGCTGAGCACACCCTGAGCTGTGGGGGACCCTGAACCTTCCCTCCATGGTGGCGGTGCTTACTTGGGCTGCCTGGGTGGGATGCTAGCAGGCCAGATGCTTCCCCAGCTTGGGCTCAGGGAACTGTTGGATTGGGCTGAGTGCTGCCTCCAAGCTGGGGCAGCACCTGCCCACTAGCCGCCTGCCTGCATGGCCCAAGGGAGTGCTGCCACTTTGGAAGGAAGGCCCCTGGCCATAGGAGAGGCATGCAGGCTCTGCAAAAAGAAAAGGATTGGGTCCCTCACCACTTTTTTTTCCCCTGGTGGAGCCTACTTGTGTGAGCTGCCCCTGAGCTGTGTACAGCCCCGGTCTTTCCCTCTGCAGTAGTGGTGTCCCCTGGGGCCACCCAGGTGGGGTGTTAGTGGGCTGCAGACTGTCCCAGCTTGGAGGCAGTACCTCACCAGATCCAACTCTTCCCTAAGCCTGCCCAGGGAGTAGTGCTCAGTGGGCGTACAGTGGGCAAGCTCAGGGAAGAGTTGGATCTGGTGGGGTACTGCCTCTGAGCTGGGGAAGCCCCTGGCCCACTAGCACCTCATCTGGGTGGCCCCGCAGTATGCCGCTGCCACAGAAGGAAAGACTGCCCCTCCACAGCTCAGGGGCTGTGTAGCCTGGTGGTAGCTCTCACAAGCAGGCTTTGCTGGGGAAAAAAAGTGGTGAGTGGCCTGATCCTTTTTTTTTTTTTTAAATGGAGCCTGCCCATCTCTCCCACAGCTGGGGTCCAGCTGCTGGTGGGCCCTGAGCTGTGGGTGCCCATGGTACTTCCCTCCATGATGGTGGCATCTCCTGAGGCCACCTGGGTGCGCAGCTAGCAGGTGGGTGCTGCCCCAGCTCAGAGGCAGCAACCAACCCAATCCAACTGTTCCCCAAGTCTGAGCTGGGACAGCATTTAGCCTGCTAGCAGCCTGCCTGGGCCCTGGGGGTGCTGCCACCACAAAGGGAAGGACCAGGGCCCCCCCACAAATCAAGGGGGGCAGCTTGCGCCCTACTGGCAGCTTGCCCCTGGCCACAGGAGACGTGGGCAGTCTCCACAAAAAAAAAAGGATTGGGCCCCTTGCTATGACAGTGATGGAAGCCCCTAAATTGAAATCATTGCAATTAAAAACCCACTGTTTCACTTTAGGGGACTAAACCCCTGCCATGTGTACAAGCGCCCTAGAGGAGACCACATACCCCTGGGCACCACCTGGGATAACAAGGAATAATGGCTACAAATTGATTGAGAGCAGGTTCAGGCTTGATATCAGGAAGCATTACTTTATGGCTAGGGCTGCCAGGCTCAGGAATGGGCTCCAAAGGGAGGTGGTGCTCTCCCATACCTTGGGGGTCTTCAAGAGGAGGTTGGAAGGATATCTGGCTGGGGCGTTATGATCCCAGCACTCATTCCTGCCCAGGGCAGGGGGTTGGACGCGATGATCTGTTCAGGTCCTTCCCAACCCTAGAAACTATAAAACTATGGATTTATTAAGAATAAATCTTGCCAAACCACATGACTTCTGTTGATTGCAGTAACTCTTTTGCTGGATAAGGGAAATGCAGTAGACATAATATACCAAGGTTTCTGACAGTCCCAAAATTCCATTCATCTAAATAAGTTGGAGAAATGTGGGGTAGGTAAAATACCTATTAGGTGACTATAAAATTGATTGGATAACTGTGAAAGCTAAGTCAATGCCTCAATGACTGGCAGCAACTCTCAAATGAGGTGCCACAGGGCTCTGTTTCTGTTCTGGGTTCAGCACTATTTAATAATGACAAGGATGCAGAAATAGAGATCAAATTTGCAGATAGTACAAAACATGGAGGGATGCCAGACAGGAATAAAGGCAGGATTAAAATTCAAAGGACTCTGGGTAAACTGGAGATCTGGGCTATGGAGGCAACAAAATGAAATCGAACAAAGACAAATATAAGGTGCTACAAAATAGGAAAGAAAAAACAGATGCACAAGCATATAATGGGGATAATTGGCTTGGCAGTGACACTGTCAAGAAGCTGGGGGTTACTGTGAATCACAAACTCAGCAAGAATCAACAATGTCATGCTGTCTTTAAAATAGCAAATGCAATTTGGGACTGCATTAACAAAACAACTGTGCACAAACCGCAGGAGGCAACAGTACTGTTGGCCTAACTGTTTGGAGGAGGTCAACTCTCTGATGCTAGTCAGGCCTCGGCTGGATTACTGTGTCAAATTTGGGCCAATCCATCTGTGGGAAGATTTAGAGGTGGATGACAAAAATAACATGATTGGAATGCATGAGGAATGGCTGAAGAAGCTGTGTATTATGTTTAGCTTGGAAAAAAGGTGACTAATGAGGACGCAATAGCAATGTTGAAAGGCTGCCATAAACAAGATAGAGAAAAATTGTTCTCCCTTACCACAGAAGGCAGGAAGGACACAAGGTTTAAACTAAATACTGCAATGCAGATATTAGGGCTGTGTGAAACTCTGACCACCGATTCAATTTGGCAAAGATTTGGCCCAGATTTGGCCCAATTTCCAAATCTGGAATTGAATCAGGAGACCCTTTAATGTCCCTGAATTGAATCAGAACCCTCTGAATTGATTCAGAAAGATTTGGCAATTCAGACATAGACACAGCTTTAAATGTTTTTTCTACATACCTCAAGGTACCAGAAGGCTTGTGAATGCTGAGATACTGGGGCGTATGGAGCGTCCCACAGGAGCGCAGGGGGCTCCCCAGCACACTCAGCGGCAGACTCAGAAGTGGACCAGAAGCACTTCCCAGTCCACTGCCAGGTCTGCTGGGGAGCGTGCTGGGCCCATCCCCCAGCATGCTGGGGCCTCTCCCCCATGTCTGGAAGTGGACAGGAAGTACGTCCGGTGCACTTCTGGGTTCGCTGCTGAGCATGTGGGGGCCCCCCCCACGCTCCTGCAGGATGCTCCATCCACCCCAGCATCGCAGCTTTCACGAACTGCATGCGGTACCTCGAGGTATGTAGAAAAAACATTTAAAGCTGTGTCTATGGCCAAATCGCTGATTCTCCGAATCAGCATTGAATCTTCACATTTGGATTTGGTGAAGTTGAATCAGGGACAGTGATCTGAATCAACTAATCTTATCACTGTCCCTGATTTGGGCTGTACCTGAATCAGAATTGAATAGGGTCCATTTTGCACACCCCTAGCAGATATGGATCAAATCTCAGGAAACCTTTACTAACTAAGAACAGCAGGACAATAGAGTGAGATGCCCGGGGAAGCTATAGAATCTCCTTCACTGGAGGTTTTCAAGAGGCTGGATAGACATTTGTGCAGCAGGTAGGACTAGATGGTCTTTGAGGTCCCTTTCAACCCTGTCCTATTTATGGAGTTAACAAGCAGTTAGCTGCAGTCACCCAGTAAGGACAGACTAGAGATGATTCAAAATAGCTTGCTATTCTACCATCAGTAATGATCCATGATAAGGATCTCTTTCCCTTTCTGCAGGCTACTGTTTGTCTGGAATCTTTATCATGCCATTGATACAGCACTCTTTCTGGGATATTTATATAGTGATGCAGCAGTGCTTCTAAAGTGAGTTGGTAAGGTTTGGCAAGAAGATTAAATGACTGGCTAGTGATGGTAGGCAAAAATATGAGTTTTAGTGACAAGAGAAAAACACATCAAGATAAACCACTTCTAACGAGAATTTCATTTTTAGAAGTGAATTTTTTAAACCATTTTTGAAGTACTGTAATGTCTGATCATATTTTTAAAACTTCTTGGTTGAAACCTTTTTTTATCAGCAGTGTGCCAAGTTTTGTAAGAGATTTCTTAGCCTACTTTGCTGACTGGGGCTTGAACAACATCTGCTGGAACTTTGTCCAGGTCATACACAAATTTGGAGCCTTTTCAAGGTTTCCTATCACTAGATAAAAACACCCAGGGCCTTGGATTTAACATGATGCAATAGGCAACAAGTGCTGGTAAAATCAGAATCCAAGAATGCCTATATTGGTTTATATACAAAGCATAAATCCACCACACACACACATACATTTGAAATGATACGACCAGCTTGCCCTCTTGAAGCTGTCTCTAGCTTAGAATTAGGACACAACATTTTATTTCATTCAAATGTATCATTCCAGAGATGCATGTAAATGTAAAATGCTGCTGAGTGTTTCTTTAAAAAGAAACCTAGGAACATGAAAACAACCACACTAGAACACATCACTGGTCCAAAAAGGCTAGTTAAGTCTAAAATCTCAATAATGTGGCATGCCAATCAAGCAAGGTTATCTACGGAGCTTCTTCATTCTCTGTGTACTCTTTCCTTCCTTTTTATTTTATGGCCAGAAACCAAAATATTCTTTTCCAAAGGTAAAAACCTATCTGTGAATTGGGAAAAAAAGTAGACAGGAATGATCCAGAGTCATCCTTTGGTGCTCCTGACTCTGGGGTTCATGACTAGATTGCAGGTTCCAGCCATCCTGTTATGAACAGCTAAAAGATCCTTGGGGAAATCGTGCTTCACTTTCATGTGGGCTCCCACAAAAAAAGCCTGCCCTGGTTGCTTTCCTTAGTGCAGTGTAGCTGTTTCAGGCTCAGGGCTACTCCTGCCAGCTCCCACACCATGGCTGCACATAACTCTTTTATCTGTAGAGACCTGATGATGCTCCAAGGGAATTAATCCTGACTGCACTGCACAATCCCCATGGTGAATCACGAAAAAGCTTCTCTAATTTTGCTATGGAAGCATCCCACATGAACTAGCTGCCTCTCTACACCACTGTGATCCCGCACACATTTCCCCT
>NW_005841901.1:2545109-2611420 GCF_000455745.1 Alligator sinensis | reverse complement strand
TCCACTAATGGAAGAATGGTCCTTCAAGAGCAGTATGTGAGAATGTGTGTATGTGTATGGGGGGGATAGTGTTTCTTAGGATGCACTCTGCCCCTCACCTATTCTTTGTGGGTGTTCACTTCACTTGCTCCCTTCTTCACTACTGAAGGTGAGAAGATTGATTCTTATTGTAGCTTTCTGTGCAGTACTCACAAATGGACTGATCCAGGGCCCACAGAAACTGATGGGAGATGTTCCACTGATTTATAGATTTCATAGACATTAGGGCTGGAAGGGACCTCACAAGATCATCAGGTCCAAGGGGCAGGAAGTCAGCGGGGGTCAAAGGATCCCAGCAAGATAGGCATCTAAATGTTTCTTGAAAGTGTCCAGAGCAGGTGCTTGCACCACCTGTGGGGGGAATCTATTCCAGGCCCTGGGGACTTGAACAGTAAAGAAGTTTTTCCTTATGTCTAGCCTAAAACAGTCTTGCAGGAGTTTGGACCTTGTCATCCCTTAGGGTGCTCTGGTGAACAGGCGTTCCCCCAGATCCTGATGCACAGCCCTTATGTACTTATAGGCTGCCACCAAGTCACCTCTGAGCCTATGCTTCTCCAGGCTGAAGAGTCCCATAGCTCGCAGCCTCTCTTCATAAGGCCCGCTGTCTTGCCCTCTGATCATGTACGTGGCTCTCCTCTGGAGTCTCTCAAGCTTCTCCACATCCTTTCTGAATTGTGGAGCTCAGAATTGGATGCATTACTCCAGCTGCGGCCTCACCAAGGCTGAGTACAGCAGGAGGATGACTTCCTGGGTCTTGCTTGAGATGCATCCACCCACCTTGCAAGTCTATTTAGCTTGTCCTGGATCACCAGCCTATCTTCAAGTGTGATCACATTTCCCCATAGTTTGGTGTTGTCAGCGAGCTTCTGACACCAGAGCCCAAATAATTTATAAATACATTAAAGAGTACGAGTTTGAGAACGAAGCCCTGGGGGAAACCACTGATCACTATGTACCATATTGATTCAGTTCCATCAACTATCACTCCCTGGGTCCAACTTCAGAGCCAGTTCCCCAGGCATCAGACCATGAGATTATCAAGGCTGCAGTTCCCCAATTTTGCCATGAGGACATCATGGGACACCAGGTCAAAGGCTTTTTTGAAGTCCAAATATGTGATATCAACCTCTTCTCCTGTGTGAACGTGTGTCACCTGGTCAAAGAAGGAAATGAAATTAGTCAGGTAAGACCTACCCACAACGAAGCCATGTTGGCTCTCTCTCAGAATGTTGCCTTCTGTTAGCCTGTCATTAATGGTTTCTTTGATGATTTTTTCCAAGCCTTTTGCAGGGATTGAGGTCAAACTGATTGGCTTGTAATTTCCTGGATCTTGTTTCCTCCCTTTCTTGAAGATAAGCACCACATTGGCCCTCTTCCAGTCTTCAGGTACCTCGCCCAAGCACCATGAGTTCTCTAATATCCTTGCCACGCTATCCTTGCGTGGCTGCGTTATGATGTCAGCCAGATCCTTTAGCACTCTTGGGTGCAATCCATCCAGACCAGCTGATCTGTGGATGTCCAGCCTCTCAAGGTGTTTCCTCACAAGATCTATGCCAATGATGAGTGTATGTTTGCCCTTACCCTGGTAATCCTGCATCTTGTCAGGCAGGGTGGTCCCTTTGGGCTGGTGAAAGACCGAAGCAAAGTAATTGTTAAGGAGATTGGCTTTTTCCTGGGTGCTGGTTATCAGCTGCCCCACGTGGTTTAGCAGGGGTCCACTGTTGCCCTAGTTGGGTTTTTTTAACTTTCCACATGTCTGAAGAAAGACTTTTTATTGTCCTTGATTTGTGTAGCCAGTTGGAGTTTAGTTACAGACTTGGCTTTCCTAGTTCATTCCCTGCAGGTGCGGACCAGTGCTGAATACTCCTCCTTAGTGGTGTTTCCTGTCTTCCATCCTTTATAAGCTTCTCTTTTTAGGCACAGGAAGTCCATGAGTTCCCTACTGAGCCAAGGGAGTTGCTGAGCCCTTTTACTACTTTTCCTATGGGCTGGAATGTATTTCCCTTGTGCTTAAAGGATCGCTTCCTTAAGGAGTGACTGCTTATTGTGGACTCCCCTCCCTGTCAGATCATGGCCTCTCAAGGCCTTGACAACTAGCCTCCTGAGCTTGTGAAAGTCAGCTTTCCTAAAGTTGAGGACTTCTGCATTGCTGACCGACTTGCCAGCTTTTCAGTGATTAGTGAAAGTGATCAGCTTGTGGTCATTGTCTCCCAGCTTCCCTTTGATTCTGACTAGATCATCCTCTTTGGCCAGTACCAGGTCCAGCAACGCCTTACCTCTTGTCAGCCCATACACTTCTTGAGACAGGTAGAGCTCATCCATGCATGTGAGGAAGCTTTATGACTGATCGGATTTGGCTGAGTGATCTTTCCATGGGATGCCAGAGTAGTTGAAGTCTCCCATGACAATCATGCACAGAGAACATGCAGCCTCAGCCAGTTCCCTAGAGAATTCATGGTCAAGCTCGTGCTCCTGATTTGGAGGTTCGTAGTAGACTCCTACTATTATATCCCCTTCACCACATTCCCCTCATATTCTAACCCAGAGGGTCTCAAGTCGCCCTCCTTGGGTGCTAATCTTTGCTTGTAGGGAAGTGTACTGCTCCTTCACATAGAGAGCTACACCCCCACCCTTTCTTTCAACACGATCTCTCCTGTACAAGGTACAGCCATCTATACCTGTGGTCCAAACATAGGTGGAATCCCACCAGGTCTCCATTATTCTTGTGAGTCACAGTCATTTCTGTTTAGCAGAAGGGCCAGTTCCTTCTGTTTGTTCCCCAGGCTCCTGGCATTTGTATACAGGGAAGTGAGTTTGCCATTGGAAGCCCTAGGCTTCCCTGGACTCCTAGAAAAGCCCCATCCCTGGGCTGGGGTAGGAGTGGGTTCCCTTGAGCAGCCTGACCTGCTGATTTGTGCTTGATACTTGGTGGGCTTGCACTGGTAGTTATCCACCCATCCCCTGGAGAACTTAGTTTAAAGCCCAGTCAAGCAGGTCAGCCATTCTGGCTGAGAAGAGCTTCTTCCCCAGTGGAGTGAGGTGGAAGCTGTCCTTCCCAACAAACTGCTGCTTCTCTCTCTGAAGTGCAGACTGTGGTCATAGAAGCCAAAGCCATCACAATGGCACCAATGCAGTCTTCTCTTCACTTCTTCAATTCATCTCTCCCTCCTCAGCCTGTGACCTGTAACTGGGAGGATCTAGGAGAAAACCACCTGCGCTCCCAACCCTTTGAGCCCCGCTCCCAGAGCCCTGTAGTCATTCATAACCTGGCTGGGATTGCCCTGAGCCATGTCATTTGTGCCCACATGGATAAGGAGCATGGGGTAGTGGTCAGAGGACTAGATAAGTTTTAGGATCCTCTCAGCTACATCCTGGATATGGGCCCCTGGGAAGCAGCAATTCTCACGGGCTAAGGGGTCAGGGTGGCAGATGGCTCCCTCCATGCTAGCTCCACAGACTGATTGATTTATGCACCATGTAAGGAAGCATTGCTGATGGAAGTACCACAATACCTGTATCAGGGGTGGCCAATGTGCCACAAGTGGCACAGGCAGGCCTCTGTGTGGCACATAGCGAACAGGGAAGGGTACAGGTAGCACAGAGGCAGATGAAGCAGGAAACAGAAAGCAAAGCAGTAAATTGGGCAGGGAGCACAGGGAAGGAAGCAGAAAGCAGGGTAACAGATCGGGCAAGGGAAGAGGATCAGATTCACCCTTGGGGCATGTGTAGAGATGCAGCAGCTTGAATGCACCCTCCTTTCAGTCAATGATGCTGTGGGAGCAGCAGCCAGGGACTTTATTTAAGCCCTTGAATTGGGTAAGATTTCCCTACCCATTTTCCTGTCATGCCTAGTGGCACCTCCACGCTTCCCTACCCATGACTGCTGCTATCTCTAGCTGCCCTGGAGATGGTGGGGAGGCTCCAGAGCCACTGCTGCTTGCTCCAGCTTAGCTCTTCAGGAGCTGGGCTCAGCCAGGGATAGCAGCAGTGGGTTCTTCTCCCTTGCCTGGTCCCCCTGGGTGTTCCCAGCCATACTGGGAGCAGACACAAGGAAAGGGAACCCATCCACTCCTGCCTCCACTATCTCTGGAGCCTCCCCCCTGCCCTCAGGTGATCTGGGGACAGCAGCAGCAGTAGATATGAAAGGGGAATGGGAGGGGAGAGGACATGCTGCTTTGCATGGAAGGCAGGGAAGATTGTTACTTGATTGAGGGACTTAAAGCCCCCAGATGCTGTTCTTGCACTGCAGACTGCCCACCACAGTGGGGAGTGGTGGGAGAGAGGTTGGGCGTGGAGGGTGAATCCCTGCACCCTTTTACAAAATCCTGGATCTTTCCCTGTTTCTGGGTAGCCTGTTCCAATGCTTGACCACTAACCACTGCCAGAGTAAGAAAATTCTTCCTAATATCCATTCTACATTCCCCTTGCTGCAATTGGAGATGATTTCTCTTTGTCCTGGTCCTGTAGCCACAAAGAACAGGCTATCATCATCCCTGTATAGTTATCTTTCAGCTTTTTTTTGCTTGTTTCTAATGATTTGCTCAACATTTGCGAAGTCGTTTTCACGGAGCAGAGTAAAATCATATTATCAGTGAATACTGTGAAAGAGCTTTTACCGCAAGACTGAGAATATACTTTGCAGTGAAAAACAGTGTACAGAGTTAAGATATGGATATGTTATGACCTATTGTTTTTAACTTGAAAGGAATATAGATGAGACTAGACAGGTGGGAGTGATTTTATTATAACATCATAAAGGTAAGGTTAAAAATAAAAATGAACAGAGTACACAAAAGAAATCCTTTTGTAGGACTTCAGCTGCATAAAGTCATAGCTGTTTTTCAGAAAAGATTATCATGATCATCTTGTCTGGCCACCTGTATAACCCAGGCCACAGAATTTCACTCTGATTCCTGCAACAGGCTCAGTGGCTTGTGATTAATTTAGACCTTATCTAGATGCATCTCTGTAACAAAGAGCCAAAGGCCCGTTACTTTAAGGGTGAAGGAGCAGCAGAGAGAGCCTCGGGCAGGGAAAACTGCTCATTATGAGCTTCCAGGGACTAGGTACTCAAGGAATTACCTGATGCAAGCACTTACTGCAGAACTAGCTGTGTTCCAGTAGCATATAGGGTGCCTTGCATGAGACACAAAATAAGAGCACACAGACCAGCAGCAATAAGTCACCCTGAACTTGAGCCAGCAAGCTGAACCAGGAAGCACCTGCAGCAGCCCAGGGAGGCATCTGACTGGCATGGGGCAGGGCCAAGAAGCTATATAAATGCAGGCCCTGAGCCAGAAGGATCAGTCTGGCCCTAGAGGCTGCTGAGGCAAGAGTTCCAGGGCAAGGGGAATGTCGGAGCTCTTCTAGGTGGCACTGGGCCTGTCTTGAGGAAAGTGAATAGAGTGCTGATGCCATACATGGGAATATTACCTGGGGTAAGGGGAAACCTTGTTATGCAGGCAGGTAGCCATTGTTTATGTTTGGACCCAGAAGGGGTTTAGTTGTGTTTGCCAGAAGGCTTACTCCTGGGTTCCAGTTTCACCTGGTGGTTTGGGAGTGGCTGAAAGGGCAGTGTGTTGAGGCCACAGTGGGGCATCTGAGGGGTGCATGGTGGCTTAACCCACAGTGAAGTGCCAGGGGCACATCAGCACTTAGGGCCCAGCTTGGGGCCTTGAGTCAGGGCATGCCATAGGCTTAGGCCGGAGAGGGAGTTTAAATCCCAGAGAGAGAGACTGAAGCCTAGATTAGGCAAGAGCTGGGCCAGGTTCAGGGGCCCAGTGCCAAGGAAGGGCAGAGCCAGGGCCAGGGGGTGCTGTGCACGAAAAGGACAGAGGCAAGGGCCAGGGAGTATAGGAGTCTAAGCAAACTCAACAAATGTACTGCCCAGGACAGGGAAAAGACAAAGCCAGATTAGACAGCCAAGGGCTAGAACCAAGAAACCAGGTCAGGCACAGTGGGCCTAGGCTGAGAGAGCCAGTGAGAGAAAAGGGGCTGAGGCTGGGAAGGCTGAGGCCCAGATAAAAGTATAGAGGCCTGAAGTGGCCTGCTATTGGGTTGGGGCCGTATGCCTACTGAAGTCATTAACTGGTAATATCTTTGAGACATGGGCATGGCTGTAGGGGAGGTCAGAAGCCATGATTAACCCTTAAGGCTAACAGGTGCCCTGAGAGAACTAGCTGGCATCTAGAGGAACTGAGGCTCACTTTAGGACCCATTAGGCAGCCTCCCTTCCAATCAAACAGTTACATCAAGGCATGGCAGGAAAGTGAGAAGGGAAGGGCACCCTACAGCTGAAGCAGGATAAGGGTTGTGTGGCGACCAGGGGATGTTCCAGGCATGTCTGGAGTCTGAATCTGGTTACAATCTCAAAAAGCAAATTCAGGATTGCAAGTAAGATATTTGAAAAGAATCATGGAGTTGAAAGGGTAGATGCAGGATTTAGAAGAAAAGATTGTGGAATTGGTATTCATGTACAAGCTCTTTCATTCCATTCGTTATTTGAATTACTCTTCTCTCTTTAGTTAAGCAACATATTTGTTCAAAGAGGGTGTAACAGGGGGCCTTCTCGGGGCTGATTTGCCAATGCCCCGCCCACCTGTTTCTGGGCCAACTGCCTGCCTTCTCGTCCACCACGCCTTGATGTTACTTAATTAATTGTTGTTAATTAAGGTGGGAGGCTGCCCATTTGTGCCCCAATGCCAGGGGGCGCTATCTGCGGCTCCGTACCTCCCCTACACCGCAGCCCATGCCTTGCAGATAGCATCCAGCTGTTATCAACATCACCAGCCCCACACTGGACCCCAGAATCCTCCTATCAGGACCCCTCCTGATCCCTCCATTCAGACGGCCTACCCCGCCTTCATTCAGGCTCTCTGAAACTATTTTCCCCTCTCAGGTGTGGTCCCTTCCCCCAGGACCTTTGGCCACACAGGCCCTGACCCCACCTCCAAGGCCAGCCAGGCACCCCAGGCCCTCCAAGCTCTGAGTGTCCCTTACAGTGGGCCCCTGGCCCTTCTGACCATTCTGGTCCTGGCCCCTGCCCAGACCAGTCAAGAGGGTACTCTCTTGATCAGGTTGGAATCTCTAGCCCCACTCTCACTCCTGGGTCCACCTTCTAGGCCTTACTAGCGGGTGACCCACCTGGTTGTGGGAGCTGGGGCTAAGGTGCCCTGACCCTCCTTTCACCGGGGTGGTAACTGGCCTGGCATTTCCTGGGGGCTCCTGCACCACTGAGAACCCCACCAGGCCACCCACTCCTGGCAGGGTGCAGTTTTAGGTCATGCCCAGAACCAGGAGCCTCTTGACCATTCCCTACAGCTCCTCCCTCACCTCCAGTGTGTTCCAGAAAGCCTCACAGCCAGGCAATGTTGCTGCCTCCCTGCCAGCAGCGAACTGCCCTGTTTATATGGGCGGCCAGAGTTCTAAAATTGCCACCGCAATTAAGCACCTGGTGGCTGCTTGGCCCTAGGTCTTAAAGTGGCAGGTACAAATAGTGCCCTGCCACAGAGGGTTACAAAAATAAGACACTAGATATCAAGTGGCTGATGTTTCATGACTGTAGAATTGATAACCTTATTCAATAACCTTCCTGACACAAGCCAACAGCATCCATTTTCTGCTGGTGAACAAGTCAGAGAATGAAAAACATTGGATCTATGAACATGCCCATTGTGCTCTTCTAGACAACTAGGAGCATCATTAGGTAGTAGTCCTTCCTCATTACCACTTACCTTACAATCCTACTTATTCTTACAATCCTTTCCTACAACTCTTGAAATGAAATTACAGTAAACACAAATGTAATCAAATAGCAAAATTTAGATACTCATCTTTTCAGATTGGTTGAATTTTCCATTGCCTCTTTTTTTTTCCAGCACACTGCCATGAATATTAGCTATCCAGTGCAAGTTAAAAACACTTCATGACCATTATATCAAAACTTGGATTAGAATGTAAACAGAATTGCTGAGATTAAAGCAAGCAAACAAACAAACAAAAAACTTTAAATAATTAGAGACAACAAGTTAAAGGACCTGGAGCTGCTTTCTGTATTTTGTACAGCTGTTTAGCAGAGGGAAAACAATCACGACAAAGAGACTGTATCCTTTACAGAACAACATATGATGCCCACAAACTATAATATGCTTGAATAGCAGTCATGTTAATGTCAAGAATGAGCTTATTGACAGTAATGTTTTGCTACTAATGCTTGTTCGCATGAAGAACTCTAGCTCACTTCCTAGAAGAAAACCATTTTAAAATGCTGTCTATCATGTACTTCCACAATTAATCTGTCAAAGGAAATAAGAATCATAGTGAGTTCCAAAAGAGTAAGAAGTGACAAAAACCCAATTCAGCTGCTTTTTTCCCTCCCAGTTAGGTGTTTTAGTTTAACAGTAAATCATATACTCCTTCCACTTGTATCAACAACAGTAGGCCTGGCCAATTGCTATTCCCACTATCAGAGCAGTCCTGGTCCTTCCTTTCTTTCAATGCAATCCCAGCAACAAAAGGTATATGATGCAGGATCTTGAGGTGTGCTGAGCAGACGCCAATTAGTGTCACTGAAGCCAAAGTTGCCACTGATTCGGGCTCAACACTGTGAAAATTAGAAGGTATCTTAAGCTGGGCACTCAAATACCACCCCCAAGACAGTGGTAACTCCAGAGGTTTCGGTCACAATTCAGAGGGAGTTGTGGCTGCTCAAAGATGCTCGTTCATTCAGGAGTTAGGTCAGGATGGAGCTACTTTCGTTTGTACTTTAGCCATATTAGACAAACACGGACTGAAATAATTTGCAAACACTAGCAAGCAAGCAGAATACTGTGCAAATTCCAGGAGAATTTGATTTTCCAGTCTGATAAAATGTTAGAGTTAGCGAACAACCAATTACATGTGGAGTTAAAGATAACAGCGAATCCAACCAGTGTGTTGTGGCTATTGGCTCATTCTTCCCTTTTGTTACCGTGTGAAATACTTTTAATCTTTAACAAGCTGAGGATTATACATGCTTTTCGAGCTCTGCATAGTTCCATACATAGTTTAAGATTTAAAGACATTTTTACCATTTTTTTAGCTATTACTAATTTAGACCAGAAGGTTTTTCTATTTTAACTGAAGGATTTCCTTTTCCTTTTCTCGGTTTAAATGGTAAAAAGGGATGTTTTACACAACCTTTGTGATGTTTGGAGCAGAGGTGGTAACTGTTTTCTCTCATAAAACTGGCGTGATGCTTGATGCTCTGGGGGCTTTGCACTGTGAAGATTTTTATAAGTATTCTCAAAACCTCCTCTAAAGGTCCTGCTCCACCCGGTAAGGTAAGCTGCAACATTCTCAAGTGTAGCCCTGGCCTCAGGTTGTGATATGGTGCTTACTAGGGCTGTGCAAAGCTTTGGTCCCTGATTCGATTCAGTGGAGTTTTGGCCCGATTCGGTGGCTGAATCTCCAAATCTGAATCGAATCAGAGGACCCTTTAATATCTCTGAATTGATTCAGAGAGATTCAGAAAGATTCAGGGATTTGGATGTAGACACAGCTTTAAATGTTTTTTCTACATACGTTTAGATACCAAGCAGCTTGTGACTGCTGTGTTGCTGGGGCGCATGGAGCATCCCACAGGAATTTGGGGGGATCCCCAGCATGTTCAGCAGCAGACCCAGAAGTGGATATTATATGAATCTCTCCGAAGTACTTCCGGTCTACTTCTGGATTCACTGCTGAGCATGTGGAGGGCCCCCCACCCCCCATGCTCCTGTGGGACGCTCAGTCTGCCCCAGCATCACAGCATTCACAAGTTGCGCTGGTACCTCAAGGTATGTAGAAAAAAACATTTAAAGCTGTGTCTATGTCTGAATTGCTGATTTCATAGTTTCATAGTTTCATAGTTTGTAGGGTTGGAAGGGACCTTGACAGATCATTAAGTCCGACCCCCTGCCATGGTAGGAAAGAGCACTGGGGTCAAACGACCCCAGCAAGGTGATTCTCCAAATCAGCATTGAATCTTCACATTCGGATTCATAGCTTCATAATTGTATAGTGCTTATGAAAGGTCAGAAGGGACCTAAACAGATCATCATGTCTGACCCGCTACCCCGGGCAGGAATGAGTGTGGGATCATAACACCCCAGCCAAATATCTGTCCATCCTTCTCTTGAAGACCCCTAAGTTGGAGAGAGCACCACCTCCCTTGGGAGTCCATTCCAGAGCCTGGCAGCCCTAACTGTAAAGTAATGTCTCCTGAATTTCAGCCTGAACCTTATCTCTAACAATCTGTGGCCATTATTCCTAGTAATCCCCAGTGGTGCCTGGGGGAACAGAGCCTCCCCCCCTGGTGAGTTTGTAAACGGCCACCAGATCCTCCCTCAGCCTTCTCTTGTGGAGGCTGAATAGATTCAGGCCCTTTAGCCTTTCTTCGTAAGGCCTGACCCGCTGCCCCTTGACCATGTGAGTGGCCCTCCTGTGGACTCTCTCAATGCTAGCCACATCCCTCTTGAAGTGTGGCACCCAGAACTGGATGCAGTACTCCAACTGCGGCCTGACCAACACCGCATAGAGGGGAAGGATCACCTCCCTGGACCTGCTTGATGCATGATATCTGTAGATGCATGAAAAAGTGTGGCTAGTTTTACTGACCACTTTCTCGCATTCACGGCTCACATTCATCCTGGAGTCAACAATGACTCCAAGATCCCTTTTTTCCACTGTGTTGACAAGAAGGGTGTTCCCCAGCCTATAGGTGTGTTGCTGCTTCCTTGATGCAGCACCCTGCACTTGTCTGCATTCCATCCTATTCTCATCTGCCCACCTCTGTAACCTGTCTGGATCTAGCTGGATTCTGTCCCTCCCCTCCAGCGTGCCCCCCTCACCCCACATCTTGGTGTCATCAGCAAATCTGGACAGTGTGATTTCCACACCCACATTCAGATCTCTGATAAAGATGTTGAACGGTACAGGCCCCAGGACTGAGCCCTGGGGGACTCCACTGCCAAAATCCCTCACGGTTGAAAATGACCTGTCCACCACCACTCTCTGGGTGCAGCCATCTAGCCAATTTGCCACCCATGTGATTGTGTAGGCATCAATGCCGCAGTCACTTAGTTTTTGTGAGAGAATGTGGTGGGAAACAGTGTCAAAGGCCTTCTTAAAGTCCAGGAAGATGTCATCCACCTTGATGCCCTCATCCAGGGACTTTGTCACCTGATCATAAAAAGAAACCAGGTTAGTCAGGCAGGATCTGCCCTCAATGAACCAATGTTGGTTGCCCCTGAGCATTACCTTCCCTACTGGGCCCTTGGAGAAGTGCTCTTTGATAATTTTCTCAAAAATCTTCCCAAGGACCGAGGTGAGACTAACTGGCCTATAGTTACCTGGGTCCTTCTTTCTCCCCTTCTTGTAAATGGGGACCACATTGGCCCTTTCCAGTCCTCTAGGACCTGGCCAGAGCCCCACGAGCGCTCACACAGCCATGCCAGGGGCCCCAGTATGACTCCCGCCAATTCCCTCAGCACCCTCAGGTAAAGAGCATCTGGACCTACTGATTTAAGCACGTCCAGCCCCGCCAACAATTCCCTAACTAGATCGTCTCTGACCCTAGGCATGGCGGTGCCTCCCCTGGGTCAATCCGTAATCCTAGTGGGGAAAATGTCCTGGTCCCTGTTCAGGAATATGAAGGCAAAGACCTCATTAAAGAGGTCAGCTTTTTTGTTAGCTGCAATCACCAGATTGCCAAGCCTGCCCTGTAGGGGCCCCATGTTCCCCAGTGTCTTCTTCTAACTCCCTATATATTTGAAAAAGGACTTTTTGTTATCTCTAATTCTGGTCACTAGTCCTAGCTCCATCTCTGCCTTGGCCTTCCTAACAGCCTCCCTGCAGTCATGAGCAAGGGAGGTGTAATCCTCCTTGGTGATAGCCCCTTGCTTCCACTGTTTGTACATCTCCTTTTTTGCCCTCATTCCTGGATGCTTTTGCCGAGTCATGGGGACTTTCTAGCACTCCTTCCTGCTTTGGTGAGCATTGGGACTGACTCCCTTTGAGCTTGGAGGATCGTCTCCTTGAGGAACAACCACCCGTCTTGGACTCCTGTCTCATTGAGGCTCTGAGACCCCAATGCCTCTCCTAGTAATCTTCTTAGCTCATTAAAGTCAGCCCTCCTGAAGTCAAGGACTTTTGCCTTAATGCTTGCTTTCATCACCCTGCGCTGGATAGTAAATTCCAGTAGGCAATGATCACTGTCGCCCAGGTGGTTGAGTACCCGCAGACCCCTCACCAGGTCATCGCCTGTGGCAAGTACCAAGTCTAGCAAGGCATTTCCCCTGGTGGGACTATGCACCTCCTGGGTTAGGTGGAGGTCCTGTATTCCAGCTAGGAACCTACGTGAGTGGTCAGACTTGAGTGACTGCTCCTCCCAGCAGATGTCTGAGTAGATTAGGTCACCCATGACAACCACATTCATTGAATTTACATCCTCCGTGAGCTGACCTGAGGATTCCAGGTCCAGCTTATCCCCCTGGTGAGGTGGTCTGTAGTAGACACCCACTATCAAGTCCCTTTCCCCATGACCCCCTTGCATCCTTACCCAGATAACCTCAGTTAGCCCCTCTTCTGAACCCATCCTGATCATTGAGGACATGTATTGCTCTTTGACATAGAGTGCTACTTCCCCCACTTTTTTCCCTGCTCTATCCTGCCTGTACAGCTTGTAGCCCTTGATGTCCACTGCCCAGTCATAGGTAGAATCCCACCAGGTTTCTGTGAGCCCCACTAGGTCTCGGTTTTTGCTAGCTAGCAGGAGAGTGAGTTCCTCCTGCTTATTTCCTGTGCTTCAAGCATTTGTGTAGAAGCATTTGAGGCCTCCTGTAGGTGCACGTGCTGTCCCCTTGTTCCTAAGCCTGCCCTGGCCCCTGTCACTTACCTGGGTACTACTTGTGCGTGTTACCTGGCTTGACGGCGAAGTGTCCTCATGTTCCTCTGCATCTCTGTCCCCTGGCAAACCTAGTTTAAAGCTTGTTGTCCTAGTTTAAAGCTCGATTTGACCGAATTGAATCAGGGACAGTGATCCAAATCAATGAATTGAATCACTGTCCCTGATTTGGGCCAAATCCAAATCTGAATTGAATAGGGCCCACTTTACAGACCCTTAGTGCTTACTAGCATGGAATCCAACTATTCCTGCTTTAAAGAGCACAACATGCCAGAATCATATGGCGTTTCTTTGGGGCAAGTAAGGATGGCTATGGCTCTGATCATGCAGTTGGATCCAGGTCTGGCAATCCCTTGAGCCCACATGACTTGCTGAGGTTTAGAGCCCATGTGTGTGCATATTTTAAGAACGTTAAAGAAAATCCTGTAATATATTGTTCCAGTTACATGCCACTATGTTACCAAATGAACAGTTTTATGTTGAGACAAGTTTTCTGTTTTAGGTTTGCTGGTAGCATGAATGTTAGTGAGAATAGGCTTTATTTTACCATGATTAGCAGGGCAGTGCAAAGCTTTGGTCCCTGATTCGATTCAGTGGAGATTTGGTGGCCAAATCTCTGAATCCAAATCAAATCAGAGGACAATTTAATCTCTCTGAATCAAATTGGAACCCTCGAAATCAATTCAGAGAGATTCAGAAAGATTCGGCAATTTGGACATAGACACAGCTTTAAATGTTTTTTCTACATACCTCAAGGTAGCAGGTGCTTTGTCAATGCTGTGATGCTGGGGTACATGGAGCATCCTACAGAAGGGCGGGGGGCTCCCTAGTGTGCTTGGCAGCAGACCTAGAAGTGGACCAGAAGCACTTCCGGTCCACTTCTGGGTTTGCTGCTAAGCATGTGGAGCGCCCCCCCCTCCCCTGCCCCCCAATGCTCCTGTGGGATGTTACATCTACCCCAGCATTGCAGCCTTCACAAGCTCCTCTGGTACCTCAAGGTGTGTCAAAAAAACTTTAAAATGTGTGTCTATGTCCAAATTGCTGATTCGCTGAATCAGCATCGAATCTTCAGATTCAGATTTGGCTGAATCGAATCAGGGATAGTCATCTGAATCAATGAATCAAATCACTGTCCCTGATTCGGGCTGAATCCAAATCAAATAGGGCCTGCTTCACACACCCCTAATAATTAGCCCCATATTAGTACGATATTTTCTCCCTTATGCATCTTTCTTGGTAATATGAAATCAGCCATGTGGGCATGCGCATTTTGGCCTTGATGCGTAAGTCAAAGGTTTATACATAAAAATTAGTTACATTTTTGGTTGCATTCAAGATGTCAAAAAAACGTTATCAGCTGCCTTCTTTCTCTTCTAATGGGAGATACAGCAACTCACTTCTCAGATTTTGTGTTTTCTTTGCATGTTATTTGACCCTTCTGCATTTCACACTAAAAAAATAAAGGAACTCAACAACATAACTACACATCTAACACCTCATGCCTGCATTGATTTACACTGTTATCTTTTACAATTAATTTGCTGATGGCCTCTTATTTCAGCGCACCTGGTTATAACAGCAGGCCCTCACATATGGTGCTGGTCACCACACAGATCCTCAAAGCCCAGAACATGAAAGTGAAAATCTTAAATACAAGAGACATTGCTTCCATTTAGATATTACAGTTTTGGTAAATTACATCCAACCCTCATATTCTCTTAATCCATCTATGTAAGCAGGCATGTATATGGCAGTTCTCTCAAATATCTGACTGGCTATGATGTCTAAACTCAGTAAAAGGCATACCTTTAAATGTACATATCTTTGAAAATATGAAGAGATAGTAATGATGTATATATTTATTTGTTTGATTTTCTTTGATTTTCTTAGCAAAGTTCTTTACGCTAATAATTGATTAGTAATAACAGTTAGCAGCTACTATATAGGGCCTTGCTTTATAGGCCCTTTTATTCGGAGTTCTCAAAGCACTTTATAAACAGAGGCCACTATCATTATCCCTGGTTTTCTGTTCTACCTATACTCCACTAGTATCTTCGTTACCTTAGTTTCTTAGGGCTAAATCCACAAAGGGAACTTTGGCAGTGCAATATGAAACACTAGCTCCAAGCTGGTAGGTGCTTTGCTACCCAAGCAAAATTTACAGGCAAGTATTAGGTGGCCTACACATTGCACAGAGTTAGGTACCAAACAGCAGTGGGGGGAAGTAGTAGGGGGCTAAATTAGACAATAGTAAATGCTGAGGTAAGGGTATGTGTTCACCCTGCCCATCTCAGGGACATGGAATATGTCTACACTGCAGACTGTTGTGTGGGCTAAGTAAAGACAGTCAAACAGCCTGAGGATGAATCAATTCAATCTGCAGGTTAGTCTTAGCTTCATAGGTTGAACTGCTAAGCAAGTGAACAGACATTTACTTTTGACTCCGGAAATGCAGTCAAATGTCTGCAGTGACCCAGGCCAGAAGCCAGAGGGCTCTAGAGCACATCTCCTGGCTTGGTTGGAGCAGACAGCTTGGGCTAAGGCTAGCCTGCCCACCTTGCGAAGGGAGCGGGGCAGGCCAGCCCTCCCACCCTGTAAAGGGGAGAGGGGGCTGTGGGGGAGGTGCAGAGCATCCAGGGATGCTGGGGTACTGTGAGTTAATTTGAGTCTGGAGGGGATCTGGGACAGAAGTTCAATAAACTGATTGAACCAAAAATCAGTTAAGTCTGATACTACATTTTTATCTTAAACTGGTTTCAGCCATTTTGAAAGCAGTTTATGTGCACTCAACTTATGTTGTGTTACAGATTTGAACCAGTTTCTGATCACTTATACCAGTTTATGTGTTATTTCAGTCCCTAGCATGGTTTTGAGATACCTAAGATGGATTTAAACAAACTAGTTTGGATACCTTCCATAGCTGCAGCAGCACAGTGCTCTGGGTGGGTTGTATAGTAATCACTGGGTTTAGGGAATGCAGGTATATATGAACGAGAAGAACTAAAAAACAAGTTTTATTTGTGGAGGAGTAAGTAAACTTCTGCAGAACTTCAGTCTCTAACTGACCTGAGAGACCATCATTCCAATTGCCAGCTTTCTCAGTCTCCTGTTAGGGAGCCTCTCTAAATTGTAACTTCTATTATTACATAGAAAATCATAGAAAGAAGGACCAGAAGGGACCTATAAGATCATCAAGTCCGGTCCGCTGCCATGGGCAGGAGGTAATTGGGCTCAAACAAGTTCAACGAGGTATTTGCCCAGCTTCCTCTTAAAGACCACCAGAGATGGCTACTGCACCACTTCTGCTGGAAGCGTGTTCCAGATTCTAGTTACCTGTACAGAAAATAAATTTTTCCTTATGTCCAGCCAAAACTTTTCCTCAACTAAGTTGTGTCCATTGGTCTGTGTCTTCTGAGGCGGAGAGGCTTTTCTGAAAAGTTATTCACCAAGTTATATGGTGAGGGTTCTTCCTACCTAAATGAAGGACACGGCATGTGTCTTTGTTGAACCTCATCTGTTTTGTTCATCCCATAGGGCCAGCCTGTCAAGGTCTTCCCTGAATGCTTGACCTGTCCTCTGATGTGCCCACTTATCCCCACAGTTTGGTATCATCTACAAACTTAATCATTGCACTTTTCACTCCCTTGTCCAAGTCATTATTAAAGATATTAAAGAACGCGGACCCAAGCACTGATCCCTGGGGTATACCACTGGAGACGGCCTTCCAGGATGAGGCCACCTCATCAATTAAGACTCGTTGGGATTGGCCTCTGAGCCAGTTCCTAACCCACCCCACTGTAGCCTGGTCTAGGCCAGTACTCTCCAACTTAACTGAGAGGATTTCATGGGAAACACTATCAAAGGCTTTGGTGAAATCTAGGTAGATGATGTCCACCTCCTGTCCCATGTCCAGGTGGTTAGTTATCTGGTCATAAAAGAACACCATTTGTTGGGCATGGACTACCCTCAACAAAGCCATGCTGGTTGCTTCTCAGTACCCCACCAGATGAGAACTTGTGGGTGATGTCCTCCTTGGCAATTTCTTCAAAAATCTTCCCCGGGACCAAAGTCAGACTGACCGGTTTCCCTTCTTAAAGATGGGTAAAACATTCACCTTCTTCCAGTCATTAGGGACAACTCCTGAGTTCCATGATTCCTTGAACAGCCTCGCCAGAGGCACTGCTATGAGCTCAGCCAGCTCTTTCAGCACTCTTGGGTGAAGGTCACCTGGACCAGCTGACTTGAAAGTGTCCAATTGATCTAAGAGTATCTTCACCTGTTCTGGACTGATTTTATGAGGATCACTGTCATTGCCATATTCTTGGCACTCCTGGTCTGGTGACCAGTTCTTGCCTGGTTTCAGGAGTAGTGATGCAAAGTAATTGTTGAGGAGCTCTGCCTTTTCACAGGGGTCAACTGTGGGCTTCCCCTCTGTGTTCTGTAGGAGTGCCACAGTGAAGCTTAATTTTTTTGCTCCCTATGTACCTATAGAAGGATTTTTTGTTATCTTTAATTTCGGTCACCAGCTTGACTTCCATGGATGCCTTGGCTTTCATTGTCTTGTGTCTGCAGATCCTGGCTGCATGAGTGTACTCTCCTCTGGATCCCAAACCATTTTTCCATTGGATGTACGCTGCTTCTTTCTTTTTGAGAAGTTCCTACATGTCTCTGTTGAGCCAGGTGGCTCAACATCTTTTCTCATAAAAATAAGTACAAAAATCAATTAACATTCAGCTACAGAAGAAAGGTTACTAATCTGTCATTCTGGAGTGAGTCAGTATGACTTGCATTCCTATTCTCCCTCTTTCTGCAGCTCTTTTAGCAAGTTTCTATGAGTCTTTCAGGAGGTTTCACTTTCCGGCTGAAATGATGAAGTATCCAACCTGGTTTCCAATTTGTTTTTAGTGGGAAGCTTTTCCTCCAAATCCTTGTAGACTTCAGTTGTACTGGGATCTAACAGACTTGTAATTTGGGCAGCTGTGCTTCTGCATACAGCACAAAGTTCATTAGCTACAGGCTGCTGCGGCTGACTTCCTCTTTCTGCATGATGGTGTTGCATTTGTGTCTGTAGCTACATTTCTTTTCATAAAGACATCGTTGCTTCTTGTGTTCTGGAACAACTGGTTTCTTTCTAAGATTATCCAGATTTTGCCTGCTACAGCCAAGACTACCATCAGGAGGCATTCATGTTGTATCTTCTTGTACTGCAAGCACATGCTTAACTAGAATTCATTTTTTTCAGATTGCCAGACCTAAAATTGGTGTCACCTCCCTAGGTACCACAGTGAATTGTATGTTAGCAATCCAAGCTTGGATGCTAGAAATACACCTCCCTTTCTGGTATATTCATTCCTGAATAGCCGATCATTTTGATGCTTGTCAGATGCACTTTTGGTCTCAATTTTAATTTTCTGTATTCATGCTCTAGTAAAATATTAATCTGAGCTCCAGCATCCAATTTAAACAAAAATATTGTTCCTTGCACTTCCACTGGCAAAACCCAGTCCCTCTTATTGGTTTTGCTTGATTCCACCAGATTTATACACAGTTCTTCTGGTATGCTCTCAGCTGTATGTACTTGAGGTTTTTGTGTTTGGGATCGACAGCACCTGAAAAAATGGTTCTTCTTGTAAGAATTAAGACAGAGCTTTCCAAATTCAGCACAATATTCAGGGCCATGTCACCTTCCATATTTGGTGCATGCCTGCTCACCAGTGGAAAATGTTACCTCCTGAGGTGCCTTCTTACCAGTGGAAAATTCCATGTTGTAAGGTGGCATTTTTCAGCCGCATTGTTTCATGCCTACTGCATGGGTGACCCCTTTTTGGTGCCTTCAGCTCTGCAGCCTGGGCCTCCACAGTTTCTGCTGCCCTGTACACTTGGATAATCTTTTCCAGGGATAAGTTTTCCTTAAACTATAGCCTCCTTTATAATGCAGTGTCTGCGATGCCACAAATAATCCTATCTCTAATAAGAAATTCTGTTAAATTCCCAGAAACAGGTCTTACTCAGTCTCTTTAGTTCAGTAACATCCTGATCTCTACTTTCCCTGTTGCTTGCTTGCACATAAAAATATGTCTTTCAATTCTTATTCTCTTTTTGGTATTCAGTACTCCTCAACTTTGGATAGTATTACACTTAACTGCATATTTTTGCCTTCTTTGAAGGTAGAGATGTTACAAACAATGAGGGCCTCCTCCCCACATAGCAAGCAAGAACTGAGGATTTGACTGTCCTTTTTCTCTTTTCCCCCTGTAGCTGGTAAGGTAGCACTCAGACGTTTGTCTGAACACCTTCCAGTTCTGTGCTATATTGCCCAACAACAGAAGGGAAGGTGTAGCTTGCAAAACTTCTATGACTAGCTGTCCTTTTCCTTAATGATGTAGGCAGATTACTTACAGAGGCCTTTTTCTTTTTATATGGCTGCATTTTTTTCTTTTTAAATTAAAAGGTGATTCATTCAATTAATTAATCACTGTTCTCCCCAATTTCTATATGAGTTTATCTGGAAAAGCCTGGTCTGAGAAGGCTACTGGATCAGCCTCCTTGACAAGATAAGGCCTTGTTTGCAAATCCAATCTGACCTTATGCACGAGATGGCCCTGAGGTACTCAGCCCTGGTAAGACCGATGCACATCAGGAATACCTTTCAGGCAGCTAGGGATCTTCCACGTCAGAAACTTAGGCACCTGGAAACTTCAGTTACATCCAGGGGTGTTGTGACTCTCCCTATGTCCAAAGAAAGTTGTTGGTGCACAAAAGCTTGCAAAGAACAATTTTTCCAACTATTTAGTTGGTCTCATAAAAAACCACACATTTACCAGTCATATCCAGGGTATTTTGAGGATCTAAATGTTGGATGCTTTAAACCAAGGGTGGGCAATTATTTGGACCTGTGGGCCACATAGGGAGTTTTGCTGAGCTGCTGCGGGCTGGGGCAGCATCCCCTCAGTCCACCCCCCTGCTCCACCCTGTAGAATAGCTCACCAAAACTCCCTCTGTGGGATGGGACTGCGAGCAAGTGGGGAGTAGTGCTCGGGAGTGGGACAGGCAAGTGAAGCCAGGATCACAGGGTGGGGTGTCAGAGTGGTGACAGTGTGGGGCTGGGGCCTCAGGCAGAGCTATGATCCACTGCCCACTTGCCCCTACAACAGGGCAGGGGCATGCAGGGAGTGGATCGCAGTTCTGCTCCAGGCCCAGCCCTGTGTTGTCACTGCTCCAAGATTCTGGCCCTGGCCCCAGATGCATCTCTCCACCTGCCCACACACTGCCCAGGCAGCTCCCAACTGGTCTCCATGGAGACAGTGGGATTACAGGGCAATGACAGCGCAGGGCTGGGGTAGAGCGATGATCTGCTCCCTGCACATCCCTGCCTGCAGAACTGGGGCTCTGTCCTGGCCCCAGCCCCACACTGTCACCACCCCATGATTCCAGGGTCTCCATGAAGACCAGCTGGGAGTCGCGTGGGAAGGGTGCTCAGCTGGGTAGGCAGGGAGCTGTGCCTGGGGCAAGGGCTGGGATCTTGTGGGGGTGACAGCATAAGGCCAGGGTTAGGGCAGAGCTGTGATCCACTCCTTACATGCGCCTGCCTGCAGAACGCATGTCCATCACTTGGGCATGCAGGCAGTGGACTGCGGCTCTGGCCCAAACCCTGGACCCAAGCTGTCACCATCCCAAGATCCTGGAGCCTGCCCGCCCCTGCCTGCCCATCTTGCTCCCAGACATCACTCCCCACCAGCTTGCAGTCCCATCCCAGCCCGTCTGTGTCTTACTCCTGGCAGTGGGTGTGCAGCTGATGGGCTGGGGTGCCTGGGCAGTGTGAGGAGGTCTGGCAGCTGTGGCAGCTGGAAGGAGCCATCACCACTGCTGGAGTGGCCAGGAAATGGAATCCAGCTGCCATGCCTGGGTTTCCCCCTGTGCTCGAGCTGAGGGACCTGCCATGGGCCAGAGAAAATCCTACAGTGGGTCAGATCCAGCCCGTGGATCATATTTTGCCCACCCCAGCTTTAGACACTCAACCCCGGCTTTAGACACTTCCCAGGGAAGTGGTCCTCGCCCCTACATTGGGCAAATTCAAGAGGAGGTTGGATGATCACCTGTCTGGGTCTTGTGAACCCAGCATTCATCCCTGCCTGTGGCAGGGGGTCAGGCTAGATGATCTGTTCAGGTCCCTCCTGACCCTAGCTACTATGAAACTATGAACCCCCTTTCTAGATCTGGCCCCAAATACCTTCCAGTACTATGTTAAAGGATTAATATTTGGCTTGCTCTTTCTTTTCTATTGTCTTCTCGAGAGGGAAAGGTAAAAAAAAGTGAATGGTTTAACCAATATCAGATTCCACCCATGGCAGAGCTGGGATAAAAACCCTGCTGTTTTGAATCTCAACTTCATGCCTTATCCACAGATGCACACTTCCTCTGACACTGAAGTACACTTCACATTTTTTGAGTGTCTGGTTTAATTCTCATTATAATAAATGGAAAGATCCTAAATTAGTAGAGTGCACACCACTGAAGCAACATTGAGGACTGAGTTTTAGTAACCTACAAAAAAAATGGATTGGCTGGATCCCATCCAGAATCTATTTCTCTTCCTTCAATAAACCTTGTTTGTGTGTAACTTTTGGTGCATGACATAACTGGAGTGAAGATTCTGGTTACACTTGTTGTACTGCCATGAACTCTGTACATTTGCACCCTGCTCAATTATGATTATAAATGACCCTCCAGAATGAGATTTCCTAACACTTACATTGAATCTTTATTCAAGTAAGTTTTCTCACCCGCATTCATTAGAAGGGTCAGATGGTCCCAGAGAGAGATGGGTTGAATGCACATGGGCTGATTGAGAGGCCAGGTGAGCCCTCAGAGAGGGGCTGAGTGTTTGGGAGACCTAGTAAAGGGTCTGGGTGAACCCAGTGAGTGGGGCAGAGTATGTGGGCCTATTGAGGGGTCTAGATGAGCCCTGAGAAGGAAGGGGTTGCATTAGGAAGATCTATGGAGGGCTCCAAGCAAGCCCAGAGAAAGGGAGTGAGCTATGGAGGGCCCCAAGAGGGTAGACCCACAGAGATGAGAGGGCTGACCGCTGGAGGACTGACCCTAGGAATCTCAACTGGCCTGTGTGGGGCCAGGGCTCAAGAGGGGTGAAGTAGACCATGGCAGAGACTGCTAGAGCAGGGGGAGCTTGGAGTTCTTCACTGGCTTGAGGCAGGATCAGGGCCTAAGAGAAGCCAAAAGTCCTTGTGTGGCCAGAGCCCAGAGGAAGAGGTCAAGAGTCATGTAGCCTGGGATGACCAGGGTAGGCTCCTGCACTCTGTATAACAACTAACATCAAGGCTGGGTAGACTGCCCATAGGGCAGGGTATACCAACTTTTTTGGGGGTACCCTGTGACACTGACCATGGGGTAAAATTCCTTCCTGACCCCCAAAATGGCAATCAGTCAGACCCTGAGCAGAGGAGCAAGACCATCTATTCAATAACCTCTTGTTTCAGCAAGAGTATTAGCATACCCCAGTCAAAGCTGAGGACACAGCTGGAGCAGGAGGTGGCAATGCCTGCTTTGCTACCTTCATGCATCAAAGACTTCCCTCACACAAAAGGGATTTTTCTTCTAGCTACTTCTGTCCATAATGTGAACCCTGTGCACTACCAAAGCAGTGTAGTGCAGTGCAGTGGTTGGCAGCATTTTCTGATGGTGAGGCAGAATGATCCAGCTCAGGTCCAAGATGGGCTGATGCTAGGACCTGGCTGATCTCCCAGTGCCAAATGCTGCCAAACCGCACTCCACCCCCCATTCCATGGGATGGATCCAATGTCTCCATAGGCTAGATCCAGCATATAGGCCATAAATTGCTGGCCTCTGGCTCAGAGGAATAGTGCATCTAGCCCATATCAACAGGCTAGCAAATCACCAGTTAAGAGATAATGTTTAGAAAACACCCCTGTTACTATGCTCCTAAGAGGTATTTGTATGCAGCCTTGGATGTAGAAGTTAGCCTAAGATACTTGTGGTCATACAGGTATAAAAATGTTCTAGAAAATGTTAAAAATTATGCTTATTTATGGCTTTGTAGAGTTGGAATGGAATATAGGACTCTGGGCCTGATAGCTATATGGGTACACAGTTGGTACATGTTGACACACTCTAAAACATACAGTTATGTATGAAGCCTACATTAGCTTGGGTTAAAGGATTAAGAAGCTCCAGTGCCATGCAGTGATAAGAAGAGTGGTAAACTCCTGTGCATGGTAACTGCATCAGTACAGAGTTGTATGGTGGTAAGATATTCTTAGACAATGGGTGTACAATTGCTGGGGTGGGGAATATTCAAAGGCATTAACAGTTTCTGTAGATCTATTGTTTGTGTGTGTATGTTGGGAGGAGGGGGCATTCTGTCCATCCCCTCACTCTCACCTCTGGTGAATGGTCTCCATTGGATACCTTCATACTGGCGATGGGCATGATATGCTCTATGTAGATGTCCCTTGACTATCACACTGGATACTGTGAGGCACCTTATCATTTTTGCATAGTGGAGGGTACTCTGCAGGCTCACAGGATACTCTTATTGCTCTGGTCTTGGGCTCCAAGTGCCCCAATGATCAGTCTGTACCAAATCCTTTCTCCCTCAAGGTGGCCTGTGTTTTTACAGCTTTTGCTCCTGGGCTTCAGCAAGAACCTGCCACCAGTTCTTGAAGGGGATAGACACATTGAACATTAGGATCATTTGTTGGCCTCATCTATTATAACAATATCTGGGTGCAGCTGGCTGTTGCAGCTGCATGATTTTCAGCTATAATCTCAACTGATGTTGAGATGTCTCACTGGCCAGTCCTGTACAGTGTTGTGATGTAGTTGCTATGCTTTCACGTTGGGCTTGCAGCCACACAAAATATGGGGCAGGGTCTCACTCTCATAGCCACACTTTTATTTTGGTGGTCATAGCTGATGGTGCTGTTGAGTGAGAGGCAGTTGAGATAGGCCTGATGGATAAAACTAGTCTGTGAAGGGTATGAGGTTCTCATGAGGTATGAAATGGTTGCTGACATTCATCAAAGTCCTTCAATTTTGCTCTGGTTGGGTTTTGCCTTCAGGTCACTGATGTACTTGGCCTGCATGGCATCCTTCAGAAACCTCTCTAGGCAGGTCTGGACTTGAGGAGCGGGGAGCAACAGTGATGCAGTTGGCAGCTGGGGCTGGGAGCAGCAAGAGTCACCAGCACTTATCTAGCAGTAATGGATGTGCTTCCTGAGGCACCATGTGGTATTGTGAGCTTGGCTCCACAGGAAGGTTAGTTTGCTTGAACTAGCCTTCCAGCAACCTTCTCAGAAATATGGCCAGGTCCTTGTTGCCTGGCAATCCACTTCTTGATGGTCTCCTTAAGGGCATTACCAGTGACACTGCTTATGGCAGGTCAGGATGTGGAAGGGATGGGTGACTACTGTGATGTTGCAGAGGTTTCCGAGGTGCGAGGCACTGGCACCCCTGTGCCAATAGTGGATGTGCAGGATTTTGTTCCTGGCCTATAGAGGTAGGTTCAGCCACTTCTTCAGGAGCTGCTTGATTTCACCATCCACTTTCTTGAGAGGTGTCTTGGGTACTGCTGAGACTTTCAGTATGGATGTGATGCAGAGGATGAGGAAGGTGTTTAGGAAATCAGTTTTCTACCAGAGGGCCATCAGGGAAGAATCATATTTGTGGGCATCCTGCATGATCCTATAGATGGTCTCTTCTGGCATTTGTCTGATCCAGTGGTCAGTGGGTGTGCACAGGTGGAGGTAGCTCTTGCTCTCCTTCAGGTGCCTCATGGGCTGTCCCTGGATCTTTATAGTGGTGGCCAGGACAGTGCTTCTATTCCTGCAGTCGATATGCAGGGAGACACATTTAGAGGCACTGAAGTGGAGCCCCATTCACCCTAGGATTGTTAAACAGGAATAAACCCAGCAATTTAGGATCAGGTTTAAAAAAATAATTAGTGGGTCTGCATTATGCCAGTTTCATGTTAATGAAACTGCACAGTGTTAAACCAACATATGATTAGTTTAGCACAGTGATGAATCATGGTGTGTTTTCTCTAGAGTCTCTCTCAAAAGAAGATAATTTATGTGAAACTCCAGTGTCATTTATCTTGCTAGGCCTGTCTCATAGCCTAAATAAAACTGCAATGATTATAGCCTTCATTTGTCTCAGGGAAGAAAACCAACAATTTTGTTAAATCCTGACCTGCCCCTTCCAGTAAAAGAAGAAATGCATTTGGAAGACTTTACCTGCTTGAAAAGAAAACATCCCTGGGAATATCCAGATTGCCTAAATCTGGGAGCTTCAGTAAACCATTTCTTACAAGGCTTAATATGTCATATAATATTTCAATCTTAGGTTTGATTTGTAACTTTTATAGCATGCCGGGAGCTTTATTTAGATCAAAGCTTACATTTGTCTAACCAATCGCTGTGCTGAAAATCTTTATTTTACACAGCATCAGCTGTCCTGAACCACATCAGTGACTCCTTGATGAATCCCTCCAAGCATGCTTCTTTATTTCTCCATGAGTTGGGAAGCATATTCATCCTCGTTACTGCCTGCAGCTGGCATCGTGGGGTGCTTGTACACATGACATCATTAACACGTACACAATGAAAATGTCATTTTGTGTGGCTTAATGGCATTGCAGTGTACACATGCAAGACTTTTGGGGGTTTTAAAATGACTTTGCATTGTTGCAAATTAAATTACATCCGGATGTAGTTCAGTTTGCAATGTTGCAAATTGCAACGATGCAGCTGTCAGCTTGCCCCCCAGCTTACAGGAGAGGCAAGCAGGCTCTGAAGAAAAAAAGGATTGGGCCTCTCGCCGCTTGTTCGTGAAAGCAGGGTCCTGTGGCTGGCAGGACACCTGGTGCCTGCCCGGGAATGAGTTGGCTTGCCCCTGAGGCAGTGCAGGAAAGTGGCAGAAGGGCAGCTGGGTTTGCTGGCTGGAGAAGGTGGTAGGGATGGTGCATGGGGTTCTGGAAGCCCAGGTGGACTGCTAGCTGCCCAGGTGCTGCCCCAGCTTGGAGGCGCTCAATCCAATGCTTCCTTGAGCCCACCCAAGCTTCCAGCGCCGTGTGCACCATCCCCACCTCCTTCTATGGCCACCAGCACACCCAGATGCCCTCCTGCCATCTCCCTGCACTGTCCCAGGGGCAATTCCCTGGTGGCCCCAGCCATCCTGCCATCCTGTCAGCTGCAGGACTCTGTTTTCAAGCACAAGTGGGAAGGGGCCTGATCCTTGCTGTTTCAGAGCCTCCATGCCTCCCCTGTGGCTGGGCAGAGGGGCTGAGCTGCCAGTACAATAAGCAGCCCTGGAGCTGTGGGGGGCCCTGGTTCTTCCCTATGTGGTGGTGGTACCCCCTGGGGCTGCCTGGGTGGACTGCTAGCAGAGTGGGTGCTGCCCCAGCTTGAAGGCAGCATCCAGCTTGATCCAACTGTTTCCTGAGCCCACACACTGGAAGCCCACTGGGCACTGCTTCCTGGGAACAGTTGGATCGGGCTGGGTGCTGCCTCTGACCTGCGGCAGCATCTGGCCTGCTAGCAGCCCACCCAAGTGGCCCTGGGGGGGTGATGCTGCTGCGGAGGAATGGACTGGGGTCCCCACAGCCCAGGTGCCATTCAGCCCGCTGGTAGCTCACCCCTTAGCTGCAGGGAGGGAGTAGGCAGACTCTGCCAGAAGCAGGATCAGACTCCTCATTGCTTGTGCTTCTAGCAGCTGGCTGTGGCTGACTGGATGCCTCGAGCCACCTGGGAAAAGGCTGGCTTCCTCAGGGGCACTGCAGAGAGGTGGTGCAAGAGGGGATGGGTGCCCTGGAGGCAGGAGAAGCTGGCAGAGACAGCATGCAAGGCTCTGGAAGCCTGGGCAGGCTCGTAGGGAAGTTGGATCAGGTACCTCGGAGCTGGGGAAGCACCTGGCCCACTAGCAGTCTACCTGGCCTGGCCAGGGTGGTGCTGCCACTGCAGAGGGAAGGAGTGGGGCTCCCTGGAGCTCAGGGTCCACTTGGCCCACCAACAGTTCATCCCCTGGCCATGGGCAGACTCTGGATCCAACAGGAAAAAAAAAGGATCAGGCCCCTTGCCATAACATGACAGAAAAATTGAAATGGTTTAGTCCCCTTGGTTTTATTTTATGCCCCACCATTTCAATTTAGGGGGCATAGAATAAAACCTTGGGGATTAAGCCTCTGCTATGTGTACAAGTGCCCCATGGAGGCAATGCAGATACTCTACCCAGGCATACCTGCCGCTGCCAGTCATTTGCCAGTGAGCAACCCCTATGCGTCTTCTTCCTCACACTTCTTACTCAGGTGTCAGACTTATTCTGTAACTCTGTCCACCTTGCCTGTTCCTTCCACAGTATGTTGGCTCCATCCTTGTTGCCTATGAACCAACCCCTTCTGCCAGTGCACACTGGAGCTTGTTTAAAATGTTCCTATCTCTTAATAAAAGATGTGGAGGCTCCCCTCGCCCTTATCTTAAACCAGTTCTACTACATATCCAACATGCCTCAACATAAGAACTTGACAGGGGTCACTAATGTCTCTACCACAACTGCTACTCAATACAGATTGAAAGAAATTGACAGTGAAAGGGCTAAATAAGAAAACTGAAAGCACCTGCAATATGCCTAGACCTAAGGGCCATGCTAGGTTCAGTATGTGAAATTCATACTCTCTCTGATTCTGTTTTCTTCTTTCTAGAAAATGCACCATTTTCTATTTTTACCCCAAAAGCCAGTTTTAACAAGTCAAATTGGACTTCTTAAATGCAATGTATGTTTTCTGAGGCTGGATACAAAATAAAAACACAATGAGTACACACAGTTTTGTACTGCCAGTGACCTAGGAACTACTGCACTATGTCAGAATTTTCCCTGAAGGCACATATTTGATTTAAGAGTAAAGAATTTATGTTAAGAGATTCAATTCCATGAAGAAATTGCACATCACCCTAAGGATAGTTTATGAATTTTTCTTACATGTTCAAACAAAACTTGACATTTCTGTATAGAAGCTCAGAAGGAAAAGTTCAGAGAAGATTTAGGATGTTTATTCTTTGCTTGCTATAAGTATATATGTCCTATAATGGCACACATGAGATCAAAAGCAGAAGAGATCCTTAAGTGCGTTGGTAAGTTTATAAAAGAACAAACCCAAAAGCTGAAGTTCTGATTAAACCAGAATCTCTTGTAGTTGGTATTACTAATGATGCTATCTCCCAACTCTGATCAGAAACTTGATTTAAAATACTGCCCCCTCCCCCCTCCCCACCACCCCAATGTATGTGGGAGTGGTTTGAGACAGTGGTCCTGAACCTTCTGGCCCTATGGGCTGGATGACTGATCTGGGGTCAGTCTGTGAGCTAAGTCAAGTGTGGGGCCAGTCTGATTGGCCAGATGCTGGCCCTATCCCATGCACCATCCCTGGCTACAGAGTAACCTGATGCACTGGTCCCATTGTATACTAGCATGATCTAGTATGCAGGGCCAGGTTATCCAGTCTGAGGGGCTCCCCACAGGTCTGGAAATCTGGCAGAAGGGAAGTAGCAATTAACGCTGCTACCACTCCTCTGCCATCAAATGTTCAGACCTGTGGGGAGACCCACTGGGCCCCACTGGCTGGTTCTGGCCAGCGGGCTGGAAGTCGATCACCAGTAATTTCAGATAAAACAGTAATTGACAATGTCATTAATACCAAGAAATGGGTTACTGAGCATGGAGATTTCATTTTTAAATGCCTTTAGCAAACCAGAAAGCAGAGGGAATGAATAGAAGGTAACCTTCCCGCCCCCCCCCCCAACACACACAAGTTTAAATCTATTTCTGTGCTGCATGACTACACAAAATAGGAACACAGTACAAAATTTAATCTTACTTTTACATTGTAGCTTATTTCAAATAAAAAGATGGCTATATACTTGTATAGCTCAGAACATTACCCTTTATGTTTTGTGAATCCAGAAACAACATTTCCTTTCAGAATAACTGTATTATTTCCATTTGGCAAACATTGTGGGATTTCCCTCCTTCCCAGTTTTCATTTTTGTTTATGCAACACTATTTCAAATGCACCATGTAGGAGCTCTAGGAAGGAGGTTTATTTATCATTAGCCAATGCTCCCTGCTGGCACTGAAGCAGAACACAAAACATTATGGGAATTTTGATATCACTGACTTGCCGTGCCAGGTGGCATATGCTACCTCCTGAACCAGAAGAAGGGTAATTGTGTTCCCAGGGCTCTATGCCCAGGTTAATTAACTCAGCCTTACAGCAGTGTGCACAGTGCCATACTAATGTTCTGAAAAAAAATGAAATATATATAGAGACTTTTGTCTGGGCTGGACCTACAAACCATCATGGCAACAGAGTGGTGAACATTTGGCCCTGGCCTAGATAGCTCAACAGTATTGTATTATTCTGCTAAATGACTCTGAAATTTCCCTAAAGGGAGTTTGTTCTTGCTGCTGTTCATGCTATCCCCTCCTTATTCAATCAACTATTTTGAGTTTTGAAAAAATGAACAATATCCAAAAAAATACCATTGTTATATCTGTGTCCAGCGTCATCTATATATATATTAGTGGTATTTCATTCTAATCTCAAAACATGTTGATTTGGGGTTACTTTTTTTTTTTAACTGAAAATTGGGGATTTTTTTTAATGAGAGAAAACCCTGCTTATAACATCCTTCATTTCTCCTGTGCAATATGAAGTTTCATTTCTCCCTGGGAAAAAAAAATACAATCTTTGCAGTCTCCTTCACATGAGAAAGGGTGCATGAGCCCAAAAGCTTGCAAATAAAGACTTTTTTTTTGCAGCTATCTAGTTGGTCTAATAAAAGATATTGCCTCTACCAAGAGTTCTGACTGCTTTTGCCTGTAGACCAACACAGCTACAACCTGTAACCCTGAAACATGGAAGATATAATAATTAGCCACTTTGAAATGAAAACTTCATAATTTTTACAAAAAAGAAACAAAATTCAACACCCTGAGACCTGGAGGCTAACAACCCTACTCTAGCAACCTTTAGTGTGAGCTGAATTTACATACTTGCAAAACAATGTCTACACAACAGAACGGCCTTAGCCAGGAGAAACATTCCTTCAACCAACTCCTGTGTGATATAAAACGTCTTAGCAAGAAAGAAGCAAAATTCAACATCCTGCTTGCCTTCAGACACCTTTTAGGTAAATAGACTGCCCCAACTTTTATTTAAGCCTTGTTTGCATAAAATGAACTTTTCTACCCATGGGAACTTATAACATTCCTCATTTCTCCTGTGCAATATGAAGTTTCATTTCTACCTGGGAGAAATTTTACAATCTTTGCATTCTCCTTCACCTGAGGAAGGGCGTCTGAGCCCAAAAGCTTGCAAATAAAGAAAACATTTTTGCAACTATCTAGGTAGTCTAATAAAAGATGTCACCTCTACCAAGAGTTCTCCCTACAAATAAGTAACAGAACTAAAAAGTTTTTTAGTGTGTGAAATCAGTAAACTGTTATCATCCTGATAATGGTAACTTCAGTTTACAGTTACATAGGTCTGAGTGTTTGTCTCTTTTCAGCAACAGTTCCTAAAGTCATTGAGTCAAAAACTGACAGTGTAGAAGGATGGGATTTTTTTCTTTTGCCTTTGACAGTCACTTCAGCATTAGTTAGTTCATGTTTGGAATGTACTTGCTGATGCCTGGATGAAAGATATCATGAAATAAAAGATATCACCTCTACCAAGAGTTCTGACTTCTTTGTAGGGATAAATTAGAATGCTGCTAGAAGCATCTTTCCCATGTGGAAACCTAAAGGAAAGCCTGAAACTGTATTTACCACAATGAATGAATGGGGGCAGGCAATTATGGTCCATATAGTATGCAATTTCTATTGGAAAGTTGCAAACTGAAACCAACCCCACACTATAGAACTGAATGTTGTAATGTTTTTGCTTATCTGGGTGCAGTTTGTTCTGAAATTTGGTTTTAGTAGATAACTCAATGAGCATCTGTTGAAATTCTGATATTTGGCTTTATTTTCTGCCTGTACATGACAACAGTCTGAATAGCAGGTGTAGACCATAGGAGTCTGGAACATCACAGTCCTAAATGCCATGCCTCAGAGCAAAACATATTGGACATGTCCAGATGAGCATACGCTTGCGGTATGCAGCGCTGCAGACCCATCTCCAGCACTGCATACTGCGTGTGCCACACACACACGTGTGCGCCATACTGCTAATTTGCGGTGCAGTGGGTTTCTTTGACACTAGGAAATCCTGGTGTCAAAAATATATGTGCCAGAAAAAAGCAGGCCACTCATGGCAGCACCACCTGACACTGGAGCCTGAAGCTGGAGTCACGCTTTGGCTGCCAGCCAGGCTCTGTGCACCACATTGCCACAGCTGGAGCCCCAGGAAACCCCCAGGCCCCCCAGGTAATGCTGGTGGCGCTAGCCGAGGTGCTGGCCCCAGCCTCCCCTACCCCACCCAGGGCAACTTGCTGTGTGCCAGAGCATGCGTGCATGAGTGTTCCCCAGAGACAAGTAGCAGTGGCACATATTTGTGCCGCTGCTATTTGTCCCCAGGGGAAAAACATGTGCACACTCGTCTGGATGCACCCATTGAGATGAAAGCTGGTGGGATGATTTTCCCAAAGTCTGTATATAAAGGGATCTGGCTGACCAGGACAGAAAAAAATTGTTCCTTGTCACCTTGTGTTTTGGGATAAAGTTAACTGTCTGTTTTCAGTTCATAATGGATCCATGTGCCCCAAAAAGCTGCAGTGACACTTCGTTTCTCATGCACGTTTGGAGCAGTCAACAGCTGTTTCACCTCATTTTGGTTGTAATGGAAGAGTTCGAACCAGCTCCCACTCATTTTTTGCACCTCTCCCCTCCTTCATAGTCAGCTTAGTCATTCCTATGGACTTGGTGGGAGAAATATTGTAAGAAAGGAATGTCTGAAGGAAGAGAAAGCCTGCTTGGAGATTATGTGTGAGAGCTGCAGGTACATTGTGGGGAAGGTTAATAAGGTGGTTGAGGAGAAGACACACATAGGATGCCCTCAGCTGTTTTAGTAACTGTAAAAATACCAGTGGAGTCACAGAGTATTAACCCTTAGGTAACTAACTCACGTGAAGTGACTGCAGCTAGGGGACACAACGCTCTTGCCAGCTGTCCTGCATGCCACACCCTTCTTACATGTTATTTATTTCTGACTCCATCTTTGGCAAAAATAGAACAAATGAAGCCTCCTGACTCCCTAACGGAGCCTGGCAGAGACTCTGTGGAGGTGGCTGCAGCACTTCAAATTTTCCTGTAAACAAGTGATTTTGAAGAGCATGAAATTCTCCATGTTACTATGTATGAAAGCCCAGAGGTATTGGAAATCTATGGTACACTCTGGTTGAAGCATGCAAGGATCACAAGCAGCTAAACAAAACCATTCAGAAATTTCCTGGATAAATTTATCTGTGCACGATTACATCTTGCAGCATTTTTTTCCATAAGAAATGAGTTGCTAGATTTGCCATGACATTCCAGAGTTACTAAGCAGAGCTAAGGCCCCAGTGTGTAAATGAGATAATCAAACAGAAGAGCAGGTTTTCTACTGCAGAAGGTGTGAAAAACATTTTAAAAGAATGTCAGCTGTTCAAGAGAATGAGCTACACACATAGCACCACACACACTGACAAAGATCACAATGGCCCCTCAAAGCCACATGCGGCATGTGAACATCCATGAGCCCCGAGAGAAAGAGAGGTTGGCATAATGATAAAAATAAGGGAAGAAATGCAGATAAGAACTGAGTCAGTTAACAAGAGTATCATGATGATAAAACCTGCAGATTAAGGATTTGGGTACTGAAACTTTTGAAACTGAAGCTGGTTTAACTAGATTTTAAGTGAGTTTTTAGCTTCACACATGGGTTGAGTTGGCGGCAAGTAGGATTGAATTGAGCAAACAAAAACAGCAACTAGTAAAGTTATTTCACCAACATATTTTAAAGAAAAATACTTCTCATTTTTATTGAAAAGTTACCACTGATACTGCCTTTTTGGCAAAAATTTTTGGTTCTTCACATTTTGTTCTAATAACTATCTCACCCTTTTCCTTTTGAGAAAGCCAGGAAACCGATAGACCTGTGTTTCTAGCCTGACAGAAATGCCACCATTGCAAAGAAGAAAGATGAGTCTGTGCTTAGCTTCAACCTAAATCCCAGTGTGTGTGTGTGTGTGTGTGTGTGTATGCGCGCGCGTGTGTGTGCGGGGGGGGAATGGGGGTGGGGGAGGAATACAATAGCTTTAAGCCACTGTTGTGTTTTCCCAATTCTAGCCTTCTTTGAGGACCTGAGAGAAACCAGGTGTAATTCAGGGTCTAGCTACACTGAAATCCAAAATTGGGATTTCAGTTTATATAAGCATACCTAAACTATTTTTAAACTGACTAGTTCACATGCCACCAGTAGTGTAGCTACAATTATCAACACTAAATGTAATGCAATCTAGATAAATAATTTGTCGGATAGCCTACGCTGATTTCAGAACCCAAGCTGGGCAGTTTGGCTGGTCTACCCAGTCTGAAATTACACCTTTGGATAACAGTATATAAATGGGTCTTTTCTGCACTTGGGGGCCTGTATAATTAGCACAGGTTGCCTTGTGGACCACAGCGCTGGAGATTCCAGGCCGTGCTCCATGCTGTGGTCCTATCCCCAGCATGTTCCTCACATCTTGTCCCTGCCTCCAGCAGGGGCCCTGTTATTGGGGGTTATAAGGAAGTCCCTGGGAGTCAGTTTTGTGGCATCTTTCATAATGTATACCTGTGAGGAGGGGGAGGGCCCGGGGCGGGGTGGGGGGCAGGCCTTGAATCCTTTCCCAGATGATTATAGGGATTTTAGGAACCTTTTATGCCACTCTGGCCCTCTTATGTGGTGTGAAGGAATAGGAATGGGGGAGAGACATGCAAACAAGATTTCCCACTGAGATATATACAATAAATAAAGGAAACTGGATACAAAGGACCCACTGACTGCATTTTGGTCCAAAGTTGATGGAGATCTCCTTTATAAGGGAACAGGCTGGAAATCTTTAGTAAGAAATTGTTTTCTAAACATAGTCAAAATCAGTGTTATCTTGCTTGGCTGGTCATTAGAGAAATAATTATAGTCTCTCTGTCATAATTGCTGTGAGAACAGTGAATACATTGTCCCCAGTCCCATCTGAATTTTATCACACTTACTCATGCTTAGACGCACTTACTGACAATGGGATTCCTTATCGAATAAGTTACTACTCAGCATGAGTAAGCATGGCCAAATTTACCCCAATAGTTTTAGTTGCTGCATGTATTATCCTATATTTATAACTTATGGCACTATTGTTCTTTCTAGAATCGCTGAGTCAAGTTTATCTCCTCAAAAAGCCCTTTTCCCCTCTTCATTTCGTATAATAATAAAAGGATTCAATTGGCTTCATAGCTTCTCTTCCCCACTACATGAGGCAGATATATATTGATGATGGACACAGAGGTAATCTGCTTTTCATTTGAGGAGAAAAAAAATGAAGTAGCCAGTTAGTTGCTCCTACCTAGCAATGAAATACTACATTCTGGGTGTGTCTACAGGAGACCCTTTGAGTACAGTAGAGTACTTCTATCGAGCATTAGCGTGGTGGGCAAAACTTGTGCTAATGCACACTGGAATTAGTCTACTATGCATTAGCATCACCAAAAAAGCATGTTGCTAATGCACAGTAGCACTGATGATGGTGCATTATGGTAGTACCTGTATTACAGGTAACTCAACTTTTAATGTGCCCTAATTACAGCTCATTAGACACACTTTCTGAGACTTGAACCATGATTTTTAAACTACAGCCCAAGCTATAAGAGCCCTAGAATGAGTTCTTGATTGAGTCAGGGTTCCCATAGAGACAAAATGGTTCCTTGGGCTCTTACAACCAATCTCCTGGAATTGCAGCATCGCTATCTTTCCAAAGCATGGGCAGGCCATTATTTTGGCTGGAAGGCTACTTAATGAGTTTTGGTGAGCTGTTGAGGGCCTCAAGGGTGGCCCTGCCCCTTGACAGGCACCCCGCCCCCTGGTCACCATTTTGGGACCAGAAGTCCCACCTCCCCTAACCCCTGGCTTTTGCCACTGGAAGTGCCTCCCCTTGTCCCAGGAAGTACTCCTCTTGGGAAGGGAATTTTCCATCTTGGAACCAGAAAAAAACAAGCAGATTATATTCTAAAAATCAAACATCCACAATAACATATTTTAATTTTATTTTTTTTAATAGTTTTGTACAGATTTGTGTGTGTGTGCATTGTGTATATACAGGTGATTGCATAATAGCTTTAAATGAACTCTTACTCTTGTATACTGGGGGATGGAGGGGTGTGGGGGAGTATGGGTGGATGTGAATGTAGGGTGTGGGGGTATGCGTGGATGTGGGTGGGTGGGTATGGGGGGTTTGTGGGGATGTGTGGGTGTGTGTGGGTGGGTATGGGGTTTGTGGGGGGATGTGGGGTGTGTGGATGGGGAGGGTGGCTGGGGGTGTCTGTGGTTGTGTGTGTATAGCGGGGTGTGTGCACCTAGCAGCGAGTGGGCCTCCCCCCAGAGGTGTGTGGGTGTGTGTGGGAGGTGTGGGGGGTATAGGGTGTGGGTGGGTGCAGTGTTTGTGGCGTGTTTGATTATGTATGGGGGAGGGTGTGGTTGTGGGGTTTGTTCAGCAGAGTTTGTAGGTATGGTGGGGTGTGCATAGGAGTTCCCCATGCATGAACGACACAGGACCCTGGCAGCTGGCGGGGCATGGCAGCGCTGGTGGTGGTGGGAGCGCAGCGGCGGTGGAAGCACAGCAGCGGTAACCAGGGAGCTCCCACTGGCGCTGTTGGTGGCAGGGGGGTGGTGGTGGCAAGTGGCAATTGCCCACAGGCACCGTCGAGCATTGGCGGTGGCTGGCGGCAATCACTGACTGCCCGCAGATGCCGCTGGCAGTGTCGGTGGCAACTTTTTGTAGGGGGTGCACTGCCACGCTCAGGGGGTGCACGTGCACCTGTGTGCACCCCTACATGTTGCCAATGCCCCCATGCATGCCCCCTTAGCTAGACAGCATCCGCCCCCACCCCACAACAGCCCAGAGCCTATGCACCCTGTGGTGCCTCCCTGCCACTGCCCACACCACGCAGCCCCAGTCTGCCCCATGCCTGCTCTGTACTGCCTAGCCATGGCATGTACTCTTACCCCCTGGGCACACAGCGGGGCTGGGGCAGCTCCATGGCTGGACTGCCTTTCTAGGAAGCCCAGGTGGTGGCTGTTCCTTTTGGCTGCTGCAACTGCTGGCTCCAGCCCTACAGTACTGGTGGAGACCTGTGCATCCAGCCCTGACCCGGTGTGCCCCATGCCTGCTCTGGACTCACCCATCCAGGCTGAGCAGCAGCAGCAGCAACTGCCAAGCAGAAACTGTTGCTGAGCATGGGTGAAAAGCAACCCCTTCTCCTTGCCGCTGCTAGGCCCTTCCTGTTGCAGTCTCCCAGAGCCTGCACTGTGCTGGGCTGCCCTGCATTTCCACCACTGTCACCACCACCCAGGCTGCCCTGCAGCTGCTCTGTACTGCCACTGATGCCCCAATGGGAAGCCCAGAGGTGGTAGTGATGGCAGCAGAGATGCAGGGCAGCCTGGTGCAGTGCGGTGTGGGTTTTGGGTAACTGCAACAAGAAGGGCCCAGCAGCAGTGAGGGGGAGGATCTACTTTTCCCTCATGCTGAGCAACAGTTTCTGGTTGGCAGCTGCCGCCACAGCTGCAACTCAGCCTGGATGTGCGAGTCCAGAGCAGGTGAAGGGTGCGCTGGGTCAGGGCTGCTTGTGTGGGCCTCCACCGGTATTGCAGGGCTGTGACCAATGCTGGTGGCAGCTGGAAGGAGCTGCCACCACCTGGGCTGCCTAGAAAGGCAGTCCAGCCATGCATGCCCAGAGGTGGAAGGATGTGCCAGGGTCAGACAGCGCCTGGGCCAGGCAGGACCAAGGGACCCACTGTGAGCTGGACAAAGCCCCTCTGCAGGCTGAATCCAGTCCATGGGCCATATTTTGCCCACCCCTTTTCCAAAGCTTGCAATATACACTTCCATCACAATGGACCAGACAGCATTCACTGAGCATGTCTCTGTGTGCATTAATGTGCCGTAGCTACTGTGGATTAAGTTTATTGTCTGTAATAATAGGTACTAACTCAATGCACAGTAACTGGTGCTAGTGCACAGGAGCACCAGCACAGGCCTTGTTAGTGATACTAATGTGCAGGAGACTAATTCTACTGTGCATTAGCACATTAGCACAGCTTTTGCTGTGACACACTAATGCGCAGTGGAATTAGTCTACTACACATTTAGTGTCATGTGTAGACATGCCCACTGGGCACGTCCACACAAGTGTTGATGTTTGTTTCCCTGAGGACAAGAAACAAACAAGCTACTTGTCCCCAGGGAACGCCTGTGTCATGTGCCCTGTGGCGCATGGCAGGTTACCCCAGGGGAGGCCAGCACTAGGCTGACCACAGCAGCCTTACCTGGGGCCCTGGGGGTCTCCAGGGGATGTAGCAGCAGCAATCCTGCCACTCAGAGCCTGGTCGGCAGCTGGGGTGTCTCTCTGAATGGCAGGCTCTAATTTTGGGCAGTGTGTACTGTTCTCTTATGCATCATGCCACTTTTATTTTTGTGCAGGTTTTTTTGATCCCGGGATCTCCGGAGGCCAAAACCCGCCCCCATGCTGCTACCTTGCAGCGCAGAGACCAGCTGAATGTGTGGCATGTGGTGCTGCAGATGTATCTACGGCGCCACATACCGCACGGCTGCACTTGTCTGGACACAGCCACTGTGACCTACAGACCCTAGCCAACTTTATACTCTCTTTACATTATACAATTAAAAAAAAACTGTGCACAGTCTCCAGACACCCAGATGGGATCTCTATTTGGCAGATAAGAAACTGAGGAACAGAAAGACTTGTTTTGATTTCAACTTCAATGAGATTAAGGTTTCATTCTAAGTGACTTAGACAAGTCACACACAGTCTGTAGCTGAGCAGGAACTTCTATACAGATCTGGAGAGTCCCAGACTACTTCCCGAAATCACTAGACCTTGCTTTCCCTATGGTGGTGCTTTTGTGGCATAGAGGGCTATAAAAAGGGTCCTTTAACTCCCAGTGTAAGGTCAGATATAACTGAAGTTTTAATACTAATGTTACTTAAATTCCAGGTCCAGCTTTATCAATGGATCCTCGTAAGTGAAGCATAGAAATAATTATAATTAAAAAGATAAGAAAAAAATTAATATACAAGATGTAAATAAGATACATTTTTACACTATGTTGAAAGGGGAACTAAGATTTTTGTTTTAATTTAGCATTGCTACTTCCTTTGAACAAGAAAAAGGTAGAATGTATATTTTTCCTCATATCAGGTATAAGCCTTGGCAAGCAATTTGATAGATCAGATAAAGATGGAAGAGAAATGAGTCTCTTCAAAATCAGATACTAAATTAATACTGAGAAATCATCATAGGATTGTAATGCAGATATTTCTGCCTTCAGCTGTTTGTATCTTCTTAAGGGCTAAATCTCATACCCCTTAGTTGAAAAAACAGTGACAATGTTGCCTTAGGGAGGGCTGCAGGACCTGGTTGTCTATAGAAAATGTGAACATACAAGCTGTTTGACCAGAGTCAGATTTTGGATACTTTTAAATCCAGGCCAATATTGTAAAATTACAGCCCCAAAGTTTAGGGTTTCATTGCAATTGGTTGACAACTACAGCTGTGAAGCATACTTTCAGCTATATCCTCTCCTTTATTTTAGCTGGAGGATTTTTTTGCTTTGGGTGATCATTTTAATTTCTGAAGTTATGTTAAAGGAAAAGATATGTCACTGTAATTTGCAATTCCTTTCTTGCTCTGAAAGTGGCAGTTATTATAAACTTCCAGGAGCAAAATTCTGACTAACTTCAGAACTCACCGTGTGAAATGTTTGCTCGGGGCATTCGGTTCATGTTTGTACTAGTCTGACACAAATCACATTTTAAAGACTTATCAAGAATCCAATCTCTCTGTGGAGAGCAGAGCAGCTGTGGCAGGCTTGATAACGCTATTCATTTTCGAGTCTCACCAGCAGAACAAGCATTCAGCATAAAAGGACATGTCGAATGGAGCTGCTATACTGTTCGTACATCCATATCTATCCATCCACCAGGGGATTTCATAATCTCTCTGTCTCTGATAGAAATAATTTTTCACTACCATATCACAGTGATTTGTATGCCTAAGTGCTACCTTAGGGTTAATTAATGATGCCATTCATGCTTCCTTTAAACAACTTGTTCACACGTTATTGAGCAACGAGGGGGAAAAGAGAGAGCCCTGAAGGGGAATATCTTTTAAAAGTAGTACAGAAATTACAGTACAGCCCCAATTATTGATTCAGTTAAACCCTCATTCTTAAGGAGGTGTGTGTGTACACACTTTTATAGTGAGAGCTTAATGCTTTCATAAATTATTTCTGAAGTATAAATGATTTAGAATACAGTTTCACAACATAGACACTTTTCCCTCAGGACCTCTCATAACATGCACACAGCCTAATGTTAAGGGGGGGAGAAAAACCCTCCACAACTTTCTTAAGGATGAAAAAATATTTAACAGTGACCAAAAACAGCTCACCCACCCTCCCCCAAGTAAACAGAGCAATAGAATAGAGGATAGCATCAGAATTACCTTGCTTGAGGTATGTAACTTTTTATTCCTTTTCTCCACACAGTATGAATGTGTTATTTTTTTCCAAGCTTTTCTGCAACACAAACTCCAGTCAACATTATTCTAAAGAATCAGAGGCAGACAAAAAAAAAAGGAGGCCTGGACACCTTTTCTCTTTCTGAGGAGCTAATCAAACATTCCCATCAAGCTCCCAGCACTTTAAAAGGCACATTACACTCACTCACACTCTTTCTCTATCTCCCCCTCTCTCACACACACAGACATACAGAGCTCCTTACGTTGATTTAGCTGCTGAATTAGGCGGTCCTCTTTTAAATCTACGCTCCCTCCCACTTTTTTTTTTCTGCAGGGGTTTCTGTATTCCCTGTGTTCCCACTTGTCAGACCTGTCAAGTTTTGCTTTTTTAAAAGTGAAGACTCACTTGTTTGATGTTTTGGTTCCATTTTCTTTAGTTTCTCTGTCCACTTTAGCTACACAGAAGTTAACATTTAAGCATCTGTAGTAAAAGGACTACAGTTAACTAGATTGAGATACATTGTAATCCTCAAATATCAGATAGGCCAACAGTGAGCTAGATTTAAAAGGAAAAAAGCTTGCTTTTTACAGCCAGATGCTAATTCCTTACTCAGACTATGTAGCATCTTACTCCAGGAATGGTTGGCTGACAGCGACAGAGAAAGGTTATTAGGATCTGACCATAAAGAAGTAAAGATAGGAAATGAAAACTAATTTGGGATTGTGGCTGGATTCTTTTTTAAGCCGCTCCCAATGGTCATTCACATTACCCTGTTTAAATTCTTTCCCCCTATTTATTTGGCCAATCATTTTTAGCTTTGTGCAAGTGATCTTTTAATGCACCAAGTAAATATATATATATGCTTTGATTACCAGGGATCCTGGTTTATCCTGATAAAAAATTGCAAATATTCTGATAAAAAAAAATCACAAATGCTCCGATTAAAAGCCCCAAATCCATGATTAAAACGAAAGGCTGCTATATTTACAGGTATCAGTTGAACACAATGTTTTATTGATATATTTACAGTTTTAAAGCAGTTTGGAAGCCTACCAGTGCCTCAGTCACTATAATAAAATAAATTCTAAATACCTATACATTTTGGTATTTAATTTTGGGTTTTTTATCATGGAAAATCAGAGCCCCCCCTGCCCCCTTAGTTCACAGAATGCAGGTCCAGAACCCTCACTCCCAGACTGCAGCCCCCTGGCCCTGCTGGTGCCCCCGACTCTAGCGGGCCAGGGATGCAGGTGTGCATCCCCTTGCCCCCTGCAGCAGTGCCCAAGTCCTGGCTGCTACCTGTGGGAGGCAGTAGCTGCTGCAGCAAAGCAGAGCACAGAGCCCAGTTCCCTCTCCCTCCCCGGGCAGCACGGCTGGAGCAGAGCCCATGGCAGCGGTGGGTGCAGGTTGCCCGCTGCGGGCTTGGGCTCACCACCATGCTGCACACAGCTCCCTGGCTCCCTGCCCCCCTGGGAGTGCACACAGCGGCAGGGAGCCAGCCCCCCAACTGCTCCCTGGATGAGCCGCCCACAGCCCCTTCTCACTCCCTGCCAGAGCCCAGCAGCTGCATATTCCAGGCCCCGGGCCCCAAGCCCCCAGTCCTGCCCAACTCCCTCCTTCCTTCCCTATGGGGGCCTCAATCTGCCTCCGATTTATGCAGGAGCTGCTCTCCAGGCTGCCTGGTGGCCATGTGCATATACATGCACATGGTGCCCCCTGCCTGGCCGCTCCCCCCAACCCCTTGCAGGCTGAAACACTGCCAGCCTGCAGAGCGCTCATTGCAAACATGCAAAATCCTTATGTTTCTTTGTTGAAATGAGAAATCCACATTTTCCTCTGGTAAAGGGGGAAACTTGTGTTTTTCTCCATTTTCCTGTGGGAAATGGAAAACCTGGATCCCTGATGATCACTCATTTTCATAATGAAATGACAAAGTCAAAGAAAACCCACGAATGGTCCAAAGAGCTCGACTGAGCATTTCTAGCTGAAAGGCAAACAAAAAGTAGGTTCCTTCACAGGTAAAATCTTATAGGGAAATCATAGAAAATTAGGGTTGGAAGAGACTTCAGGAGGTCCATCAACATCATTTAAAGGGAGCCCTTTCTAAAGGTTATCACTTCATAATGCCATGGGCCAGGAAGTTAGGAATGCAAATCATAATTCACAATGCACATTTAAATATTCAAAATTATGTGAAAAGAGCCTCAGATATTATATTTTAGCTAAGTATGAATGCTACCATCTAAGATAAGGAATCCCCATAAGTACAGGAAACTGTTGAACCCGGACTTAATTAGTGCCTAATTAGCACCACCCAATTAATGGCTGGCCCAATAGTCTGGTTCCAAGTGGGGTGATTTTTGGTTCCCCTCCCCCCACCTCACTGGCTAACAAACTGACCAGAGCATATCTATCACCACCCAATCAATCCGGCTTGTACTATGACTAAGTAAGGAAACTCACATACACTGAGATGTAAGTGGAACAAATTAATCGGTTTATTGATGATGACAGGTAAGTATAAATGATTCAGAGAACAAGTACAGCAGGTAACAACACTACAAAATACACACCCAGTAAAATTATCCTTATAATTCCTAAAAACCTAGACCTAACTGATACAATATCTATTTTACAATTCAACCCCCACAGACACTAGAACCTTAGCATCACTATTAATTCAGGGATGGGTATGAAATGTATTAAATGAGGGGAAAACTTCAATCAACACTGGATCTCCGCCAGGCCGGAACACAGTGGATGTAGATCATGCCGAGGTGATGATCCGATGGCAGCTTTCCTTCCACTTTAGGGAAGAGAAGTGACCGGAACGAGGGAAGAGAAGGAGGAAGAACAGGTAACACTTACATTAAGGGTGGAGAGCTGCTACTTATGCACTATGTGCACCAGAGGAGAAAGAGTCCAGGGAGCCAGCCCTGCCCACTCTCACTGGGAGATCACAATCAGAAGACCAGCAGCCGTGAGGACAGGTGGAGTCTCAAAGGTAGCGGTCATTTGGGATGAATGCTGGCTCTATAGCAGCCTCGCCACCAAGGGTGTACACAACTTGTCAGACCTCCACAGTCACAGCATAGCCTAATACATAACACCACACAACGAGCACCCACACCAATGCACCAGTACACCGCAAAGCCACTTCCACTTGATTCATTAACCACACTGACAGTCTCTCTCTCTCTCTCTCTCTCACAGATATTGATCAACAAAACCAACCAAAAAACCAACAAACCAATCAGTCACACCACACACATGCTCACTCACACTCCTCCAATCACGTGTGTAGTTCCTATCAATCAAAGCCCTTTATAGAGGTAGTGCACCCAGCATGCCAGGGCTCTGCACATGGTACATCTTTGTGCACTAGGTAATCTTCTCTGGCACCTTCAGAGCTAACTGAGCATGCTCCCAAGTAGGAGGTCACCCAAAGATCAATGCATGACCTACTTAGGCTATGCATCTGCATGTTCTGCACAGGTGGAGCTAGGTGACAGTGCCATGGACTCAGATCCAACTTTGCCTCCAACAAAACTGAATTCAAAAGAAAATGTGTGTTTCCTGATTGCCCTTGTTCCAAACATGGTGTAAGCTTATATTGTTTAAAATGAGAAACAATGTCTTTTAATAGTTGACCATTACTCTACTTTTTTTGACATTTCACAATGCATCAAATACCATTATACTACATTGAATCCCCTCGTGTAGTCTCATACTGCATTATTAGGTTAACTTATTCACATATTCACGGACAAAAAGAATAAGGGCAGAGGGCAGAGTAGATTTGCACCTTGTAGACTAAGTAAATCATGAGCTGCATGAGCTTTCATATGCAGCAAGTTATTTCATCAGATGAGTGAAGAGATTGCAGAAAGTAGAGCTTCTAGATAGAAAGCAGTGTTTAGAATACAAAGTATAAGGAAGGGGGAGGATATAGCAGGAGGCACTACTGGGAGAGCCAAGGTGGGTAGGAGAGAGAAAAACAAAGCAGTTAACCCATCGAGGAACATAGGGGTTCTAAAAGTTAATCCAGGTAATGGGATAAGAATCTGTAATCTTGGTTTAGACCATACTTATCACAATCCAGCCTGTGGATGATTTCATGTTCTCCAATTTCCTGTTCTAGTTCATTTAAGAAGAGCTACTCTGAGGTCAGCAATGGGATGTCCAGGGAGGTTAAAATGTTCTGCCACAGGCTTGAGTCTTTCTGGAATTGATGTCAGATCAATGTTCATTCACTCTTACATGTAGGGATTGCCCCATCTGTCCAATGTAGACAGCAGAGAGGCACTGTAAGCAAGTGATGGCATATATAACATTGGTAGAGGAGCAGGTGAATGAACCCTAGATATTATAATCAGTGTGATCAAGGCTTTTGAGGTGCTTGATCACACTGCAGCACATGTGAAAAGGTTTTCCACATTGCATATTTGCAGTGTGGAGCCAAAATTAGATATCAGAAAATCCTAGTATCTAAAAAAAAAAAAAAGTTTTAAAAAAAGCAGGGCAGCCCATGTGACTGCAATGTGTGCCCCCTGAAACCAGATCCTGGCCAGCCAGAGCCACACTCCGGCTGCTGGCCAGGATTGGCGTGCCTGGATTGCTGCTGCTGCAGCCCTGAGGGGTCCTCAGGACCCCAAGTAAGGCTGTTGGAGCCAGCCTAGTTGCTAGCCCCAGCCTCCCCTATTCCACCTGGGGCAATTTGCCACATGCCAGAGCACAAGTGCACAGACATACACCAGGGACAAGTAGCAGTGGCACAACTATTTATCCCTAGGGAAATGTAGCAGTGGCACAACTATTTGTCCCCAGTGATGCTGCTATTTGACCCTGGGGAAACACACATGCACGCTCATCTGGATGCCTAACTTTTAGGCACCTGACTCTTCATGTGGACTCCAGATCTCTAAGGGCATTGATACATGTGTTCTGGGAGTGGCGGGGAAGGGGGGAGAAGCCGCTCTAATTAAAGCACCTGGAGCATAGATTATAAATTCATAGATTCATAGATGGTAAGGCCAGAAGGGAACTTGGAAGATCATCGGGTCCAACCCCCTGCACCAAGCACGAAAGACAACTGGGGGTCAGGTGACCCCAGCAAGGTGACCATCTAGTTTACTCTTGAAGATTACCTGGGTAGATGATTGCAGCACCTCTGGAGGGATCTTATTCCACAGTCTGGACACCCTGACTGTGAAGAAGTTTTCCCTAATGTTGAGCCTGAATCGATCTTCCAGGAGTTTGTGGGCATTACTCCTGGTTTTCCCCTTGGGTGCCCTGGTGAACAGTTGCTCACCGAGCCCTTGATGTACTCCCCTAGTGCAGCGGTAAGCTGCTACCTAGTCCCCTCTCAGCCTTCTTGTCCTCAGGCTGAAGTAGGCTGAGGCATCAAGTAAGCTTTAGATAAAGTGCCCCCACCGCCATTTTGATGCGCAGGGATGCTGATACATGAGACACAGGAGGCCACTGGAGGGTGGTAATTGCCACGCTACAATGGACTCAATCAAGTGTGCTCTGAAGTGCAGGAATTGCAGCATGTCGGAGCAGCCTCCTTGCTCGTGTACAGGCACCCTAAGTATCCAAGCACGCCACACAGTACATGGGGAGAGTCAGACCAGGATCCAAAATGAGCTGCTGAGCTAGGAGCTGCCTAGAGCTACCTGACAGAGAACTGCTGAGTTGAGAAGCAAATCCTACTCCTAAATCCTGCTTTTCCCTGGAGCTTAGGTATATTACTCAGAGTTGCAATGAGGTCAAGAGTGTAATAGTTCTGGGCAGATTTAACAGCACAGCTTTGGGTACCTAAAGGCCCTAAGGAACTAAAATAAAGTAAGGTGCCTATGGAGCTCAAGTATCTCCATAGTTTGGTGGCAGTTGAATGGGAGTTGTCAGAGCTAGGAGTTTTGGATTCAGGTGTCCAAATTCAGCTTAAGTCTTTTATTGGATCTGTCTCTTAATCTTTTAAACCTACTATAATGTGTTTCATTTCTGCAGTGCTTTTCATCCACGGATCTCAATCTACGCTCTGCAAAGGACAAGGAAGGGACAATAATCTTTCTTTTACAAATGGGGAAAATGCGGAAGAGAAAGTTTATCCCAGTACTAGTTGCTTGAGATGGCACAGCAAGTCAATATTTAAACTAGAAGAACCCAAGTCTGCTGACTCCCAGCTCTGTGTTCAGTTTGCAAACAGTGCCGCTCTGGTGGAGGGGAGTGGAGGGCTACACTTTGGAAGTAATGAAAAGAATTATTTAACAGCTTGCAAGTGGGAAATTTAAAACCAAGGAAGCAAGTTAAACCATGTCCAAGCTCAGTGAACTGGAAGCATTTACATAGGCATCACAGTAGCCCTGGGGGGTAAACAAGAATTGCAGACCTGATTCTACATAGAGGCAAATGCAGAAAAATTAAGAAACTTCTTCAAGGTCACACATATCTCTGAACCCAAAAACTGAACTCATATCTCAAGACATACTTCAATATCATAGTCCTAGGACTTTCTGGTGTCATCAGATCTAGTTTCAAGCCTTTTACTCCAGATTCCACTAACAGGGAACTCAAGAAGAACATTTTGAGCAAAACTAAGTAGGCACAAGAGTTGTGGGTAAACAGCCTGGTTCAGCACAAAGAATTTTTTTTCTTTGCATTTAATGCTGATAAATGACTGCCTCATGTAAATAAGTGGCCTGTAGTTTCTTTGGTTTCTGAGAACATATGAAAAAAAGGTATGTGCTAATCAAGGCAATGTGTTCTCAAACCGTAAGTGTGGTATGAATACACATTGCCTTGATTACCGTCCCTATACATAAAGGAAATTTAGTGGGGGCGAGGGGCAAGGAAATCACAGTAAAATGAAAAAGCTATAATTTGTACCACATGGTAACTAAGTGTTCTGTCCATCATTGTTTGGCTTTAACTGGTTAAAGCACTTACCTCTAGATTGACCCAGGGCAAATAAAGTAACCAATGTCCTGGGAATCTTACATTAAATACACCACTGTGTTTGAGAAGGCTAAATGAAGACTGAATTATGAACAGCTGTAGTTGCTATGCGAACATAGAAGGTTTCTTTGAAAAGCTGCTTTATCATCTGTAGATTTTTCTGAGTGACCAGCACCCTTTGGGCCAAAGAAAATCATAAAGTTATCGTCCAATCGCCTTAACAGAGCTGCACACTTACCCAAGGGTTGAATTTGACCTATGGTGTGTTTTCTTAAGCAGGATGGTGACAGCAATATATCCAGAGACTACCAACTAATTGACTACACTGGGTTGGATGTAGTCTTGGATATAAATCTGAAAACCTAGTTGTGTTTGTAAAGTTATCAAGGGGACTCATTAGCCAAATTAGATTTCTCAAATTTACCAGCAGGTGGCGCTCAAGTAAGAGTCTTGTAAATACATTGCCTTAAATATCCAAAATGATACATGGAAGGGGAAATCTTTCCTCTTTGATGGCTAGTGTTTCAGCTATAAAAGTATATTGCTTACAGGAAACATTAGTCCGATATTTCATTTCAGTGACCTGCCCAGGTGATATACTCATTTCAGGTGAAAATGTGGAAAGTGTTTTGAGAGCCCTGGAATCTTTCCTGAAACAGCTCAAAAAAACCTGAATTAGGGATGAAAAAGAAGAAACACACTTTATTCAGCTACAAGTCATATGACTGATGTAGAAAGCTTGAGTGTCTCCAAAAGACAGCTAACCAGTTTCCAGTTTAACTGTCTAGGTATCACTAATTTGATTGGGTTTTTTTCCTAACTCTGGTCAATTTTTATAGAATTTTTTTCACCTAATCTTTCTATATAACAAGTCAAATGGCTCCATGGAGAATATATTTTGGTTTGGACTTCTGCATATAAAAAGGCATGTGAACAAATCAAGAAGTTACTGTTATCCACCGTAGAGTATGCATATATTGAAAGTAATTTAAAATGACTTAACATGCAGTGCTTTGGCCACAGACAGGCAGGGCACGGGGCAGTTAGCAGTTGGTTCTTTTTCTAGAGCTTTTGACCCAAGCAGAGTGAGGTTACGCTCAGATATTGTTTTATTTTGTTTTGGTTTTTTCCAAAATACGTACATCATTTTTGTCCTTAAAAGTGCTGAATTCTGGGCGTTAACCAAAAAAAGTTCAATCTTACACAGTTAGTGTCAAAAAGCTTGACTTTTACCAGGGAGCTGCATTTACTTGTCCCATATGCCCATAATGCTGCCTATACCATATTTAGAAAAGAGAATGTCAAATTCTGTGCTGTATTTTTTTAACTGACCAGTAAATGTCAAGGCTTGAATGGTGCCCACTATATTTGGAACCAGGAAATTCCAGGGGTTTTTGTCTGGGAGGAAATCTACATTAATTATGGACCTTGAGCCTGTTGTTAAAACATCTGAAACTAAAATTGTCGCAGTGGCTTTAGAAGCTGCTACATTATAGAGGTGGGCTGTGATGTCTGCACCTTACCAGTCTGCCATCAGAAGTAAAAGAGTCACCACAACCAAATCCTATTTTGAGAAACACTGTTTTGGCAGAACTCCTAATTACCACAAATAATAATGTGTAGAGACCGAACAAGTTTCAGTCTAGGAACAAAACCAAACCAAGCCCCCAAAATGGGGTAGATTTTGATCATCTTGAACCCAGAGTTGTGCGGAAAAGGGGTCTTTTGAGGATTGGTATGATTCACTTTCGGGGATGTTCCCTTTTGTACATATCAAGACATTGACACAAGCAATTTCTGAGAAAACTTACCTACTGAGCAGGTTGTCAATCTAATGTTTCAGCAGTGTCAAATTCAATGGGGAAGCAGACAAATTTCTGGTGTCAAGAGAATCCAAGTGACTTTTATACAATTTGTTTTCTCTACTCAAGTGAGTGCTTTCAGTGTAGGCCATGTGCTAGAGTTGTCACTGTTAATTCATTTCCCCATGCATACTAGGACTCATTCTGGCTCACGATGCCCATTACCCTGTGGATAAGGTTCATGTATTCACTGTAAATCAGGCCTGTAAAATATGAATCCAAAAACAGTCGTCTGTCTGTTTTTCCTGACCATTTTCTCTGTGTTTACTGTTTACTCTCTGTAGGGCATCAGGTGTCAAAGTGAGGAGGGGATGCCAGTAAAAGCCACTTCATAGTGGTAGGCTAGTGCCTGCCTCCCTGAAACTGAACACATCCTCTCTGTGGTGCCCTTATCCATGTCTTCTCTAACCTTGGCTCTAGGGACTGAAGTCTGTCCAAAATGTGGATTTTTCTGGAGGCAACAAGTTGGAATCATAGTGCCGTGCTGGCACCTACAAGTTTCCAAACAAACTCTAGCGCCAGAACTGCCAGTGTGTTTAATAGGGAGGTTAATTTATTTTCTTTACTAGTTTGCATCTTATAAAGGATAGCTGCAAGAGTTCATAAGGACCCTACTTGCAGGCAATCCTTTACAAAGACTCACCACATCCTAGTTAAAATTAAGGGCCGATCCCCTCTCCCACTCAAACCATGCTCCTACACTTTCCCGGGTGAAGGCAAGTAGGGACGTCTTCCAATTTTCCTGTTGTACTACAGGCTGCTCCTCTTTTCATCTAGGTCTGTTTTACAGCACAGTTTTTTAGCACAGGGGATAACTGGTCCTCATCCACAATGATCATAGAAACAGTGTTGGAAACATAGACAGCTGCAGATATAACAAGCTCTCAGCCAAATTGCTGATCGAGGAATCAGCTTAATGTCCCAACATCTGTCTGGAATAATGGGCAGCAAACTGTGGGTCAACAAGAGTTTCATTCTGACCAGAACTCATCAGTGTGGTGCGGCTGGCAGCCTGCTGCCCCTTGGGAGGCTCTACCATTAGAGCAGGAGCAGAGTAGCTTCGGTGTTTGTGACTCTTCGCCCCAGCTTGCCAAGGCCCTTCATTCAACTTGACAGCATTTCTGCATTTGCCTGCCCCTTGGAAGCTCACCAGGAAATGCCCTAGATCCCCCGGCATTTTAACTTTCTGGAGTTTAAGCACTGCTCCTCTGTTGGGGTCTCCAGACACAATCCTAGGGTACAGGCTGCTGGACAGTGGGAACCCATGGCCTGTTCCCAGGGTCCAGTATTGACTCCTCAGACTCCTACAAAATCCCCTTTCCCAGGACCTCACTGAAGATAATGAGCCAGTCTCCTAACAACATAAGATCATAAAAAGTGCCATACCAGATCAGACCAATGGCCCATCTTGCCCAGTATCCTGTCTCTGGTAGTGGCAGGAGTGGATGCTTTAGAGGGAGAGCACTAAACTGGATTGAGCCCTTATTCAATACCCTCCATGACACCCACCGTTATTGGCTTAGAGATGCTAGAGGAAATATGTCTAACTATTCTATTCAACAGCTGGTAGTAGATCTACCACTGATGCATTTGTCTAGTCCCTTTTTGAGCCTGGCTATGCTACCTGCCTCCACCACCTCCTGTCCCAATGAATTCCACAATAAATTCACCACCTCCACCACCTCCAGTCCCAATGAATGAAGTTAACTGTACAGTGCATAAAAAAGTACTTTGTCTTGTTAGTTTTAAACCTGTCTTCTACTAATTTCAGTGGGTTTTATAAACTTTCCGTCCCTCTGTCAGGTGACCTTTCAAATCAATCTCATCAGGAGATCATAGCCTGGTCAGGTAAGTCTTGCCAATGTAACCTCACTTCATGATGGGAGCATGCTTACTTTCCAGGCTGAGTGTTACCTATGGGGAGACCACCCTCTCTGTTTTATGAAGCTCTCTTTCTGGGCTGCCACACTTTGGTGTTCTCGCCAACACGGGGAGATGGAAAGGCTACAAGGAAGGGAAGGTGCTACACATTGAAAAACATAGTACTTGGCCCTGCACAGATCCCAGCAGCCATTTCGTAACCTCATGCAGGATCCCCAAAATCCCCGAGATACACAGTAACTTGTGAATGGTGCACCCCGTCAGGCCTGGCTGATCTTAAGGAGTGTTCTAGGTATTAGTGGTCAGACCCCTACTGACCTGGAGTAAAATCATTAAACTGGTGAAAATGGGGGATGGAGCCCTGTCACCTCTATGGCACAGCCACAGCTTGAGGCACTTTTGCTTCTACCAACTGATTAATGGCACCAGTAAAAGCCTCCCACGTATAACAATAGTCCTGTTCATGTCATCCCCCCCCCGTCTCCTAAACAGATCACAGTAGGGTGGGGAAAATTTTTCCCTATTGAGGAGCAAGGCCCCAGGCTCTCTGCCAGAGCAGCATCCATCTCACCAAGCCACACATTATCTGGCTAGCTGTCTTCCTGGCCTCCCAGAGGGACAGCTCTGTGAGGAAGCCAGGATAATACCTAGCCTGTGCATACAGTCCTGATAATCAAGAGATGTAGGTTCAAACCTCCTCTCAGTAAAGGGGGTGGGGGCAAAGTCCTAAAACCTGGGCCCCCTGCTTGCCAGGTGAGGCTATTGAGGTAAAACACAGGACCACTCCCTTCTGTATTTTGTTCCAGGCATGTACAGCAGTGTCCAGGGTGATTCTGTTTCACCAGAGGGTAAAATGGAATTGTAAACTGCATCTAAGTGCCAAAAAATGGCACTGCCATGATTTCATAGTTTCATAGTTGGTAGGGTCGGAAGGGACCCGAGCAGATCATCAAGTCCGCCCCCCTGCCATGGCAAGAAAGAGTACTAGGGTCAAACGACCCCAGCAAGGTCTTCGTCTAACCTCCTCTTAAAGCCCCCCGGGGTAGGAGCCAGCACCACTTCTCTTGGAAGTTGGTTCCAGATCCTATCTGCCCTGACAGTGAAGTAGCGCCTCCTGATGTCTAGTCTGGATCTACCCTCTGCCAGCTTGTGACCGTTATTTCTTGTCACTCCCGGAAGTGCTCGGGGGAACAGGGACTCCCCCAATGCCTGCTGGTCCTCCCTGACTAGTTTGTAACAGGCCACTAGATCCCCCCGCAGCCTTCTCTTGTGGAGGCTGAACAGGTTCAGGTCCCAAAGCCTCTCATAGGGCCTGCCCTGCTGCCCCCTGATCATGCGAGTGGCCCTTCTCTCGACCCTTTCCATGCTGGCCACATCCCTCCTGAAGTGCAGCGCCCAGAACTGGACGCAGTACTCCAACTGCAGCCTGACCAGTGTCGCACAGAAGGGGAGGATCACTTCCTTGGACCTGCTCGCGATGACTCCAAGATCCTTTTCTGCCTCTGTACTGACAAGAAGGGAGTTCCCCAGGCTGTAGGTATGCTGCTGGCTCTTCCTTCCCAGGTGCAGCACCTTGCACTTGTCAGTGTTGAAACCCATCCTGTTCTCATCCGCCCACCCCTGTAACCTGTTTAGGTCTGATTGCAGCCTATTCCTCCCTTCTAGCGTGCCCACTTCTCCTCACATCTTAGTGTCATCTTGCGAATTTGAACAAGGTGCTTTTTACCCCCTTGTCCAAGTTGCCGATGAAGATATTGAACAGTCCTGAGGACCAAGTCCTGGGGAACCCCACTGCCCACATCCCTCCAGGTCGAGTAAGACCCGTCCACCACCACTCTCTGGGTGCGGCCCTCCAGCCAATTAGTGATCATTAGTGATGGTTGGGACAGTGCCATTCGGGGGCATAAAGTGAAATAAGATCTAGTCCAAAGGGCATAGCTGTACCACCTCTATGGTGCTTGATAATGCTGCTAAGAGAGTGTTTACTCACCCACTCCAACTCTGCCCAAGACAAGCATGGAAATGAGGCAGTGAAGCTGCTTTTGCAGGTGCCCCTGCCACAGTTCTCAAGCCTTCTGTCTCTGGCATACTTGAGATTGCAGGGTAGAGATGCACCTTTACAGATTAACCAATAAGATACAGAGAAAGAACACAAGTTTTTGTGAACCAATGCTCATGTCATCCCTCTAAATATATCTGGTTCAATTAGTCTATAACGGTGCATATCTACCCTGCTTTCTGGAGTGACTACGGCTCGCTGCTGCTCTATGACCCCCAACCCAGCATCACTGCCTCATGTCCAGGCTTGGCCTATTCAGAGTGGGAATGGGTAGGCAGGGCAGACCTCCCAGCAGAGCCATCAAGCGTTCCAGGGGAGCAGTACAAACACACCCCAAAGTGCCAGTAGGTTGTAGGGCGTTTTGAGACTGCAACTAGAATTTTCCCAAACAAAAAAAAAATCCTTACTATACAAATACACTCAGTGCACTGTCAGTGAAAGGGCTACATGGTGGGGGCAGGAGGGTGGGGAAGCAGGCATTTTATAGAAAATATTTATTACACATGCTGTATGCCCAGAGAGGCTAAAAAGTCAAGATGAGCATATTTGGTTCTGCCTTGTCCCTACCTACAAATGGCCTCTTTTCCTTGCTCTGCACTTTCCCATGTTATCAGAGCCTGAAGACACTGGGCCACATGTAGGGTGACTACCCATCCCTAATTGTATGGGACAGTCCTGAAATGGGAACATCAAGTCCCAATCCCAGGCTGCATGACTCTGGGACAGCATTTGTCCCAGATTCACAGTGTTGTGTAGGGATCCAGGCTCTCCATTCACCATGGAAAAATGCAGGAAATGGCAGGTTGCCCCTTGCAGGGGCATGGGACACAGAGGGTGCCACATTCATGTGTGTGCACGCACACATGCACATGGCCAGGAATACAGCCCCAGGCAGTGGAGAGCAGCATCCCCAGCTGCCTGCAGGAGAGTCTATGGATGTGGGGTGCAGACTGAGGCCCCCACAGTGAGGGAGGGAGTTGGGCAGGGTTGGTAGCTGGGGCTGGAGGCACTGCCCATCTGAGGTGGTGCACGGAGCTTGGGGTAGAAATGTGCATCCGCAGGGCCCAGCTGGGGAGTGGGGGGAGCCAAGGGTGACTTGTCCAGGGGGTGGGGAGGCAGCTCTGCACTGCTGTGTGCACTCCCCAGTGTACATGCCGCCCAGACTTATGCATGGGGCAGGGGAGGATGCAGGCTCAGGGGTTTCCGCCCTGCTGTCCTGCCCCTGGGAACCTTGCGCTGGCCACGTCACCATGGCAAGGCGCTCCCTGCCTGCCCAGCTGCAGCAGCTCAGTGTTGTGCCCTTCGCTGCTGACAGGTGGCTGGGGGGGGACCTTGCCGTGGCAGCATGGTTACTGCAAGGCTCCAAGGGGCAGGACAGCAGGGTGGGGAGCCCCAAGCCCACAGCAGGCAGCCCACATCTGCCCCTGCCCCCCACAGACTCCACTTGGTTCTGCTGCAGCTGTGCCACGGGAGGTGGGCATCCATAGGCAACTGGTAGGGAGGGTACGAAGGAGCACGTTTCCCGCCCCTGACAGGGCCGTTCTTGCCACCAATGCCACCAACAGTGTCTGTAGATGCTCACCAGCTCCGTTCCCACCGCTGACACTGCCGGCAGCTTCTGCGGGTGCCCCCCCAGTCTCAGAAGGCACCAGTTGCCCATGCATGCGCCCCACCTTTCAGTTTGGAAAAAGTGCTCTTCCTAGCCACATGCCATTTGACTGTAGGAGCCACATGTGTTTCTGGCTTTTGTGCATTTTGTCATTGTGTATATGTGGAGCAGAAGGCTGTTAGACATGAGTTTCTGCAGTCTTTTGCAGAGTACAAGTCTCACTCATTCATTTTTTATAAACTTTAAGAACAGAGACTATTGTTAAACATTGCTAGGTATCACGGGAGTTGAGTTGTTTTTGCTTTCAAGTTGGTAATACAGAGAGATATTAGCAAAGAAGACTCATTTGTCCTTGGTCTTAAATTTCCTGTAAATTCCACAGAAAGATCAAATACAGTTTGAAAGCCTTTAAAATCCAATTCTGAAAGCAAAAAAAGAGAAAGAAACCTGGCTTTTTTGTTAGATCTAAAAAGGAGAACTTAGCTCAACACATCTTGTTAGATGCATAAATCCTGTGGTCCATGCATTATTTTGCAAGACGTGCTGTGCCTTCTGATCCCTAAGTTAAGAAAATGACTTTCAATAAATTGCCTAATCACATGCACAGTTAAGCTGGAAATACCAGGGGCAATGCATAGGGGTTGCACGTGGGTGTACATGCACCCCCTGAGCGTGACAGTGCATCCCCTGCAAAAAGGCACCACCGACACTGTCAGCAACACCTGTGGGCAGTTGCCGCTCACCACCCTGCTGCCAACACTGCTGGCAGCATCTGCAGGCGGTCCGTGATCTCTGCTGGCTGCCTTCAATGCTGCTGGCGGCAGCTGCGGGTGGTTGCTGACCCCTGGTCAGAGCTCGCCACCCGCTGCCTCCCAATGCTGACAGCATCAGCGGCATCTGCAGGAGCTCCCCTGCTTACCACTGCTGTGCTCCCACCATCACCGCTACCACTGGGGGCATGGGCCATGGGAAATACCCTGCACACATGTGTAAGTGAAAACATGAAAACTCCATAAGAAATCCCAAGGAGAAAACTGTATTTTATGCCTACTAAGCACATCTACACAAGATGCTATGTCACCGTAGCACTGGCGGGTACTAACTGTGATGCTGCTGCAACTGTGCAGTAGCCTGTTGTTACTGCACAGTATGTTTGGAAACAACCCATGTGCTGCCAGGACTGCACAGTTCTGGCAGGTACTAAAATGACTATGTAGTAGGCCTGTGCAAAGCAGCTAGTATTCGCTTTGGATTCAGCCAGTTTGGGGGACAGTGATTTGACTCGGTGATTCAAAACACTGTCCCAAATCAATTAGGCCAAATCTGATTCTGAATCTGATCTGAATCACACAGGCCCATTCCCCCACCTGCTCTCCCAGTCCTGGCAATGGCTGGCCCACCTGCCCCAGTGCCCGGCACTTTGAAAAAAAAAAAGCCCTGACTCACCAGGTGCTGCCGGGTGGGGGGACGATCCCCGCTGCCCCCCACTGCCCCATGTTGCATTGGGGGATCTGCATGAGCCCTCTGATTCCCCCCCACTTTCCCAGCCTCCCCATGGCTGCCCCGCCTGCCCCAGCTCCGGCCCTTTAAGGAAACCTCACCCTGCATGCACTGGTTCCTGCCCGGCAGGGGGTGATCCCCACTGCCCCCCACTGCCCCACACTGGGGGGTGGGGGCTCTGCTCAAGCCCCCCGAAGCCCTGAGGCTGCTGCAGGAGCTGGTGATCCCCAAGTTTTTTATTGTTTTTTTTTTTCTTAAAGGGCCAGAGCTGGGGTCATGGGGGGGCTGGGACAGCAGGGAGGGGTTGGGGGCCTCATGCAGAGCCTCCCCATGCAGCTTGGGGCACTGGAGAGCAGCAGGGATTGCTCCTCCCCCCCGCCCCCCCCGAGCACTCGGTGAGTGGGGCTTTTTTTTAAAGCACCAGGAGCTGGAGCAGGCAGGGCAGCCAGGGAATGGGGCCTGGCAGGCATGCCCCCATGGTCCCCTCCTCCCTCTTCCAGCCCCCCTCTCCTGCCCACTTCTTACCAGCTCCAAGTCCAGCTGCAGCTCCCTGCTGCAGCCACCGGGAACTGCCTGAATCATCGAAGCTCTCTGAATCTTTTCCAAGGATTTGGAGAGCTTTGAATCGATTCGGACCTTTTTATTGTCCCCTGGTTCAATTCGGATTTGGAGATTCGGCCACTGAATTGGGCCAAATCTCCTCTTAATCGAATCAGCACCCAGAGATTCACACAGCCTTACTACGTAGTACCAACTGTGCAGTGGGGTACACATGTAGATATGCCCACTGACTCCTAGTCGGGAGATTTTTTATATCACGGAAAAACTTGTCGCTGATTTTAAACTAGGGTAATAACATGTAGTAATTTCCATATGAGGCTCTCAAAGCACTTTACAAAGAAGAACAAGCTATAACCGCATGCAAAAATATGAAAAGTGAGGGAGAAATTCAAGGATGTTCTTGTCATATCTTCAATTAAAAGAAAAAAAACCTACAAGAAGGAAAAGCAAGAACTGTGTTTTGCTGGTGAAATTCAGCACAGGGTTAAGGACCAAAATTATTATTTAGGCTCCTTAGGATGCAAGTCTATCTGAGAGCCTAATTGCCAGAGGCTAGAGCCCCATAAAGACAGTGCTGCAGCTGCTTAGTAGATTCCACAGCTCTGAGTTGCACGGGGAGACTTACATGCCAAAGAATGGTATTCACAAAAGCCAGGTCGCCAAGCAGGGAGGTGCCTAGAGCTAGTGTAGGGAGCTCATCCTAGGGATTTAGGCACCTAACTCTGCACTGCAAGGAAGTGTTTCACTCTGCTTGAATTCACAACCATAAAGCCCTCTCCTGGATTTAGGTGCAGAAGGGCTTGTCTCCCTTCCAAGCCTTCTGTCAGTAGGGTTCTGCCAGCAGACAGCATCTGCCACTGGGAAGTCACCAGAGCTCATCCCTATCTGTATGGCCTCAAATGGCTTCCTGCAGCTCCTGCCAGAACTGCACAGCTGTGTACAACTACACAACTCCAACAGCTGTGCTTACAGGGAGTGCAGTGCATCCTGAGAAGAAAGTGCAGGTGCTGGATACAGTCAGTGTTTCCAAGTCCGCTTATAATAAGCAGAATTGGGTTTGATTTTTCAGAAAGTTGCTTTACATTTTTTGAGAGTCATGGGTTGTAGTTTTTGGGGCTTGTTTTATTTGGAGCTCACTTATTTTGGGCATGGCTGGGGCTGGTTTACATGGAGACCCCAGCAGTAGTCATGCTGTGATAGAGCAGGGCTGGGGTTTCTGTGGAGACAGGCCCCAGCAGCTTTGGCAAGGTGTGCTGCAGGGCAGGGAGTTGCTCCAGGGCTGGGCTGAGTTTGTGATGGTGACAGCATGGTCCAGAGCCAAGGCAGAGCTGTGACCTGCAGCCTGCATGCCCCGGGCAGGGGCGTGTGGGCAACAGATAGCAGCTTTGCCCCAACTCCGGACCATTCTGTCACTGCTGCAAGGAGCTGGGGCAGAGCCATGATCTGCAGCTTGCATGCCCCGGTTACGAAGACTAGGTATTTGCTGCACATTTTCTCCGAAGCAAGGATATGTATCTGATGGCAATGGAATGCATCTGATGACAATGGAGACCATGGAGCGTGAAGAAAGTGAAGATGACCTTTTTAAATAATATAAGTACACACAAATCTATTTTAATATTTTAATGTGTACTTTAATATTATATGCAACAAAACTAGAACTACTAAAAAAATATGGAATTTGTATAAGCATTGCCATTCCCCTCTCTTTGAAATAGGTTGGGCTTGTTTTTAAAGGTAGTGCTGCTTTTTTTCTCATGAGATTTGGCAATGCTGGATACAGTCCCTGTGGTGGCAGAAGCCTTCTGTTGCTCACAGAGCTGGCGTTGCTGTACCGGTAAAAAAGAGTTTGCTGCCATGGGGGAGCTGTGAGTGGGGACACGCACAGAGCTCTGCCAGCAAAACCACAGTTTGACAGTGTGGCTTTGCTGAAAGGATTCAAAATTTGGGAAAGATGAACAGTAGGAAAGATACATCCTGCAAATGTCCATATGATTTTTTAAAGGTCACTCTTCTGTGCTCACTACTTTCTGGGATGACTTACACAGGCCCCATTACTGGTGCACAGCTTGTGAACAGCTCATTTCAAAGCAAAATTTGTCCTTGCTACCAGGAGCTCTGGTCACTAATCCAGGCAAGGACCAGGTATTTTATCACATCACTGAGTGATGTGACTTCTTACAGGTAAATAGCAGCTCAGGCTGCATTTCAAATATTTATGATCCTTATGACACATTTAAAAAAAATATTTGTGAAATAAAATTCAAGTAGCCATATAAATTAGAAGGAATCAGGGTTGGCTCATGGTGATTCTAGACTAGCAAAACAGGCTAACAGGTAGATGATTATGAATTATTCACCCACCTCTACTAAAAGTGCAGCCATTTCCTCACATGTTACTGCTTGAAAGGAGCCCACTTGTCTGCTTCTCTTCATAGAAAAGCCCTATGAAATTCAGAAGGCATGAAATCAACAGGGTTTTTAATGTAAAATTATATCCCTGCTAGAAAATACTATAGATCAGTGGAATAGGGCCAGTTTTGCCTTTTATCCATCGTATTTCCAAGCGATGGATTATTGCAAAGAAATGCTGACAGGACCTTGCTTTCTCATGGTGGCAATAGTGGCTTATCATTTCCATGAGGGAGGGGGCAAGGTCTCTCTAGTTCTAGAGGGAAGCCTTAGGAACAGTAACTTCAAGGAAGAAGCTTAAGGTTTCTGTTGTGTTAACATTTGTTGAGTTATTAATAAAACTAAAAACTGTGCTGACTTTTGGTCTGTTTCTTGACCACTGGAAAGGATCCAGTTTACTGTTTGTTTCAACTATTCAGGGAAAATTCATTATTCTTTATACAATTCTGTTGGTGTATTCAATATGGATCCCCTACATTTGCAGTAAAGACATACATGGCCAGTGAAAAATATGCATGTTATTGTGCCTCTGCTGCTAGAGTTCTAACCACTGATTTCAGTGGAATTAGTCAATTTATACTGGGGTAAGAGAAAATCGGGCCCCTCGAATTATAGGACCCTTCTAAATAAACTAATAAGTATGTGCCAGACAGATGACATTGCACCATATCCCTTACACCATGCACTAATTTTTCTTTGGGGTGAAGCTTAGTGTTCAATCACTTGCTTTGTTTCCGTGATCTGACACAGAGATAGTAATTATAGTGCATTAGTAAAATCATAAGGTATACAATTTTTTGAGTACCTATAGTAAATTACACAGGAGTTCTATATTCAGTCCTGTCTTAATCCAAGTCATGCACTGTGATGTGTGGATAGCAATTAACTAGTTAGCTGTCATTTTGTTTCATTGTGTCTTATCTGCCATCACATTGCTTCTATCCTTTAGCTTCTTCTGTCAGTGCCTTCACGGTTAATTATGGGTTCTGTTTAGATCACATCTGATGTTCTTATTCAGTGCCAAGAGCCTTCATTGATACCAAGTTCACATGACCTAGTGATATCTTGTGTCCTTCCACCACACTGAGTTCAGCAAAAACTCAAAGTTATGAAAATCAGGAAATAAAAGTAGTAAGGTATATCCTTTGACAAGCTGATGCAACCCCCTTCTCCCTGAGGACTAGCAATAGCTGTTAGCAATTTTCTGCAAAAATATTCTAAACATGATCACTAAGTCAAGTGTAGTTGTGTTGCATGGCATGGGGATTAACTGAGGTAAACTTTTTGAGTTATGAAGGTGATATGAGGCAGCCTGGAAAGCTAGCATAGGCTGCTCCAGTAGCTTGGACCCTGAGTACAGAGCAAGGGGAGCCTTGCTCCAATATCTACTGGGTCAAGGGGGCTCCCTTTGCTCCAAAATCCACTGGAGCAAGGGTAGCCTTCCAACCCCAGAGCCTGACCCTAGCACTGTTAGCATCACTGTCCACCAGATAGCACTAAGGGATCATTAAAGCATGATTAACACTTAAATGGATGTGAAATACAAAAAACATATCAGTTCAGCTAAAACCTAGCTTTACTGATACAACAAATGTTATCTTAGCAGTTTTTATATACAGAGAGAAAAAAAAACATTTAGTACAATGATATCACCCAATAATTCCAGGTGATTCACTGCTTCATAGAAATGGTGGCCAACCAGTCCCCGAAAGCAGAAGGTGCAATCAGTGGATAATCTTTATGACTGGCAAAATCCAGACAGGTGTTGAAGGTTGGATTTATGACAACACACACTTAACTTTCCTGCTGCCCGCTTTTATGCTATTTTTCAACTTCACTCCTCTGATGACTCTTTGCTTCTGAGTACCATTGATTGGTATTCCTGCAATTAGCATACTGTCCATATTTTATCCTGTCAGCATATTCCTTTGCTCAACAGACTCATCACATGCACACCTCCTAATATGGCCCTTTTTCCAGTGTCTTAATCTGCGCATTATCCATTGGTTTCCTCTTATCACCTTTCATTAACATAGCCAATCATTTAATCCCTCTGATTCAGGTAGTTAATGCCAAGTTTAGTTAATATGAGCTGGCAACAAAGCTATTACTATGTTATGTTAGAAAAACTTCTCACAGTGATAAAAAAGGAAAGAAACAATATACAAGCAAGCTCAAGGCCATAAGCTGCCTGCGAGAGGCTATAAATTGTGAGAACATCTCAAGGCCAGCTGATATTGCAAACACCAGCAAAATAAATAGTTAAAATAATAATGAAGCTATGCAAAACTTAAGCAATGGTTAAATAAGGCTAAATATAAAAGAAAAGTTTAAATAATACTCCACTCAAGCACTCCACTCATTCACCACTCAAGCAGGTGCAACCTTAAGCATAAATGGGAAAAGCTACCTTAACAACACCAGGAGCTCTCCCAACCCCAACTCTGGGAGGGTGGTGTTCAGGATACTTCTTGCTTCCCTGCTGTACTTCCCTAACCTGTGCTTCCCTAACTACCTGTGCCTTAAACATAGTTCTGGTAGCACATCTTCCAAACTTTGCCCATTCTCAAACTCTAAACTTAAACCTAATACTAACCCTAGCTTGGCCTGCTCTAGCAGTCCCTATCCCAAGCAACCTGACCACAGGAACTGGCTTACAGAGTCCCCAGTCCTGATAATTAAGCATCAGTGGGGGAATCCCTAGTTTCTACAAAACCCACTGGATCAAGAGGAGCATTCCCACCTAGTCCTTTCCCAAAAAGTAAAGCTCATCTCCATCCTCCCACATATTTGAAGACTGTTTTCAAATCCCCCATCAGTCTTCTCTTCTGCAGGCTGAATAATTTAGTTCTTTTAGCCTTTCTTCATAAGTCTTGCCTCCCAGGCTCCAAATAATTTTTTGTTGCTCTGCACTGGACTCTTTCCAAATTGCCCAGATCTGTCTTGATGTGTAGGGCCCAAAATGGGACACTGTACTCCTAATGAGGCCTCACTGGTGCTGAAGAAAAGGGAAGAATCACTACCTTTGAATTGCAAGTGACACTCCTGTTAATATCATCTGTTGGCGTTGTAATACAATGCTGTTGGCATTTTTTGCAAGAAGAGCACACTATTGGCTCATAGTCAGCTTATGGTCTACTGTAACTCCCAGGTCCTTTTCTGCAGTAGTACAAACTAACAATTTGTTCACCAGTCTATATTTGTGCATGCACTGATTTAATTCCAAGTACAGGACTTGGCACTTGTCCTTGTTGATAATACTGGACCCAGACAGATTCCTTGGGAATCCCACTTGATACACACTGATCCACTGATAACTTCTCACTGATATGATTATCTAATCAGTTATGTGTCCACCTTACATTAAATTTCACCTAGTCTGCATTTCTTTAACTAGTTAATGAGAATATTGTGGGAGACAGTGTCAAAAGCCTGGCTGAAGTCAAGGTAAATCTCAAACAACACTTGCATGCTTGAGTAATGTGCTTTAATATGGAGGAACTGTGTCTTAGAACTCCTAACTCAAAGGTCCAAACACGTGTCAATAACTCTACCCTTCCTCCTGACAAATTACAGTCTGAGTAAGCAAATGGATTTTAGAATACTGGGAAGAGCCAACCTTCAGATTTTCAGAGAGGAACAAAGTCCATTTGTCTCAGTTGCAGGCAATGAACAAGCTGAATACAGCTGAAGGAACAGCTTTGAGACCCATGAAGCATTCATTTTGGTGGTTGCTTTCCTTTCTCCCTACTTAGGTCAATGCTTGAGAGCTTGCATTATGCAGGAGTTTCCCTAAAGCTGTTTGCTCATGGAAGTCAGGGAAAGGACTTCATACAGCAACAGGAGCCAGGTAGAGGGTCCAGATCTCCCTCAAATGATATGACCTACTCAGTCTGGGCTCTCTCAACCCCAAATTGTATCATGGAGCTGGTAGAGTGACTCTGACACACCTACAGGGTTGAGAAGACCAGATCAAGGCTCTTGCGGGGGTGGGGAAAGGGGGCAGAGTTCAGGGAGAAGAACTCACATCTGCTTAAATGAGTAGGGTTCCCTCAGATCCTGGAAAATGTAGAGAGGCAAGGTAGATGGACCCAGGCACACCCTAACAGGTGGGACTCTCCAAATCCCAGCTCCATGGGAAAGTAGGGAGAGGGACTTTGACTACTCCAGGTGGAAACATAGCATTGCAACCTCCAAATTAGGACTTCCTAGGCTTCTAAATGCTGGAAGCTGTCAGGGAATAGTGGCAGGGGACAGGTCAGTTTGCATATACACTGCATAAATACTTTTCACTTGGTGTCTAGTCTGCCACTCTGAGATACAGAATACTGGGCTAAACAGATCCCTCTGGTCTGACCCAGTATTGCATCTCTTGTGTTCTATGTTCATGTGCATTAGAGTCACACCTATATTTAGAATATATCAAAAATGATTTCAAGATTGTACAAGGAGACTGCAATGCAAAAGCCAGTACAGAACAGATGTACAAACAAATGGCTGGTAAAGAAAATCTGCATGAAACCTCCAATGGAAATAGGATAAGACTTATCAACTTTGCCTCAAGCAAAAATATGATTATTAGCAAACCAACCTTTTCCACACAGAAACATACACAAATAAACATGGGTATCTTGAGATAGAAGAACAGTAAACCAGATTGATCCTATACTTAAAGAAAACAACACAGAAACAGCATGAGAAATAAAAGAAGTTTCAGAGGTGCAACTCTAGACAGATCATTTTCTTATAAAAGGAAGAATAGAAATGAGAGTGAAAGTGGGCAGCAGTCATAGGATCCTGCAGAACACAGATACATTTGACATTGAACAACTTAGACAAAGGTGACTGAACAATGTCAAGTAGAAATTAAAAACAGGTTTCTGGCCTTTTAAGAACTCTCTGAAATGAATGAAAACATGACCAAAAATAACAATGAGTTTCTAAGTACCAATGATCAATGGAACTACATAAAGACTATCATCAAAGAGAGTACAGAAAAAAACAGGAGGGATATAAGAGAAAATCAGAAGAAATGGATGGTGTGATAGTAAAGGTATGCAAGCAACAAATCAAATGAAGTTGTAAGACAAAAGCTCTTTTAGTGAAACTCAAACTAGGACATGAGCTCAAGTTTAGAAGAATATAAAGAAATCATCCAAGAAACAAAAAAAGCTTCAAGAAACAAAAAAAAGTCAGCACCTGGTAAACCAGCTCTAGGATAATCAAGGAACAATACAGGAAAATAATGTAATAAATTTCTATAAAGTAGTTGGGAACTACAAACAAGGACATCAAGCACCTACATTAGCCATCAGTGCAAACCTTCTAGCTGACAAGACAGCAATTGTAGAGAAATGGAGAGATTATTTTGCAGAACTATTAAACTGTCCAACATCTACAGTGCCAGTAGAACAAGAAAAGTATTCATCAGCTGAATCAAAAATAGAAGAACCATCTTTTGCAGAATAAAAACAGCTATAGTAAAACCGAAGAACAAAAAAGTACTAGGAAGTGATGGTATTTTAGCTGAAATGATAAAATATGGAGGGGAAGAGCTTTATAAACAAATCCATACATTAGTTCTTCTTATCTGGAAGGCATCAATTCTATTTGATGAATGGGGAGAAGCCTTAATATGTCCCATCTTCAAAAAAGGCAGCAAACTGGAGTATCAAAATTACAGAGCTATCACCCTATTAATAACTATTTACAAAGTATTTTCTAACACCTTGCAACACTTATTATCTTACACAGAAAAAAATTCTGGGAGAATACCAGTGTGGATTCGACAATAATAGATTGACAATGGACTAAGTCTTCTCACTAAGGGTGTGTACATATATTGGGGGGGAGGGGTTGGATTGAGTTAAAAATGACCACCTGATCTAAGGTAAATGGTAATGGTGGGGCTAGCAGGCAGGGGGTCTTGGGAAGATTGAGGGGCAGGCGGGACCCATAGTGGTGATTAGGGGGACATGCAGTGCTTGCAGGGAGATTGGGGGCAGGTGGGGTCTGTGGGAGGGATCAGAGGAATCAGGGGGCAAGCAGGGTCTGCAGGGGGGAACAGGGGGATGGGGGGTTGGCAGCAACTGGGGGGATCAGGGAATTGGGAGGGTAAGGAAGGTCTGTGGACAGATAGGGGGGCAGGTGGGTCAGAGAAGGGTTGCTGTGGTCTGAGAGGGATTGGGGGGCATCAAGGGGGCTCATGGAATCTGTCAGGGGATGAGGGTTTGCCTCCCCCATGCCCCCTGGGACCAGGGGCTATTTTTAGCCTCCTAAGCCTCCCCATTGTGCCCATCCCTCCCCCCACCCTGACTTACTTGCTCAGCTCCTGGCACTGGTGAACACTTGTAAAACTGGCACCAGGAGCAGCTTATGGAATGGGGGGTTTGTGGGGTGGGTCTGGCTGGTTCATGGAAGGGCATTGTCTTTCTGGGGGTGCAGGGAGGGGCTAGGGCTAAAAATAGCCTGGTGCCAGGGAGGGGATAGGAAAAGCTCAGCCTCAGGGCTGGGGCTGCACCTGGAACTGTACAGAAGTTTGGGACAGAGTGGTCTAAAAATGGCCAACCCAACCTAAGTTAGGTGTACTTTGGAGGTAGGAGTTAACTTGGATCAGGTTGGCTATTTTTAGATCAATTTAACTATCCTGAACTTCCGTACAGGTGGCACAAAGACGCACCTAACTAGTATAAGGACTGCACCTGGAAAAACTAAGTTAGATCAGGTGGCCATTTTAAATGTGATCTAACCTCCCCAAATGTCTGTACCTAGCCCATGACAAATAGCTGAAAAAAATAGAAATTTAATCTAAGTCTGGATCCCTGCTATTGGGCAATTGAGACCACTTGGGTAAGATCAGACCTGTTTGGAGGTTGGGGGAGCATTTAAGGGAACATCTTACTCAAATATCCCCAAATGTGTAAACATTCCAGAGTGATCTGAGAAAGCACATGCAGTTTAGAGGACCTAGAAGAGCCAACCTTTTAATAGAAAGGGGTTCTCAGCACTAAGCTATACCACACTGCCTAGGCACTCTCACCCTGGACTACGGCCCTTTGTGCTCAGTGCTGTACAAAACAAAAAAGAAGATTCCCTGCCCAAAGAATTCACAATCCAAGTGGAATATGGCGGGAATATGACACAACAATAAGACAGTATTGGATTATGTGATTAACAGCCTATGAAAGTCATTATAATCTGCTCCTGTTCTGTCTGGAGTCTCTTGGTCTCCATTTATAAGTGAATGATAGCTGTACTGCAGACAGTGGCACTATGCTGTTCTCTCCTGGTAGCTTTTATCAGTGTTTAGTTCAATCAACTGCTTGGAAAATAACTGTGCTGTACTTGGCCCTGCAGGGGCAATGTGTAGTTTTGTCTTTGTTTTAATGATTAGAGAAGATTCTTGGTGTGATGCATCCAAATCTGTTCCCTGTGCATAATTCCAGGTGTGTGCAGTCTACTTCTCTTCTGTAGGATTCCCAAAGAGCCCCTGTTTGCATGCTATTTCCTTTATTTAGGACTGCCTTTGAAATTGGCTTTGCATACCCACATCTTACTTAGTTCCTGTTCCATGATTTGACGTTCACAGAATAGAAGGCCTACAAGAAGATGAAACACATGTTTGACCCCTTAGCTTTTCTTTGGTGGCCCAAGCTGTTTTCAGGGGAGACTCCATGAAGCAGGACACTCCCCTGGAGCTGCTGTGGCTACAG